>NC_138076.1:15889048-16221548 GCF_964212035.1 Myotis nattereri | reverse complement strand
AGGCCCCATCTTGACTGGAAGCCAGCCCCACCTCCTTGTCACAAGGCTTCCCCACCCTCTATGTTCTCAGCTGTACCCTCCTTGAGGCCCCTCGGGCCCACTGTTAAAGCCAGACAGACTCTCCAGTTCTCACCCCTCCCCCAACAACAACCCTGCAGCCAGTTTTAGATGCACAATGACCAGAACAGGTTTTCTAAGGAATGGTGTTGGACACTGTGTCCTCATTCAAAGTCCTGATAGCATGAGGGTAACCCTGTAAACACAGACCTCAGGGCAAAGAGCAAGAATTCTTTCCCTTCCTCACTTACAGCCAACACAGAAATGGAAAAGGCCTTTTGGAGGACAGGCTTGGTAGCCATCCAGTTACACAGAAAATTCCCTATACCCCTATGGGAGGACATGACAATGAGAAATGTCCCCATTGAGAAGCACAGAAGGCATGCCCCCCACTTTCTCTCTCTCTCTCTTTCTCCCTCCCTTCTTTGATGGATCACATTTGCTGTCCCTTGAGTGCTTTCTCCAGCACTTTCTCCACTTGCTTCCTTTCTGGGATTGACACAAGCTCAAAATCACACAAACACACAATCCTCTCAGTCTTCCCTTCCCCGCCTTCTTTCTCTGCTTTCTTACTCTCCCTCAAGCCCTGGAAAAATGACCTCCACTTCTAGACATCGGCATTGCTCTCCTGAATCGACCCCAGTAGCAGCCCAGCCTTCTCTAATGGGCCTTTCTTTGTCCCTTGAAGGTAGCTGCGGCTCAGTGTTTTCTCCAAGACAGCTGCAGGAGTGTGAAAGCGCATGCTGGTCTTCCTTGCTAACCCAGAGCTTTGTTCATCGTAGTGTTCAATGACTGCGAGAAGGGAGAAAAGCAGTGAAAGGGACTGGTTTGGGAAATGATGTCAATGCATATCGTATTCTTTCAAAGGAGTGAATCTCTGACCTTAGGGACCTTGGGGAAATTATAAAAGATCTGATTTCAGACCCACTTTGACGATGTGAAATCAAGTTCTGTGACCTCATTGCTCCTGGGTTGAGTCAGCTGGCTGAGCAAGTGCCCTCTTGCCCTCTCACTAAGTATATTTGTATAAGAGGTCCTGCTCTCACTCGAGGCCACCTCTTCTTATCTGCAATTCACCAGCCTGTAATGCAGGTCAGCAGATTCTACCATATTCAGAGAAGAAGTGAAATATTAGCTTGAATGTTCTCCCATGTCCTCCAAAAAGTGAGTTATTGGCAAGGAAAGAGCTCGTGTTTTTTCAGCCTGGAGTAGAGTGAATGGGAAAAGGTAAATAGAAGACAGACTCCAAATCTGATGAGCTTTCCCTCTTGGTTTGGTAAAATTAAACCACAAAGTAATTTCTGAGCCCCGTAGGCCATTTTAGCCAGCACAATAATTCCTATGGACAGGAAGGAACCTGGTTGAAAGGACTGTTAGGGAGACCTTCCTGGAGGAGTGGGGTGGGGAGTTTGTCTTTGTGCAATGGGATGGTGGTAGCAATTTCCCGAGAAGCCTGGGTCACAGGTCTGTGGACTATATAAAGCCACTAGCAGGACCCTTCCAGTGATACTTTAGAAGGTCCCAATGGAGGGAAGGATGTAAAAATGCTGCAGACACTCTTCATTTCCCTTCAAAGGGCCTGGGATGAGAATGAGGTCAGGAGGGTGGAGGGGGGGAGGGCCTGCCATGCCTGTAAATGGACGAGAGGGGCCCCAAGTGTGCTCCCTCGTGGCTCTCCCACCTACAATGTGGAGACCAAGGCTTTGTGCACACAGAGATAAAGCGTGAGTGTAGCCTGCGATAAGAACTGGTTTCTTCCTGAACAGGCCATCCCTGTCTCGGGGATAGTTTCCATTTAAAAGTGAGCTCCTGCAGCCTGGGGTGGAGCTTACAAACACTGCAAAGGGGCTGACATGCACGGATGCCTCTGGCGATAGTAGTGGTTATATTTAGTCCTGAGCTCAAGTTAAACACCAGGCCACCTGCAACATGCACGACGAGAGCACCAAGAACAAACACGAGTGCAAGGCCAGTAAAAATAAAAGAGCAAAGTGCAGACTCCAAAGAATAAATATGCACAGGCTCTGGCTGGAGATAGGAAGGGGTAGGTGGAGCTGGTCTCTGGGGCAAGGTCAAGGTCAGCAGAAATGGGTCACTGCGGAAGGACTTTTCCCCTTGTTCCCTCCAGGGGCAGAGTTCTGAGGGCCTTCAGCGGGGTGAGGGGAGCTCAGCTGCATTACCTCACCCCACATCCCACCCCACACCCCATGGCTGACCCTTCTGTCCAGGGTCGAACCTGCACAGTCTTCCAGAGAGCAATGGAGCAGCTGGCTGAAAGTCACCTGTGCAAGTCAGTACGGTTTACGCTCTTGATTCCTGAGCCTTGCCACCTGCTTACATGCTATCATTTCCCCCCCCTAGAGCTCTTCTGTTTTTTGCTTCATGTACCAAGCTTTCTCTCGATGTAATTTGTGTGGTAACACACAGATTTGCAAAACACTGCAGTTTTTTTATTCACTGCTCCAAGCTGTAAGCTCCTTCAGGACAGCGAGGGACAGAGTTTATCTGTGCAAAATGCTTGACCCTTAGTGGGTAGCCAACACATACTATTAAAGAAGGAAAGAAAGAAAGAAAGAAAGAAAGAAAGAAAGAAAGAAAGAAAGAAAGAAAGCCTCACAGTGGTTATGAATTGTTTTTGAATCATGGATTTATTTGAAATTTAATGGAAGCCAGGGACATTTTCCTATAAAATGCTGATGTACAAAACATACAAAAGTGAGAATAGTCTGGGAAGGATCACCACTCTCTAGCAGAAAGGGCTCTAGATTTTAAGCCAGAATGGAAAAGGGTGAGTTCTTCTAAAAAAAAAAAAAAGTGAAGTGGAAAAAGGAACCAGGAACTGACATGCACCAAGAACCCAAGGCTTTGACTTGTAATCTTCTTTAATCCTTAAAACAACCATTTAAAATAGACATTACTATCTACATTCCACAGATGAGGAAAATGAAATTTAAGTAGCATTTTCACTATTAGCAAACTATCAGAACAAGTATTTAATCCAATCTCTTTTACTCCCAAACTCCTGTTCTTCCTGCTATATCATTCTGCCTCCAAATATTAGAGGGTCTCAGGATTCCTCATACCATCAATTCCTTTTTATTGTGTTTTCCTAGATGAGGTCCTCTAAAGAACTATGATCTAAACCTAGCAAAAAAATATATATTTTAAATACAGTCATCATTTGGATTAGACAACGTTAAATGATTTCTATCGAGTTCTAGAGAAATCTATAAATTGACTTCTAAATGTATTTGCACATTATATTTTGCTTAGATTCTTAGACCAACAGTTAAAGCACAATTAAACCGACATCTCAACTAAACAGAACCCCTCCCATGGGCACAGAATGCTGTGTTTCCCCTTTTCCCTGGGTCTGAGAAGAAAGCAAAGCACAAGGTAAGTGCCTTGACTTTAGCATCCACTGGCTCAATCCCCCTCACACTGTAGCTAAGAATACAAATTTAGGAGCCAGAAAGACTGTCTTCTCACTTCTTTGCTATCAAACAAGAGACCTTGGGCAAGTTATTTAATTTCCAAAATGTTCAGTGATGGCCTCATCTGTAAATGAGGACAATCATAATGCTCCCCTCAGAGGGTTTATGGGAGGTATTAGGGGCTAATGCATTTACAATTCTTAGCACAAATGCCTGGCACGTGAGAAATTTATAACAATCGTCGGCTATGATTTTTCTTCTTCACCATCATTGTCTACATCTCCATAACTCTACAGTGAGCTGACACGAACAGAATGATGACCTGGAGGTCAAATAGACCTGGACGTTTCTTAGAAAATTAAACATAAATTTACCATATAATTAAGAAATCCCACTCCTAGTCATCTACCGCCAAAAAAAAGAAAGCATATATCCCACATAAATATGCAAAGGGTCATAGCAATATTATTTATAATAACCAAAAATTGAAAGCAACCCAAAGGTCCATCAACAGGTCAGTGGATAAACAAACTGGCATATCATACAACAGAATACTATTCTACAGTAAAAAGCATGTACTCTTGATACACAGTACAACTTGGATGAATCTCAAAATAAATACGCTGAGTGAAAGAAGCCATACAAAAACAGGCCATATACTGTATGATTATTTATATAAAATTCTAGGAAATTCAAACTAATCAGTAGTGTTGCCGACCAGTTATTGCTTCAGGCAGACCAAAGGGAAAGGAGGGATCACAAGAAAACGTTGGGGGTGATGAATATGCTCACTATATTGTGGTGACGGTCTTATGGGTATACACGCATGTCAAACTTATCCAATTGTGTATTTTACATATGTATGTGCAGCTTGTTGTTTGTCACTTATAGCTGAATAAAGCTGTTTAAAAGTCCTTTACAATGGCTTTCATTGCTTTCATAATAAAAACTACACTTTTAAAAAATATATTTTTAATTGATTTCAGAGAGAAAGGGAGAGGGAGAGGGAGATAGAAACATCAATGATGAGAGAGAATCATTGATTGGCTGCCTCCTACACACCCACCACTGGGGCTTGAGCCCACAACCGGGGCATGTGCCCTGACCAGGAATCGAATCGTGATCTCCTGATTCATAGGTCGATGATCAAACACTAAGCCACGCCAGTCGGGCAAAGCTACACTCTTTATGATGTATTATGTTCCATTTATTTTCTTTTTCTTCCTTTCTTTTTTTTGGAAATCTCCCCTCTTACTAAATGGTAAATTCCTTCTGGAGAGAGACCATGTTTGTTTGGTTCACTATTGGATCCTCAATGACCACCAGAGTGCCTGCTATAAAGGCAAATTGTTAATGAATAAATAAGAAAATAAAATCATTAAGGTCAAAGAGTAGAATGGAAAATGTATACTATACTAGAGGGCAGAGGAGGGAGAAGGAACAGTGGGATTTAGCTGCCACAGAGGCTTTATGGAAGGTAAAGCACAGTGTCCAAAGGCGGTAAGAGTATAAACAGAAAGAGAGAAAAAAGGGGCCTCCCCCCTGCTTCATTTTCAGAGTAACACTTGACACTATCCAGCAGCGATATTGATATTGTCCAAGTGCTTTCATATGTATTCCTCCTGGGAGTGCCCCATGGAAGAAGAAGGCAATTGCTTGGGGTGCTTGGTCCTAGTTTGGGGTTGCAAAAAGGTCAATCTCTTAATTAAGAACCCAATGTAGGCATCTTTAGACACCCCTGTTCCAATGCCTCGCTTTCCCCCCAACGTCCTAGGCCCTTTGAAGGAAGGGGGGCTATAACCAGGCACCTCTTTCTAAACTTAGCAGGAAGCACTTAAAGGGCCTGGCTTTGTTTTGAAGGGAGAAGAGAGGAAGCAAAGCATCTGAAAAGGTACTGTTTGCTTTTCGTTCAATGCTAAAGTCAAATAGAATGTGTTTGCTCTTTGCTGAATACCCAGGAATGAAAGGTTTGTATTTGAACCTCATGAATGGGACAGAGTAAATGTACTCTCTGCCTCACGTCCACAGCACATTTAGATAGTGCTTGAAGTTTGCCAAGTAATTTCGTAGACATTATCTCACTTGATCCCCAGGGCAACCGTAAGATGAAAGTGGGGATTATTATGATTTCCATATCATGGGTGACCCAGTGCCCTGGAGCTGGAGGCAGGGGCTCAATAGATGTTTCTCTAATGAGGTCACTAAGGTTAAGTGACTTGCCCAGAGAAGTCAGAGTTGGGTTAATCAATGTTTTCCCCCTGTCCCCTATCAGTGACCCTCAAACATACAGCAAAGCCTTCCTGAAAACCTCTACCCATGGATATGGGTTTCCCTTGATAACACAGACCTTGTGTTTGCAATGCTGACACTCCTGGCCATTACAAAGGAAGATAGCAAGAAGAGGCACCAGTTATTGAACACTCAGAATGTGTCTTCTTTAGCATCTCATTGAATCTTCACAACAATCCCAAGGAACAGGTTATATCATCTCCTTGCAGATGATGAAAGGAAGGCACAGCAAGATAACTTAACTTTCTTGAAGTCACATACTGTTCCAACAGCAGTAAAAAAGATTTGAGATTCAAACCAGACCTTCTGGCTCCAAGGCCTGTTCCCTTCCCATTGCACCACGATGGCTTTGAACCTGGGAATTACCTTTGGGTCTGTCCTACCACCCACCACCCTATTCAGGCACCCGCCCCGGCCCCATACATATACACACAAGCCATAAGGGAATTACGAATTTATTTAAAACAGGAAAGATCTCCCAAAGCTTAATTTGGTTGAGCCTTTCACTTTAGCAAAGCACTTCAGAGTTTCCTGTCTTTGGACAGACTACCATTGTTAAACGTTAGGGAAGGGCCAGTCTGGTATGAGATGAAATACCTAGTGATCCCCAAAGCAATGAACCCCAGCAGGAACTCACACTGTAAAACAAGCCAAATAATGAGAAACACATTTATGTTCCCCAACCAGCACGAAGAGGAAAGATGTGGTCTTTTGTTCTGAGCAGTTGGGTTGCTGGAAACTTGTCATCCAACGAAACACTGGACAGAGAGAGGGAACAGAGGCAAGCTCTCTCTCCCTCGTGGTCAGAGCAAACAGCCAGGGCACATGGCTGGAGGGTTTGGCCTCATTAAAAAGATTTCACGAATTGAAAAGTTTGAGAGCGTTGGTCCTTCCCGCGGCTGCAGTGGGAGGGTTTGCTAGGCAAAATATCAAGTCTTAACTCTTACAGAGCAGCCTCTGCGACGTTGCCCAAGTCAGCACTGAGAAAGGGGGTGAGAGCCTCTGCCTGGAAGACTCTGCTGGCTGCCTGGGCTCGCTGTGAGCCTGCAGTGGTCCTCTCCGTCCACATGCAATAGGCTATTGGTTTAGGAATTGGAGCTTGTCAAGAAATACCCCCAGCTGATTTTTCCTTTTTCCTCAATGTCCTGTCTGCTACTTGTAATATTCTCCAGCACAGCTTTTACATGGCTAATAATTGTTGTTGTCATTATTAAACAATTAATGTATAACAATTATTAGTTGTTGTTGGAGCTAGCTGATGGATATGTAGGGTGTCATAATTTCTAAAGGGTTTTGGTCTACATTTGAATGATAAATAACACAATGCATTAGCATCCCACCTTAAAACTCAGAACCACCTGTCTCTTTGAAAAAGTAATTATTTTTAAGTCTTCACTGTCTTACTAACACTGCTTATCGGATGCTGCGCCTTTTCATCTTGTGGTCCCTTGGTGTCCTCATAACTACATCCTGCACTCAGCAAATGGCTTCTTCTGGAAGATAAAGCTTTCTAGAACATGCAGAGATGTAGGTTCTATTTCCTGAAATGTGTGCTTTGCTCTCTTGGACATACGTGAGATTTTTCTGACCCCAGGTCAGATGTTAACCTGGATCGGTTCTCTGAGGATTGGTATAGCTCCTCAGTACCCCTCCGTTTTTGGGGGGAAGGAATTCAAAGAACAGATGAGATCAGGTATTTTCATGGGAAAACCACAGAACTTCCACTGTGATACCTGTGCATGGCCCACTGCACTCACCACTGAGGCGGGGCAAACCTAAGGGTCCACACAATGTCATTTTCTCCATCACCACGAGGCTGTAGGAGTTTTCAACTTCTAGATGATCCATTCCTGCCGAATACCAGACCCAGGTCATCCAAGTCTGCTCTGACAACCCACAACTGCCCAAGTTAAAACTAAACTAGTGTGGGGTAAATACGTTTCTAAACCAAAATGAAGAAGTAAGTGATGCTATTGACTTTGAACAAGAAATTCTGTGAAATCATAAACCACATCTCATATGCCTATATGCTAATTGTATGTATGTGTATGTAGCTATTGTTATTGACCCCCCCCCCCCCCGCAAAAAATACTGATACATAAGACATCATTCTACCATCAAATTCAAAGGCAATGCCACAAGTGTATGTAATGCATAACTGCTATAATCGGCAACATACACACATTGTTCACAGGAATGCTATAGAATTCAAGTAAAACTCCATGTCACGCAACCAGTGTCTAGAGCAGGCCAAATTGGCCTTCCCTGTGCTTATCTCCCCTCAAAAAATATTATACATACACACATGTATGTACTTATCTGTTTATAGATTTGTTATGAGTTGAATTGTGTCACCTAAAATATCATATGTTGACGTCCTAACCCCCAGTGCTCAGCATGTGACCTTATTTGCAAACAGGATCATTGCAGATGTAACTAGTTAAGATGAGGTCATACTGGAATAAGATGGAACTCAAATTCCAGTATGACTCGTGCTCTCATAAAAAGGAGAAATTTGGAAACAGACACACACAGAGCAAACACCGCGTGAGCATGAAGAAAGAGATTGGAGCGACGTGTCTCCCAGCCAAAGAGCGTCCAAGAGTGCTAGCAAACCACCAAAGGCCAGGAGAGGGGCGTGGAGCAGGTCCCCCTCATAGCACTCAGAAGGAACCAAGCCTGCTGACACCTTGAACTTGAACTTCTGACCTCAGAACTGTGAGAAAATCAATCTCTGTTCTTTAAACCACCCACTTTGTGTTACCTTGTTAGAGTAGCCCTAGCAAACTAATACAAATTATATCTATAAATAAATGAAGCACCAGGTCTCAGGAACTCAAAATATGAGGAAATAAACATCTGAATCCAGTTCGAGTGGCAGACCACTACCCACAGTCCTGGCTTCTTCCTGCCAGCTCGCAGCCGTCACATTTATCCTAATAGGTTGATAAGTGTGGGAAGAAAAAATTGCTCATTTGATGCCAAGTATACTTCAGTTAAGTCCCATGTTTGTTTATCCATGGCAAGAGCAAATCTCTATATGCTAGTCTCTATTTCCCATGCTTGGCCATGTCAATTTTTCCCCAATAACTACTAACACCATTACTTACCTGGCCAATTAACTAGTTTGTGGATATAAATAAGATATTTGATTGTTCTACTGGACACAGGTACACTGGTGAACCTGACCGGTCACCATAGGTAATATGATGTAGATAGGGCGATCCTGAATAGAATGGTCCAATTTCTCCTTAAGTATCCAAAGCTCTTTCCAACATCAGAAATTAACACTTCTGCTACTGGGTCCTTTTTGGGGTATTTGGGGATGTCTATCTCTTTAAAACTTGTGTATGGATTCTGAAATACCATTGCAAGTTCAGAAATCTGCATTGGAACCTCAAATGCACATTCGCATTTTGGGGAACTTGGACAGTTTGTTCCTACGTGCTGCTATATACAAACCAGACAAACATTTTCCCTTGGGATTCTTTTGCAAAATCTCAGAACATTAGACCTTGACCTAAGAACCAGTGTTGAGCTTATTTTCCCTGATGGATTCATTTATAGAAAGGCAAAGTTCAGACTTCAGCAATTGGCACTCAAATGCAAAAAAAAAACCAAAAAAACAAAACAAAAAAAAACCCTCTTTGTTTGAGCACAATACCACCAAAAAATATTAATTAAAAATTTGAACTTTCTTTCTTGTGTGTTGATTTAGTGGGGTGTTGGAGAAGGGCTGGTGGGAGATAGAATTCATTTTCTGGGTATTCTAGAACAAAAATATATTGGCCTGCAGTGTTATTTTAAACTGACACATGAGAATAGGGGAATGCATATGTGTAAATATAAAAATCCTGGAGGTTTGAAAAATTTTGTTATTTAAAATCACTTGTGCTCTTTGCTGAATTCTGAACATAATACAATCTTTAGCTCCCTAAATGCTGAATATTAGAAAGTAATATTACACATTATAAAAAAAATTAGAAAACACAGAAAATAAAAATTACCCTTAATTTCACCACTCAGAAACAGTTTTGAATATTTCTTTTCTATATTACTCTTAACTCACCTCTCTAAAATTGTAATTATACTGAAAAGTTAGGGTTTTTTTTATGTGTGTCCTCCACTTACCATTACTTTGAAGTCATTTTCTTATTTCACTTCTTTCTTTCCTAAAGCACAATCTATCACTGATGATAGTTGTCATTATCTATAGAGAAGGACTGGGGTCTGAGATGAGAGGGACCTCCTTCTCATTAATTCCCTTTTGCACTATTTAAACTTTTAAATAATGTGCATGTGTTACTTTTCAGATTAGAAAACAAATGCATCTAAAACACTACCTTCATTGGTTATGTAACTCCATCCTGTAAATGTACTTAAACATATTTAGATATTTCCGTGCTTGGCCATGTCAACTTCTCCCCAGTATTTTACTCTAATATGTAATGCTACAGTGAGTACCCTTAACATGCATGCTCATTGGCATCCTGGATTACTTCCTTTGGCTGGATTCCTGTAACTAGAATTATTAGATCAATGCATGGGAACTTTTAAAGGCTTCTACATATTCATGCAAATTGTTTCTAAAATATGGCACCAAGGTGTCCTCCCACCAGCCAATACACCTGAGCTCACCCCACCTGGCCTCTCATTGCTCCGGGACCCACTTTTTCTCTCCTCCAAAATATCAGGAGGAGGAGGAAGTAGTGGCATTCCTGAATAATTGGGTCAAGCAAGTGTCCTGGGTCCTTGGATTAGGTTTGCTTACTAAGAGGTGGGACTTTCATGATCACTCTAGTGTGTGTGATGCCTCTGTGTTAAACACAGGCATGCAGATGGGAAGTGTGATATGGTGTGAGACTGAGTCAATTCAAAAAAATGCAAGTTGTGATCCTATCTTGCTGCCAGTCATCCTTCATTCAAAAGCAGCACACCCTCTTTCCAGCAGTTGTGTCAGATGTTCTTATGGGTAATTTCAGGGAACTCTCATTGCTCACATTCACATCCTCCTCCTCTGGATTTACTTGCATTCCCACCAGCAAATGCACCTGAACCCATCTCACCACACCTCTTATTTCTTCACCAGAAAGCGAGATGGATTCTCCTACCTAATCTCCCTCTTCTTCCTAGAACAAACCACAAAAACCCAAGGATTTGCTTGATACCCAAAACTTGTCATTGTGAGCTGCTGGTGAGGATGAGGTAGGAAGAGCAACAGAGGGATTCAGTGATGTGCGCAGGACTCAGGTGGTGACTAAGAGAAGAACCAAGAGTCCTCCCACCCGAGTCGGTGATGCTTCTCTATGTTTCCTCCTCACAGAGAGACGTGAACACCATCTCACCCTGAATTTTACGCCTGGAGAGCCAGTGACCCACCAGTGGTCCATGCAACATACTTTCCAAATCCCTGCATCCAAGTCTTTCTCAGAAAAGGAAGATGACTCTAAAGCCCCCTGTAGACTAAGACCCATGCTCGTGGCCACTGTGTGCCAGAGCAGGAGAATAATCTGGAAAAACCGCTGGATCAACTTTACCCTCTCTCTGTATGTTTTATAGGCAACAAGGGGGAATAGGTCAGACAAAGGCAGCAGAGGGGAAAAATGAGAATGAGGTAGGAAATATATTATTCCCACTTCACATTTGAGGAAACAGACACCGTAATGTTATTGTCACATGGGTGAACTGCAGTTTGGTCCTAAGATCTGGCTAATTCTAAAGTCTGGGTCGCTCCATTCTACTCCAAGTGCTGATCCTGTGGATTAGGACATAACAGAATTTTGCACCTTGGGGTGGAAGACAGAAGGAACGCCTGTTAACTCACCCGCATGACCTGGGAATGTGCTCAGTCTGCTTTGTGGAAACGCTCACCTTCACACGTCCACAACAGAGCATGTCAGCACGCTAAGACCCAAAAGAATAATGTGACTGTGAGCAATGGGACCGGTTCCCTGAAATCACCCATAAGAATGAGCCTGACTCAGCTGGTAGAAATGAAGGTGTGCTACTTCCAAATAAAGGGTGACAGGCAGCAAGACGAGACCACCGCTTCCACTGCTGAATGGGCTTTGGTCCCACTCTGCACCATCTCGCCCACCACCTATATATGTGTGTGGGTGCAACCCAGAGAGAGAGATTCAGTATTAACCTCCCAGCAGTTTACACAGACTTCCACTTTCATCACTGCCCAGACGTCCTCCCCACACCGCTGTGGTTTGCTGATCTCCACTCCTGACTCCCCTCTTTCCTCTTTCACTTTCAACAAAAGGATGTTGAGAGTTTGGGCAGTACGGGCACAATTGGGCTAAAAGGATCAAATAAATGCAACTTCAGCAACATGAATTAGTTGAATGTTTAATAATAATTGAAGTGGGGAAACTAAGTCACTGAATGGCTCATTTGGCCTGAAGTATTCAGATAACACCCTTTTCATTTTACTTAGAGAGTCTCAAGCCCAGAACAGACGCAGGCACTGGGATAGATGCAGAGAAGAGGAGGTGTCACCTGAAATGAGCTCTGCTTTCTCCAGGGTCAGAACGCCTCCTCTGAGCCGGACCCCACCCTGCTGAGCCACAGTCTCCGCTGGCCGGGAGAGCCAGGGTCAGCAACAGTTTTGTACGTGATCGCTCAAGAGACCACATACCCTGGAGTGAGTCAGGCATGTACCTCTGCGTACCTGCGCGAGTACTAGGCAATCTTCCCAAGTCTGTCAGGCATAGGTGACTAACCTGTCCCAGTTTGCCTCGGGACTTTCCCAGTTTGGTATTGAAAGTCGCCCTTCTTAGGAAATCTTTCAGTCCCTGACAAACTGGGGTAGCTGGTCATCCTAGCCAGGAAATGAGGGAGGAGCAATGCTCCAGTGTCGTGCCTGCCAGTGTCTGTCTCTCTCCCTCTCTACAAAAGCAGAGCAGCCTGTAACCCTTGTGGGCCTGCTGTGCCCATTGAGCTGCAGGTGAAGGGCATTTATGTCAACTGGGCAGAGAGCAGGATATCCAGATTTACCCATTTAAATTTTGTGTTACTGCTCTGAAGTGCGATGTGTGTATGTGTGTGTGCACATGTGTGCTTTAACATACATACACAAGAAAAAACATCATCATTGTAAAAAATTTAGAATAAAGATAAGACAAAGGGATCAAAATTATTCATAATCCTACCACCCAGCAGTAACCAGTTTGATCATTTTCAGGTGATAATGTAGGCATACAGATAGGAATAAATAATGGTAAGTCCATTCCAGGAAAATATAGTAACAAAAAAATGATGTTTGAAGCTGTTCTTCACTCAATAGTATGTGGCAATAAATATATTTTTACAACATCATTTTCGATGGCCACATAATATTCCATAATATGTTTATACCACAGAATACTCAACCAGATCGACTAGGTAGGACATTTAGGTTGCTTTCAATTTTTTAAGGTTATATACAGTGCTGAAACGAAAATGCTTATTGCTATATCACTGAACACATTCTTTCTTATTTGTTAGGATAAGTTCTTAAAAGTGGAATTGCTGGGTCAAAGAAATTTCATTGTTGTTAAGTCCTCTGACATACATTATAAACACATCTTCCCCAGCACTGTGTAAGAATGACTGTTTCCTTCTTTGAAGAGCTGAGGTTTGAGTATGGCATGGTGCCTAAGAGGTATCTCACAATTATAATCAGTGTCAGAAGCATCATTAAACCATTGGCAAAGCACTTACTGCATTTTAGAACTAGAAAGAATCTTAGAGATCCTCTGGTCCCACCCCATCATTTTCCAGTTGAGAAAAATGGGAGGACCAGGCCTAAAAACACTTGCCCAGGATCAACGGTGCTCAAAGGACAAGTTTCTAAGCATTACCCTAGGGCTCACTTAGTGAGGGAGAAAGTAGGTGGAGCCCTCACTGTGTGGCTGCCTCTTCTTCAAGTAGAAAGATGGAAGCGGAATGGAATGAAACATGACCAAGTAAAAATCATCTATACTTGGTTCTGAATAGTTCTATTGCCTTATGTCAATCTCAAATAATTCGCCACAGCTGCTCTCTGCACCCTCTGAACTCACTCTGTGAACCCACCATCCCTATTTTTTCAGCATTTGTGAAAAATGCCCCAACAACACAGATAACCACATTTGATTTGCAAGAATCCTACAGTGATTTCCCTAATATCCGGATAAAATTAGGCCTTATTCTTGTTTTCCAGTGATTGCACCTGTCTGTTTGAGAGATAATTTGTCTTCCAGATATGCTCATGTACACACACATACATATACACTTATTTATTTATTTGTTTATTTGTTTACATCCTCACCCAAAGATATGTTTTTATTGATTTTAGAGAAAGAGGAAGGGAGAGGGAGAGAGAAATATCAATGCGAGAGAGACACATCCATCGGTTGCCTCCCATATATACCCTGAACAGAAACCGAACCCACACCGTGGGTATGTGCCCTGACGGGGAATCCAACCCACCATCCTTCAATGCACAGGACAATCCAACCAACTGAGCCACACCAGCCAGGGACACATACACACATTTCTAAAGCATTTTGATCAAATAAGATCCTGCTAAGTTTAAGCCCTCTGCAGGAAAGATGGCCATTGATAGAAGTTAGAAACAGCCAGTTATTGTGTATTCCACAGACCTCAGCTAAGTGGTAAAAGGCAGCTCTTTCACAGAAACAAATCCCAATAGCTCTACTTCGTTATAAATTAGTGTCACACATTCCTGTTCAACTTACTTTTACTGACTCATCATTTCTGTGAAGGGCCGGGTTGTAAATATTTAGGCTTTATGGTCTCTGTTACTACCATTCAACCCCGCCTTGTAGCACAAAAGTAGAGACAATACTTAAATGATCATGTCTGTGTTTCAATAAAACTTTATCTATAAAAACAGGCAGTGGGCAGGATTTGGGCAAGATTTGGATCTCAGACTGTCATTGCTGCTCCCAGATTTAAAGCATCCAGAGTTAGTCAAAACACAGATTGCTGGGATCCTCCTCCTCCCAAGGTTCCTGATGCACCAGGTCTTGGGGGTGGGCCCAAGAATGTGAATTTAAAAGTCTCTACGTGCTGCTGCTGCTGCTGCTGCTGCTGCTGCTGCTATGGGTTGGAGGCCATGCTTTGAGAATGTTGGATCTAGGGCAGTCCCACAGGCTTAAGTGCTAACTAAATTATTAATCTCACACGAATTATCACATTTTTCTCTAAGATACTTAAATGCTTGCGTTTGCCTCTTCTCTCTTGCCTCTTTGGAAGGTAAGAATGATTAGCTTTGCTATCAGTCAGGTAACCAAGTTGGAGTCAATGGAATCTTCTCTAGCAAATGTATGAAGGAAGGAGGTATTAGCGTATGTGAGAGAGCTCATGGACTCACTGGAAAAACTGAGGAATATATCCTAGGATCAGCTTCCAGGAACAGCTCCCAGAATGATGCTACGGATCAGGCCTGATGGCATGTACCCACCAACCCTCCTGTTTTCTCCCATAGTTCAAGTCCCAGCCAAAGTCTTGCCAGGTGGGTAGGGTTTTCAAACTGAAGTCTCATGCATGGGCCCTCGAGGCAAAGGAGGCTGGACCATGTAGACTGTTTTTTTTGTTTTTTTGAGAAGGCAACCAACTAGAGAACTGAAAACATAGAGCAGTGTCAAGAAGATTTGGGATAGATAGTATGCATACAATTCCCTTACTGGGAAAGAAAAGGTACAGTGAGGAAAAGGAAGCTATAAAGTCATAGAGCTCCAACTATATGGGATTTGTTTCAAAATAATGAGGCAGGATGGAGAGAATAGGGTGAGGCAGTACCGGTTATAAGTAGATGATTGTTGAGGCTGCTGATAGGTACATGGAGGGTCATTGTTCTTTCTTCTTTAGTGCATGCTTGAACTTTTTCAAAATAAAAAAGTAATATAAAAAGGCATCAAAAGCAGAAAAAGAGTAGAACTAAGCAATTATTTCTGAACTCTGTGGTATGCTCTGTCTAGGGAGCATATACTATGTAATAAAAGACCTTTGGATGGGAGTTATTCACATAGCACAATCATTGTTTAAACAACATTCCTAAAGAAAAAGATAGATGACTTTTTCACTGACGGCAAGTCAAGATAAGGCATTATTACCACAGTCCTTGTGTTTGCTTCACCTGACAAATACACCTTGACCACTAGTTCCATTCAATGGAGCAAAAAAGGGTCAGAATGACTAATCTACTCTCCAGGTCACAAGCAAATCAAACCAAAGAAACCCAGTTAAATTTGAATTCCGTGTATATAGAAAACAAATTTTTTAGTATATGTGTGTCCCATTTAATATTTAAGACATGCCTATAGTAAAAATGTATTTGTTATTTAATTGCAATTCAAATTTAAGTGGGTATCCCATATTTTACCTGAAATTCAAATTTAAATAGGTATTCCATACTTTATCTGGTTAACTCTGCTTCCTTTTTTCTTTTATTTTTAAATATTATTATTGATTTTCAGAGAGAGAGGAAGGGAGAGGGAGAAAGAGATAGAAACATCAATGATGAGAGAGAATCATTGATTGGCTGTCTCCTGCACGCCCCTCACCAGGGATTGAACCCGCAACCCAGGCAAGGGCCCTTGACTGGAATCAAACCCAGGACCTTTCAGTCCACAGGCCGACGCTCTATCCACTGAGCCAAACCAGCTAGGGCTGGCAACTCTACTTTCAATGGCTTATAGAATGCAGGTGTTTCCCTCCTCCCCACCATTCTCCAACTCACGCCACATCTTATCTTACTCTGAACTGACTAAACTAGACTCCTGTAATTATGACTCCCCAGGTATTTCACTACCAACTTTTCTTTTGTTTCTGGCATTTTTTTTCTGACCTTAGTCAAGCTGGACTGTCAGCCTGACCTTCTGGCCCTTGAAGTGGGAAGGAGAGAAGCCATTTGCCTAAACGTTCCCAAGCTCTAAGATGATGAAGCTAGACTTAGCTGTCCCACAAGTTCCTTTCAATAGCCTTCCAACAGGGTTGAAATGAAGATCCCTGAGATGTATGGGTCATGCCTGTGGCTGAGTCCTCTATACCGGCCGTCACCAACCGGTGGTCCACGGACCACTGGTGGTCCCTGAGGTCTGAAAGGTTGGCAACCGCTGGTTTAAGGAAACCTTTGGAGCAGCAGTCACCAACTGGTGGTCCGTGAGGTCCAAAAGGTTGGCTACCACTGCTCTATACATCCAGATGGGCAACATGGAATCAGGACTTCAAAGGAAACAAAGAGTGATTCATGCTGAAAGGCAGGAGATACCTCCTCATTTAAACTAATTCTGTCTCAGTTTGTCATTGCAACTTCTGGACTGTACAGTTTTTGTAGCCAGGAAGGCCCTTTTTGTCTTGCCTTGCCTATTGGTCACTTGACAACTCACTAGCATCTCCGCTGGAAGTGAGCCAGAGGAAGGAAGTGATAAACTATCATGAGTCAACATGTTACTTGCCAGAAGTTCTGGTAAAAGGAGTAAGAGGAGTTTAAAAGAAATACGTAGAAAACAAGAGTTTTGGGGATTTCTTTTCTTCTGTTCCTCTAAGCCAGAGACAAATCAAGGGTCAAGTCTCATAGCTGGACCTCTCTTAGTGGAAGTTCCTAGATAGAGACTACATTCCCTTTCCTGGAGTCATAGAAAATGCCTGCCCTTCATGACTTCTACTCTGAGGTTAAACAACTTTTAGAGTTCTTGTGGGGAATATACAGATGGGCTAGGAGGAAGGCAGAATTCTTCATGAGGTTAGAACAGCTTTTGTTCAGAAAAACAATGTAAGTGGGTATGCTAAGTTACAAAACAATAGGTACTTCCAATGTGGGCTGATGAGAAGTCTCAACAAAGAAGAATGAAATTATTTGTTTTGCATAGAACAGGATTTTTTAAAGCATTCCCCTTAGGTGAGGAAGACAGGGTTTTAGTGGATCACAGAATGGGGGGAGAGAGGTGAAGTGGGTGGCAGAGGGGGAAGAAAGATCTGAGCATTATCAGTAGGCAGGGCCCTAGAGGGAAAGGTGGCCAGAGAAAAGTTGGCATGCCAGCGATGGCTAGGGGATTTTAAGACAGTGATATCTAGCATCCACTCTGAAAAAATATTATCTACTATAGAAAATTTCAAGCATATGCTAAACAGACTAGTATAAAGAACCTCCATGTACCATGCCCAACTTCAACAATTAACTCACAGCCAATCTTGTTTCATCTAAAATGCACCATCCCTTCCCATAAATTATTGTGAAGGAAATTCCAGACCTGGTATTTCATTGGTAAACATTTTAGTATAGCATTCAATTTTAAGTAGTAACCTATTCTGGGCTGTACTATTGTTGGACATTAAATGAAAATTCACACCAGAAGGCTCTCGGAGACATGGTGGGCACATCCACTCAGATGGCAGACTGCTCAGCTTATACAGACATTTGAACTTGAGCAATTTTTTCTGCTAGCTAATTCTGTACACATTTCAAATGCCAGCAACAGCCAACATTTCGCATTACCCACACTAGCTTAAAGAAACCAGGAACCTTTTAAAGTGTTGTTTTTGTTTTTTTCTCTTTAGAATAATACATTAGTTCAGGGAGAATGAAAACAGTTTATAGCTGAATTCACATCAGTGTTTCCAAAATAAAATGGTCATAGGAACTCAATTCTCCGCATCTGTTTTCTAGACTAAGGGGTTAACCTTGCCCTTCGGGCTTTCATGAGTGCTCTCGACACTTGGTGATCCCCCTGGATTGTTCTACCCGCTTACCAAAGGCCTACTGTCAGCGGTTTAAAAAAAAATTAATGTCATTTCTTTCCTGAATTAAAAGTCATAATAAATCTCCCCCACCCCCTCATGAATTTTTCTGACACCCATGAAGAATCTGCCTTTCAAAGTCCTGTCTTCTTCCCTCCTTTCCTTAAAGCTTCCCTTGACATCTGCCTTCCAGGTAAGACAACACCCTTCGGAGCTCATAATCTTGCCAGTTTATTCTTCTAAATGGTTTTTTTAATCACCAATAAAATCTTTGCTCACTCAGCACTCTAAGCCACCCTCTCCTCTGAGAACTGAGGTTTGCATACTTGCTAAGGATCCCATAATGCCGCCTAGCCTCCGAGGTGCAAGGGCCCCACAGAGAAAAGATAATCCTCTCCTGCCGTCCTGGTTCTCAGGCTGGGAGCACGTATCCGAATACCTGCAGGGCTTGTCAGCACAGACTGCTGGAGACGCGGATTTAGCTGATCTGGGTGGGCCTGAGAATGTGCATTTATATGTAAAGATGAAAATGGCCTTATCTCTGACATTGCAGTGCGATGGGTAAATCCCTCCTTTCGTCCAGGTAGTACTTTAGGATTTGAAAATTGCTCTCATACCCACTAGATTTTTTTAAAAAACTAAACCACACCACAACCCTTGGAGGGAAGTAGGATCCAGATTTAGGGTCGGAAAAACCTGCATTTGTATTCCAGCTCTACCAAATATTAGCTCTGTGATACTGGACAAGTTACTTAAACTCTCAAAACCCAAGTTATCTGCAAGAAGAATCAAAACCTCCTGGGTAGATAATGCCCCTGTTTGTGAAAATGCTTTCCAAGCTGCAAAGTGTTCTATGAATACATATCAGAGAATAGACAGCCTGTGGTCGGTGTCAGATTGGCCACCAGAGCATTGTGGGAGCAGAGAAGAAGCAGTTGAAGGTTTTTTTTGGTTTGTCTCTTTGTTTGTTTGAGTTTGGATTTTTTTGGCATTTTATATGTCCCTATTTTATGAGAGGCACTGTGTTATTGACAAAGGAGAACTGAAACAATTATTAAATAGCAAAGCTAGTAATTATAGACCGTGAACAAACCTGGGCTGTGTGTCAATGTTCTCATCTGCTACTCCTCACCCATCTTCTTACCCGGGCTGCTGCCGAGGGAGGGGCCACCAGGTCTCCCACTTTTATGGGAGCTACTGCTCCAAGGCACATGCCCTTTCCACATTCCTTGCTGTCTCCTTGTACCTGCAATCCTCACTGAGGCTCCCGTCTGCTCTTAGGAAGAATGCAGTCTGACCTATGTCCATAAGGTTGAGATGCAAATGCATCACAAGGACATAGTTCTCTTTTCACTAGAGGGTACAGGTCAGCATCCTGGCATTCCTCCTTCCCTCTTTCCCTTGTGAACTGTCACCGTCTACTTGGGGCTGTTTCACAATTTGTGGAGCAGGCAGTGAAGGTGAGGCATCTTGACATGGGGCCGAGCACTGTTGCACCAGGGGAGGCATGCTATGTGTCTGCTTAAGGCATTCGTGAAGAAAGGTGGAATTCCCTCTAGGCCCTAAAAGTTTTCAAAAGACAAGGAACTGAGCGGATAAAGAAGGTATTAGGAGATGAAGGATACATAGGAAAATGCATGAGGAGTTGGAGGGTACAGAAAGGTGATTACTCTCATGACACAGGTGGAGAAGGAGTTTAAAGCTGCATTACAGAAAGCTTTGAATAGCAGGGAAAGGAAGGGAACATGATTCAGTGGGTAGCCAAGTAGTTCAAATCAGCAACTCCATATGCTCAGATCACAAACACTGGGCTGCGGATCGGGGAATGAGGAATTACAGAACACACTTTCCCTCTCCTTCCCTTCTTGCTAAGCACGCCTGGATGTTTCAGCCATGTCTCATTTATCAGGCTCTTCTAGCTACCTTCTCTGGATATGATTTTCTTTCTCTCATCAAAAGAGAAGAACATGGCATTACCAAAGGCACTTGAATCATTTAAACAAACAAACTCTTAATGGATGGATAAATTTAATTCCCCACCCCGGGTCTCTTTATCTTACTGGGTAACTTTATTGGGAGTGTTTGAAAGGTCAAGTTTAAGGTCCAAGTGGGTTCTCACTTGTCTATGATGTCACAGCTTGGAGCCCTGGTCACATTTAAATCCTTCATCTCGTTCGGACTTGGGATTGCTCTGATTTATAGTTGAACCTGATCCATTGTGTGTTTTCCCCCTGAGGGAATTTTATGGATGCCAGCCTGAAATTCACACCCTCTCTGCTGCACCCTAAAATGTGTCACAAGATTGTTTGCATTTTCTTAAAAGTTTCTTTTTTTCCTTTCACGGTAATGATAGTTAAGCCCTCAAGGACCATTACATTGTTGTTCCTTCCTTTCCATTTTCCAGAGCTGGAAAGGTTAAGCTGTCCGTGGCTGATGTGTGCACACCTGGGGGATCATTTGTGGATTCACTAAGCCCATATTGTAGGTCTCATTAGCAGCAACACAACAGAAAGACACTAATAAAGTCCCACTTCTAATAAAGGGCTGGTGCCATTCCACATGAAAACCATGATCAACCACGCTGTACACACAAGTCCCACCACCTGCGGTTTATATGGGAGGTCTCAGGAGCTCACAATCCCTCTAGATGTCTCATTATTATTGTCTACAAAACTCCTCAGTAGCTTCTCCGTCCCCAAACCCTGCAAACACTTTCCAGTGTGTGCCTCCGTCATTTCCTCTTACGGTGGAACACGGGCACCCGAGGAAAAATAAGAACAGATTGGATTTTCCCTTTGTGTGGAAACACATTTCATTTTGCTTACAAAAGTGAGAGGTCTGCCGGAGCTCGGCTGATGAAACAAGATGTTTTGATTTGAAGAGGTTCTTCTTTCACGAAGCGAAGCGCGGTGTGGAGGCAGAGGCAAAGACATTTGAAAACAATTTGTATTGACTGTGACTCATTAGAAAGGATGTCGCGTCCTGGCATTTCATCACCGAGCAGGGAATCATTCCCTTATAGGGCCGCGGGCTCAGATGTGACTCAGGAAAGGGAAAATGGACTTCTGTGGGAAATCTGCTACCTCAGCCAGGACCCAATGAAAGCAAGTACATATGCGACACCCTCTGCCGCTGCCATGGGTCACTTCCCGTGGTATTGGGGGAGAAAACGTGGCTGTGTGGCTCTGAAGATTAGAAAGACAAGAAAATGCAGATTTTTACTTAGAAGGACTAACATAAACCAAGAAGACTATGCCCTTTGTTATTATTTTTTAACTGTTTTTATTGATTTCAGAGAGGAAGAAAGAGATAGCAACATCAATGATGAGAATCATTAATCAGCTGCCTTCTGCACACACACACACACACACACACACACACACACACACACGATTGGGGATCAAGCCCACAAACTGGGCATGTGCCCTGACGTGGGGAATCAAACCACCTCCTGATTCATAGGTCGATGCTCAACCACTGGGCCACGCCTGCAGGCTATGCCCTTTATTATTAAAGTTTCAGGAATTATAAAGGGGGGAGGAACATACAGAAAGTACCCATACCTATGTGGGCACTATAAAAATAAAGTACATTTTACTGAATCATGGTTTTTTATGAAAGTCTCTAAACTGTGATATTTTTCATGAGGTGAATTATTAATAAGTGAAAGACCCTAAAACAGAAGTTTTACTGGACTACTTTTGTCCTAGACTTCACAGTCCAGGGTGAGAACAGGTAATGTATGTCTAAGCTTATTTAAAAAATAAGAGGCTTTCTAATACCACAAATATCTCACACCAGAAAAAGATTATTCAGTGACATTTTTAAAAATCTGACAGCCCATGTCTTCATAGCAAAAATTGAATATAAAATTATTAAAAAAAACCTTGTAATTTTATTTTTTACATTTTTTAAAAAATATATGTTTTATTGATTTTTAGAAAGAGAGGAAGGGAGAGAGAGAGAGAGAAACATTGATCAGCTGCCTCCTGCATGTCCCCCATCGGGGATCGAGCCAGCAATCTGGGCATATGCCCTGACTGGGAATTGAACTGGTGACCTCTTGGTGCATGAGTCAATGCTAAACTGCTGAGCCACACTGGCTGGGCAACAAAAAATAACTTATAATTTTTAAAATGAAAAATGAACTGGAAAACAAAAAAAAAACAAAAAATCATGAACACTCTTCTACTTGCTATTAACTAGTTTCTACCATGCTCTGGTCTCCACCATGATCTGTTTTCTAATGTGCCCGCCAGGGATGAAAGGGGCCCTCCCCTCCTAAACATCCCACACATACCCTCCCTCATGCTATCCCTCCCGGAAAGTATTCAGAACCATAAGAGGCGGGGACAATACCCTTTAATAGAAAAAAGTCTCAGTTTAGATAATACATAATGCCTTGCAGTTTGGGGATGATTTGACAGATTAATGGCACTATAAGGTGGTTAAGATCCAGCCTTCAGTGAAGATAAATAATGTTGACTCACTGTTCTTCTAAAACCAAGGACAGAGCTGTGCTACAGTTCATGGCTGGGAAGATAACCAGTATTCAAACTGACTGACAGCCAGAAGAAGGATTATACGTTTGTTCCCTGATGAATGTGGTAGATACAGATGAAAAATCCTGAAGGTGAGCTGGGTGGAAGGTGGGTGTGAATGAAAGAAAACCTCAGACTGAAGGTACAGGGAAGAGCTGAACAACAAAGAGGCAAAGAGGCAAAAAGATGAATGCTGTAGTCTGATCTCTATGAAAGGATTTCAGGTTCAGGCGGGTCTCCCAGCCCTGGGGCAAGATGTTCAGTTCAAGTGAGAGCACTCTGTGCGAACCCCATGCTCAGCCTCCGTCTGGGGAACCACTTTCACGGGCAGGTGGTTCTGTTTCTTTATGGCTCCAGCTGAAGGAGGGAGTACGCCTGCTGAAGAGCTGATCACAAACTGGAGACATTGATACCCAAGTGCTGACTCCTGAGGGCTTCAGAGAGTGAAAGAAGAAACAGCAAAGAGATTGGTGGTTATTTAGGGCTGGAGCGGGTAGGAGGGTGGGGAGGGATAACCAAAGGAAATTAGGTTTCTGCCGTTCTCAGATCCACCGCAGTGATGGCTGCACATATCTGTGAATATACATGTTAAATGAGTGACTTGTATGGGATGTGAACTACATATCAATAAAGCTTTTTTTCTAAGCCTATAAGAAATTAGAGACAAGAGTCATGTGATGTGAGAATAAGCTTTAACACAGCAACCTCGCAGGGCTGGGAGGTAAAGACTGGGTACCACTGAATCTGGCAAAGAAAAGTATTACCAAATGCTAAGCATAGAACCACAGGGAAACTTGAACTTGTGCTATTGCATATTTCACGCCTCCTTGGGAAGTCGTGCCTCTCTCGTGATCTAGATACCACTGTTTCCCAAGTCCAGTGGCCTTGCCCTCCAGGAGCTCACCAACTACGGGGGCGATGAATGTGAACGGAAGGTAGAAGCTGTAGGATAAATCACAAGGGAACATTTTCCATGTTTCCCTGCAGAATAGGGGACCAGTTAAAGGGGTCAATTATCCTGTTCTATCTGTAGCAGGCATTTCTCAGAGGGGAACTGGAGGCTGGAAAAGGTTCCTTGTTCCTTTACATAATTAGGACAGCACTTACAAGACTTGTACTTTCTGGGTGTCCCCAAAAACTCCTCACATAGGGTTGGCATTAGTAGAAATTTAACAAATACTTTCTGCTTTTAATTATATTGAATTCCAAAAAGGGAGCTTAAAGGTTAGGCATTTTATGATGGGTGTGCCTTCTACTTCCAAATGTAATAGCTAGAATATAAACCGTAGGAAAGGAAAAGTATTTATTAAACACCAAAGCTCCTTTGAGAAATGACTGAGTCAAGTTTACTGGTTATCATTAGTTTTATTAAAATGGCTAGGAAAAGGCTGACCTGGCAGATGTCTGTAACCATACAATCTTCAGTGTGGAATAATGTCCTGTGTTATACTGTGTAAATTGCAAGGACTTTCCCTGCGAGTTCAATAGCTTCAGCAACGGCTCCCTTTTCAAACATGCCAGGAAAGATGTGTTGCTTTGGGTTACAGACACTGGAAAATCAACAGACCAAAACACCCAGAGGAACTGAGTAGAGAGAGGACTGAGCCCGGTCACCCTGTAGTGTCTGAAGAGCTGCAGAGAGACAAAGCCGACCGCAATGTCCTTGAACAGTTCTCTGCCCACTCCCCGGCCACCACCACCACACCCCTGCAGGGCCCTTCGCACATGGTCTGTCAAAATGCTGAGGAAAAGAGCCCTAACTGGTTTGGCTCAGTGGATAGAGCGTCGGCCTACGGACTGAAGGGTCCCAGGTTTGATTCCGGTCAAGGGCATGTACCTTGGTTGCCGGCACATCCCCAGTAAGGGGTGTGCAGGAGGCAGCTGATGGATTTTCTAACTCTCTATCCCTCTCCCTTCCTCTCTGTAAAAAATCAATAAAATATATTTTTTTTTAAAAAAAATGCTGAGGAAAAGAGATTCAACATGACGTCAGGCCCAAGTTAGAGACATATTTCACAGAGCCACAGTTCAAAAGAAAAAAATGAACTTTGACCTATTTGACCTCTACACATGAGAATGGAGCCAGACCCTTTCAGATACCAAGTGTTCTTTCCGTGTGCCTCTGCAAGGACCAAATGCACTGGGCAAGTGGGTTAATTGGTCCCTTATGAGGAGGGAGTTCTCATGGGTATTCATTGTGAGTGCTCTGTGGGTGAATAAGTGGTTGGGGAAAAGCCAAGCAACTTCTTCCTTTGTGCACACTGGCAGTTCTACCAGCTCTGAACACCACCGATGCCTCACCAAACATAACAGGGTCTCCTTACACTGCTTTACATACGCTCTTTGAGTTAAGCCATCCCTGTCCTCTGCACACCCATCTTGAGGATAACACATCATTTTGAGGGCAAAACTAGTTTATACTTCTTAAAATACTTGCAGGCATGTTTGATCTTCATACCTGAGAGAGGCGTTCTCAGGGAAAAGTAACTGAATTTTCTTGACCACTAAAGTATGTTTCTTTATGTTACCACAATAAACAAAATTTAAGTCTCAAAAAAAAATCTTTCTAAAATACATTGCAACAAAGAAATATAAATTAAAATAAGAATAGTAAGAATTTTCAAAAAATGTTTGCCTATTATATTAAGGACTTTTTATTAAGTTACTAGAGTCCCAGTGCACGAAATTCGTGCACTGGGGGAGAGGGGTCCCTCAGCCCGGCCTGCACCCTCTCACAATCCAGACCCCTCAGGGGATGTCTGACTGCTGGTTTACGCTTGATCCGCAGGTATCCCTGCGGGATGGGTCCTAAACTGGGAGTTGGACATCCCTCTCAAAATCCAGGACCACTGGCTCCTAACCACTCGCCTACTTGCCTCATTGTCCCTAACCACTCTGCCTGCCTGCCTGATTACCCCTAACCCCTCTGCCTTGGCCCCTGCCATGGCGGCTTCGTCAGGAAGGTCGTTTGGCTGTCTGGTCTAATTAGCATATTATGCTTTTATTATTATAGATAATACCCATTATAATACCCAGGTTCAGAGAGCAGCAAGGGAAAGGATTCCCACGGACAATGCCGAAGAGATTGTGAATTTTGACATTTGGGGGAAGTGATTTGATAATATGGATCCAAAGCCTTATACATGTTCAACTCCTTGACCCCACAATTCTTTCATGCTTTTAATATTATTTGAATGCCTGCCAAGTGCTAAAAACTCAAAGTACAATGAAGAACAGCACAGGCCAGCTCCCTGCCCTCAAGAAGCTTACATTTTCATGAAGAGAGAGAAAGACAATGAAAAATCACACGGGTAAATAGAGAAGATAAATTCAGACAGTAATAAATCCTAGGAAGAAAGTAAACCATAGCTACGATGGAGCCTGTAGGTGAGAGAGGAGGTTGCTTCTCTTGGTGTCATGAAAGACCCCTGTGGCCAAGAGGACCTCAAACAGTCAGCTTCCCACTCACCCTATTAAGAGAGCCCCAAGAGAAGAGAAAACCAAGCCCACCTTTCCTGGCCTTCCCGAAGACCAGGATAATGTGGGGGGTGTAAAGGCAGTTGTTAGAGCTTCCAGAACAGTTATTTGAAGGTGAGACAGTGTCAGGTCAACCACATGTAACTGAAAAAAAGATAACTGAAAAAAACACACACAAAAAACTTGAATTTCAAAAGAGATACATTAATGGTAAGGAAAAGAGCAATTCTGGCTTAGCTATGGCTCTGAAAATATACATCTTCTGCTTCCTGTACCTTTTTAGTTATGAAGCTTTAAGTGAAATTGTTCAAGGTTTGGTAGATACTTCTTGCTTGGAGGAGTTGGGAGAGAATACTATGGAATATATAGATGCTATAATTCTCTGTGCTAATATGTATTGAAAAATTGTATAACACAGGATAGCAGCCAAGTGGGGTAGAAAGAATATTGGAGTAGGAGTCCATCGACCTGGCTTCCAGCCCTAGTTCAGCTCTAAAAGGCTGTGCAATCTTGGCAACCAGTCACTTAATCACGGAGCCAATCCTCTTCCACTTCAAGTGAGGAAATTGGACGAGCTCATCTCTAAGGCCTCATCCACCTCTGTAAGCCCATTTCTTCTCTTTTCCCTCCCTCTACTATTAACATTATACACACACACACACACACACACACACACACACACACACACACAAATATATAGGCTGAAGATTAAATCCCACTAGGACTTTAGAATGAACCAGTCCAAAGAGAGGAAAAATTACAATCATAAAATAATGACTATATATGCCCAGAAAACTTAATACAGATTTTAGGATGATAAAAGAATGTGTCTATAATTTTTACATGTAAGATATTTTATATGTATGGATAATGTACCTTGTAGCTAAATCAATAATCAAGGCTTATATTTGTAGAATGCTTTCGTGTTTCCAAAGCAATTTTATGTCATATCACTTTCACTTTTGAGCCTCCAACAACTTTAGGAAATCGGTAAGGCAATAAGAATTATTTCTTCACAAATAAATAGATGGAGACTTCAAAGTGTTAAATGACTTGCCCAAGTTTACATAGCAACTGGGACCTTGTCCGGTTCTCCAGCATTTACTCCCGCCTGCCACAATGCAGGGCCACTGGAATGACTGTGGCCCAGGCGTATTCCCTCGCCCCTCACTTCACCCTTCTGTTCCACCCATTCTCACAGCTCAGCTGAAATCACTGAGGACACCAGAGCGGTGAAGCAACAGGATACCCAAGCTTCCCTAAGATAGAAGCTATCACAGCGACACTCAACCAGCTGCTCCACTGTCAACTTGCAGAGCAGTCACATCTCAGTGTCTTTTCTTTCTTTAATTTCAGATAGGAAAATAGAATGCATAAAATAGGTTACACCCCTTCGTTTAAAAATAATGGCTAGCATTATATATCCATCATTCATAATGGAACTCATCTTGAATGACAAAACGGCCTACCTCTGCACAAAACAGTTAATTTGATTTCTTTCTGCCCTTGGTTTGTCGCCCACTTTCAGTATGCCTAACAACCCAGAACAATGTGAACTCTAAATCAAATCACTGTAAGCACTGGTGAGTTCGAATGACACCAGGCATAAGTGCTATATAAGGACCACAATTGGCCCTGGCAGGGTGGCTCTGTTGATTAGAGCACCGTCCCCTACACCAAAAGGTTGCGGGTTTGATCCCAGATTGGGTACATAGGGGAGGCAGCCAATCAACATTCATCTTTCTCTCTCTCCCTTCCTCTCTCTCTCTCTCTAAAACATATCCTTAAGTGAGGATTAAAAAAAAAAAAAAAAAAAAAGAGCCACACTGGTTGCCTAGATAGCAAATATTTATTTTAATCCAACTAAGTTAAACAGGAATATATGAAAATCATAAAAGGGTAAACCAAATGCCACAATCTTATCATTTTTGTCAGTCATTAAAATGGATAAAAACCACTGCCCATTCTGAGTTCTCAGGGATTAATTCTTATGGCCTCAATACCTGGAGCTCTTTCCATGAGCAAATGCGCTTCTAATTTTAACAGAATCATTAATTAAAGCTCCATTTTCCACCAAGCCACCTAAGAGGTTTTAAAAAAGAAATAGTCCTTGATTCCACCTTTTTCACACTTCACATTCACTTCATCAGGAAATCCTGGGCTCTACCACATTCCCAGGCCTTCTCAGCACCTCCGTGGCCCAGTGAGGCCTTTGGATACTTGCAGCAGTCTCTTAACTGGTCTTGCTTCTGCCCTTAAGCCCGGCAAGCTGTTTCTAAGGCAGCATGGGACAGGTTGTGTATTTCTTCTGGTCCAAAGCTTCCAGGGTCTCGCATCTGACTCTGAGGAAGGCCCAAATCCTTACAACCGCCCCCAAATGCTGCAAGATTCACCCCTGTGCCTTTCCGGACCTCAACTTCTTTCCTCTACCTGCCCACCACTCCGTTTCAGCCTCCCTGGCTTCCTTGCTGCTCTTGACACACAGCAGGCAGACCTGTCACCTTGGCTGGTGCCTCTGCCCCAAGCAATCTAATCCCAGAGTCCTCCGTTCATTGTCTCACCTCTTTCAAGTCTTTGCTTCAATGTCACCTTCTCACCCTATTTAAAAATGCTCCCCCAATGCTCTCATTCCCCCCTTACCCAGCAGTCCTTCCCCCTAACTTACACCTTCTAACCCCCAAAATATTCGACTTACCATGTTCACTCTCTTCCTCTCCTCACTAGAAAGTACTCTCTACAAAGGGAGGGACTTTTGTCTGTTATTTTTCACTGTGTCTAAAACAGTGTTCGGCACATAGAAGGCCCATAATAATTATTTGTTAAAATGTGAATAAATGTAGATGGCTAATCCTTGTTTTGCAAACCACAAACTGGTGTGATTGCTAAGCATGGATCCCCAAATTGTTGAATTCCTGATCTGCATGCTGGGTTTTCTATGTGATGACTGAAGTGTTAGCCAGTCCCTGAGACAAGGCTCATTGGCCTCCTCCTGCAATTAGAAGTTATGAGGAGAAGAACAGACCAGAGCTGGGCAAATGTATGAAAAAGAAGAAATAAGGCGCTAACTAGGAAAGGGAGTTTAACTTCAAGAATAATTGAAGAAATATATAGCAAAGCACTAAGACCATTTTTTAAACTATTAAGTTCGCAAAGGTTTTTTAAAAATTATAATATTCAGGGCTGGCAAAAGGACAGAGAAAAACTACTTTTAGACACTGCCCTTTAGAAATTGGAGCCCTTTTAGAAACTTACTTGGTGAGTGCGTCAAAAGCTTTAAAATAGTCAGGAATTAATTTGTGCAATTTTACCCTAAATGTGGAAACAGCTTTATGGGCAAAGATTTTGTTACAACTGCATTTATAAAAGCAAAATTTGGAAGCAACGTAAATGATCCATTATAAGAAGATGATTAAGCAAACTATACATGGCTCATCAACTCGATTTCATTTTTAATGACTCATTAATAACTTAACAATGTGGAAAAGACCGAATGTGATGCTGTGTAACCCCCCATCCCACCGGAGCAGGAAAGAAAGATGGGGGAAGAGGTTAGTTGAATATAAACAGGGGTGGGCCCAGGACAGAGCAGTGCCCCTGGATTCCAGGTTGTTTGATGCCGTCCACCTTATCCCAGATATCAGATTGGCCACAGATCGTCTCTCTCCTGTGTCTGAGAGCAATAGTTCCAATGCCCAGAAACATTATGTTTCCCACCTCTTATTCACTATCTCTCCTCAGAGCTGAGGGGCCCTACACATGTAGGCACCCAGTGACCTGCCCTGAGACCCTGCTGTTGCCAAGGGACGTATATGAATGAGGCCCCAGAGTGACCTCCCTCCAAATAATTAAAAAGTAAATACAAACAGAAATGAAAGAATGGAGGTGTTAGACAACAAATGTATTTGTAAAAAAGTAAACCTGAATCCTATAAAATATTGAATCAAAATCAGGCCTACGTGGGCACATAATGGTATATTTTGAAGGGTATAATTTGGTCCTCTGGATTGTTTTATAATAGGAATCTGCCAAAAATGAGTTCAGTCACAGGTTATTTTAAATACGCTCCAAAATGCCACTACCACTACAAATTTATACTACCTTTGATACATCCAATTCCACGGCAGTAAAATAATTGGACCCACTCTGAGGAGTTCAAGCAGAATAGATCACGAATCAGATAAACTTCATATGTGAACGTGGGAATGGGAGCTCATTATCACACCAGGTAGCATATTGGACCTTAGAACCTTGTCTGTTGTTGTTTACAAGCCTCTATGGATATATCTCCTTTCACTTTAGAAGGATCTGCTGAATATTATGCTCGGTCTTCAACTGTTTTTGAAGTGCCTTTGTGGAGACAGCTGAGACTGGGTGCTTGGCCGCTTTTCAGAAGAGAGTTTTTAGGGTCGGTACCTCCAAAGTTCTTACCTGGTCCCCCAGCAATTCTCTAACACCAACTGGGTGTCCCACAGTTCAGTCCAATTCTGACACAAACCACCAGGAGTAAGCATTAGATCTGTAAGTGAAGGAACGAATAGTCTCACAAGATTGACCCCACTTCAGATGCCAGAAACAATTACGTGTAGGTGGGGCCCCGAGCCACCCACAATTCTGCCGGGCTGACTACAAATTCTGGTTTCTATACAAACATCAAATCATTCTGCTGCACATCTGAAGCTAATATAATGTTATATGTCAATTATATCTCAAATTTTTTTAAAGTCCAAAAATTTGGGAGTTTCTAAGATCCCCATCAGGTTTAATAATTTGCTAGAACAACTCACAGAACCCAGCAAAGAGCTGTACAATAGATCCTCCTTATCCCCGGTTTTGCTTTCTGCTATTTCATTTACCCCTGGTCAATTTTAATCTGAAATATTAAGTGGAAAATTCCAGAAATAATTCCTAAGTTTTAAATCACAAGCCACTCAGCTCTGTCCCACCTGGGACATGACTCATCCCTTTGTTTAGGTTCTCTACAATGTAGACACTCCCTACCTGCTGGACACCTAATAGCCGACCGGATTATCAGACCAACGGTCATAATATCAAAGTGCTTATGTCCAACTCACCCTTATTTTACTTAATAAGGGCCCAAAGTACAAGATTAGTGATGCTGATGATTTCAGATATGCCATGGAGAAGCCATAAAGTGTTTCTTTTAAGTGAAAATGTATCTATGTACAGGGAAAAAACATAGTATACTAGTATATAGGGTTCGGTACTATTCAGTTTCAGGCATCTACTGTGAACATTGGAACATATCCTTCTTGGATAAGGGGGACTACAGTATTTATAACTACAGTGTTAACTTAAAGGACACAAGACAAATGAAAGAGATGCACAAGGCAAGGTAAGGGGGCAGGCGGGGTGGGGGCAGGGCCCAGAACTTCTAAGCCTTTAGATACTCCACTCTTCCAGAACTCCGATGAGTTCATCAGCCGGAAGCTCTTCAGAACCTCATTGTTCAAGTCTTTATCGAGGGCTCATTACTTAGGCACAGAGGATGGACTGACCTCAATCTCCAGCCCCTCTGCTCTCCCTGAAGGTTGACGGTGAGGCTGAAAGGTCTAACCCTCCAACCTCCTGCCTAGTATTTCTGCTGTGACCAGTCCCTCCTTTGAAATTATTTAAGGGTTCACCACGAGTCACCTCATTACTCTACACTCAGATTGAGCCAGAAAGGAGCTCGTTATGAAGAACAAAAGATACTCATATCACTCAGAAAATTCCAAGGATTTTTGAAGTTCTGTGCCAGGAACCTGGGACAAAGACCAAATATATCTTTTATTATATCACAGTTCTGAAATGTTTTCTGGGTAAAATCCCTTTACTTCAGTTTTCTGAAATGTAGCCTGAAGTTACCGAGTTTAACTTCCTTGACAACCATGACCCAGGTTTTTACGATTCTGAAGCTAATACAAGCTTGACACAGTTCTTTGTGCAAAGCATGCACCTCAATATGTGTGCACTTAGTGTGCTTCTCAATTAATAATCGATAATGCTGGTATGTGCTACTTGGGCCAGAACATAGCTGGCGTTAGTGGGAGAGCATGGCCAGGACCCCAGGAGACTGAGGGCTCTGGGAGAGTTAGATCAATTAGATAAAGCACAAGAGTTGACTCTTCTCAAACTAGTGGTGTTCATTCAGATTATTCCGATATCAAGAGATAGAAACCTGACTCAGATTTGCTTAAAGGAGATTTATTATTTTTAAAAATTTATACTAATAAAAGGGTAATATGTTAATTAGACTGGGAGACCCTCCAGACAAAGCCATGGTGGGCAGGGTGGGACAGTTGGGGGAGATCAGGCTGGTGGGGGAGGGGGCAGTTTGGGGCAAGCAGGTCAGCAGGGAGGGAGGAGTGGGGGCAAACAGGCTGGCAGGGGAGGGCAGTTGGGGGCAAGCAGGCCAGCAGGCAGAGTGGTTAGGGGCGATCAGGCAGGCAGGCAGGTGAGCAGTTAGGAGCCAGCGGTCCCAGATTGCAAAAGGGATGGGATCTGGCCTAAACCAGCAGTCGGATTTCTCCAGAGGGGTCCCAGATTGGAGAGGGTGCAGGCCGAGCTGAGGGGCACCCCTCTGCCCCATGCACAAATTTTGTGCGCCGGGCCACTAGTATAAAATAAAAGCATAAGCTAATTATACTGGATGTACTTCTGGATGAAACCAGGGCTGAGAGGGAAGACTGGGTCCCGGATGCCAGAGGGAAGCTGGTCCTGGCAGCTGGGGGTAGGAAGGCCTACTCTTGCACGATAATCGTGCATCGGGCCTCTAGTATACATATAAAAGCTTAATCTGCAAATTGTCCCCTCAGGAGTTCGACCAAGAGACCAGCAGCGCGATTGCTCACTATGATGCGCACTGGCCACCAGAGGGCAGCATGGAACATAGGAAGGCCCCAGCCTGCAGCTGGAAGGCCCTAATCAGCCCTGATTGCCTGATAGGCCTAGGGACCCTACCCATGCATGAATTTCATGTACCAGGCCTCTAGTGTGTGTGTGTGTGTGTGTGTGTGTGTGTGTGTATGTATGTGTGTGTGTATATATATATATATGTATATATATATATCACGGAATGAAAGAGGTCTTTGTTCATCCATGATCAGAAAAGCAGGAAACAAGAAACTCTGGGACTCCAGACATAAAACTGTGACTCAATATCATTAGGTCTTTATCACTTAGTCTCTCAGTGTCTGTCCTCATCTCTCTCAGCTCCTATTCTCCTAAATACTGTTTCTTTTTTGTATGTTACCTTTCTTTTCTCTTAGCCAATCAGCTTCTTCCCTGACACTGTAGCAATTGCTTTGGAACTACAAGGAAAAGGGTCTTCCCACCTAAGACTTCAGTTAGAAATATTCAAGGTTTGGGCTTATGTTCATAGTCTTTGAGAAGCAGGAGAGGCAAAAGAAAATATTGCACCAATTTACATTCATTACATAATGCAGAGCCAGCCACTCAGGAATACTTAGTAGCCCCAACCCCAAAATGGGGAGTCAGGCATGCTCAGCAATAAGAGATGAGTTGTGGTCAAGGCCAAGTAGAGGTCAAGGAAGAGAGCCAATAGCGCCATGGGAGAAAGCCAAGGACACCCTCCATAGTGAGTCAGCCTGGGACACTGCTGGGAGCATAGCTGAGGATACATACAGAGGTTGCATTCAAGGAACAGCTGGAATTCCTTCAGAGCTCCTCCTGTGAAAGCCACAGGATGGTGTCAGCTTAAGATTCCCTCAGAAATGCCTTCACTGAGCTATGATTTAATGCAGTGCTCTCAGCTTTTATCAAGAATTCAGACAAGAAATGGCATTTAAGAAACATTTTGTGGTCTTCAAAAAATCCACAACAGAATACATTGTTCTTACTTCTTATGTAATGAGCATAATATTCTCCCCACAATTTAGAGCCAAAGAAATATCTGTCTCTCCAGGCATACGTGTGCTGATTTTTATCAGACAATATGAACTATACAGCGTGTTTCCCTTTTTGCACTGGCCCCTGCAAACCATAAGTTAAATTTGGTGCTTCATTGTTCCAATATCACCTAGATTCTTGGATGCCTTCTAATAAGTTCTGATTTTCCTTTCTGTCTTGACCCACCTTGGTGGCATTTTTTCTAACTTTTTAATTGGGAAGTACAGTACACATACAAAGACACACAGCACAATGATGACCTCAAGATAAATACCCATATAACCACTACCCAGGTCAATAAACAAGAATTTCCAGCATCCCCAAAGTCCTTTTTGTCTTCTTCCCAAAAACCATGCATCCCCTTTCTCTATCATTCCTTCCTTATTATTCTGACTGCTTTACTTCTCTGTATATTCCTATTCCTCAACACTATAAGTTTAGGTTTTTTTTTCTTTTAACTTCACAGAACTAGAATCACTCAATGTGTATTCTTTTGTGACTGGCTAATTCCACACAATATTACATTTGAGTATATATACAATCCCTTATTTTTATCTTTTCTGTTCATTTTTTTCATAGCTGTATAGTATGCCATTACATGGCTAAGTCACAACTCTTGCTACTGATAGACATTATCCTTTTATTTCATTTTCTTGAATTACTAATGTGGCTGAGTACCCCCATGTTTATGGGTCATTTGGAGTCTTCTCATTGAACCATAGTTTTTAATTCATCTTACTGAACCAAGGAAATGGACTCTCCCCTAGAGCCTCCAGACGGAACACGGCCCTGCCAACACTTTGACGTTAGCCAGTGAGACCGATTTTAAAGATAATAAATTTATGCTGTTTTAAGCTACTAAGTGTGTGGTAATTTGTTAGAGTAGCAATAGGACATTAATACACAAGGAAAGGGAAGAAGGCTGCTTAGATACTTAAAATAGTTTATGTTTTTAAAATGTAAAGATATATTTGCATTATTAACACATTACAGCATTGTCCATTTTCCAAATTTAATATCCCATCATATAAAGTAAAAAATGGCCCTAGCAGACTTGGCTCAGTGGATAGAGCATCAGCCTGCAGACTGAGGGGTCCCAGGTTCGATTCTGGTCAAGGGCACATGCCTGGGTTGCAGGCTCGATCCCCAGTAGGGGGCGTGCAGGAGGCAGCTGATCAATGATTCTATCTCATCATTGATGTTTCCATCTCTCTCTCCTTCTCCCTTCCTCTCTGAAATCAATAAAGAAATATATTTTTAAAAAATGATTTTTAAAACTGAGGTATAATTTATGTACAGTGATATGTACAGATCTTAAGTGTATAGTTCAAAGAGTTCTGACAGATGCCGACATCTGTGTAAACAACACCCAACTCAAGATATAGAATATTTCCACTCCTCCAGAAATTCCTCATGTCCCTTCCTAGTCATTCCCTAACCCCTCCCTGCCTTCACCACCCAGGCAGCCACTGATCTAATTTCTATTTCCATAGATTAGTTTTCTCTCTTCTAGAACTTCAAATAAAAGAAACACACAATATCTACTTTCTTGTGTTTGATGAGAATGCTCACTTTGAAGTTAAAGACTCCAGTGCAAATTCTGGTTCTTCCACTTACCAACTCTGTGAACTTGACAAAGTGCCAGGCTTTCAGAGGCTGTTTCCATTGAGAATATAGACTTCCCACCTCAGAGCTACTATGGTGACCAGAGAGCATATGATAAAATGGTATGTCGTTTCTCAAATGGCATATGCTTGTTTCCAACTCAAAACAAAAATTGGATGCTAACCATCTTTGGGTAATGGTATAATAAGTGACTTTTTAAAATACATACATATATATTTATCTATCTCAAATTTGTATTACCATATATTCCTTTTAAATTAAAAAAAATCATTTTAAAATAAATTAGCACAGGAATATTAATGAACTATTTTATATCACAACCCTTTCTTATTAGATTTTTGTTTTAATATTCTGTTTCAATGAATAATCATAATCCTTAAATATGTACTTGTGCAAATCATATCAATTATGATGTCACACTTCTAACTTGACCATCCTGTCATCAGCTAGCCCAAAATGTCCCTGTTCTGATAGCAGGATTTTACAGCCTCCATCTCTCTACCACTTAGAACTGTTTTATTTTTAATTTTTTATGTATTGATTTTAAAGAGAGAGAGAGAGAGAGAGAGAGAGAGAGAGAGAGAGAGAGATTTGTTGTTTCACTTATTTATGCATTCATTCACTGATTCTTATATGTACCCTGACCGGGGATTAAACCCATAACCTTGGTGTATGGGAACAATACTATAACCAACTGAGCTACCCAGCCAGGGCAACTGAGAACTGTTTAGATATGGATACTAATTGCAGTTAGCTTCCATAAACTACACAAATAACTGATTGTTAATGATACGAATCAAATGTCAACTATTTTACTAGAACTTTACCCTCCATAATTTACAAAGTGCCATTATAGACCATCCATAACGACAGAGGACTGCAGCGTGATAGAATCGTCAGGAGCTACAACCAGTGGGCGTATGTTTAATATTACGAACCAAGATGGAATGACTTCCTAGAACTGGTCTATGCAACCATTCCCATTGCCTCTGTGACGAGCGGAAAAAAGCAAGAAATAGAGAGATAAAGACATTGCCAGGAAGTTTAATAGGGAGCAGTAGTTGGTATTCACAGAAATTCCCCATAGAACAAACCTCTATGTCGGAATTGCACAGGTCGGCGTAATAGCGAACTTAAATAGGAGCGATACAATAATAGTTTGCATTTATTGAGTGGTTACTACTTGCTAGGCACTATATTAAGTAACTTTATAAACATTAATTCTTCCATTCTCACTACCACCCTCTGAGATCAGGGCTATTGCGCCCCATTTAACAGAAGGCCACTTACTTGGCAGCACCACATGGCCTCAGAGCCATGCTCTCGATCATTACACCGTGCTCACTCTCTAATGATGGCTGGAAAATGACTGCATTGCAAGCTTGAATTGTAAGCAATTACAGTAGAAAAGACTCAACATTCTCAGGAAGCCATGTGTGAAAAAGACATGATTATTCAAACACATCCCGTGGAGAATGCGTAATTACCTGGGATACTCAAGAAGACCAAAATATACAAACTCAGAACAACGAAAGAAGCAGCTGCAGGCAGGATGAAGAGGCAGTCGGTCTTAGAAGTAACCCCAATGCCCTGTGGGAAAGTAGTGTAGTTACTACGAGAAGTCATGTTATTCTCTTTACTTAAATTAAGAATTTAGCAAATAATATGTAGTTCATTCCATAGTCCAAGTTTTGTTACTCTCAGTTCATCCCTTCTGCTATTGTTTTAAAGTCCCAAATAAAGGATCGACTTCCAAGGCTTATTGGAGTCCAGTATCAGACCCAGGTGAACTGAGCTCACTTAAAGAAGTACACCCTGACAAAGTTTATTTCCACCTGACTGTGCAGCTGTGGGTCACTTTTGCACCATATCTCTTTGATCCCCACAACAGGAGAACAACAGGACAGATACTATTATCCGCATTTCATAAGGAAGAAATAAAGCAGCCCAGAGATGTGAAGGGATGTACCTAACACCAGCCAGCAAGCCCAAAACCTGCGACTAGAATCTCGGCTTCTCCATTTCTTCTCTAATCCTGACCCATTTTAGTGACAACTTTCCAGATGTATTAATAAACCGAAAAACTGGCTGATTTGGCCTACCTGCTGGGGAGGTATCAGTGAGTGGTGAAATGTTCTGAAAGTGGACTGAGATAAGAAGGTAGAGCTTCTAGAATAAACTTAGAAAATGAAATAGTCATATAACAACAAATGCCATGTTTTTAGCACTTAGAATCTACAAGAAAGTTTGCAAAGTGATATATAGGATGTCCTCCAAAAATGTATACACACTTTGAATAATTATAAAGATAGTATTTATTGAAATACATTTCATTTTCAAAATTAAGCTATCAGCTGTTAAGATGTGTATATATTTGGGGGGAATATATATACATATACATATATACACATATATGCATATATACACATATATCTATAATAATAAAAGCGTAATATGCTAATTAGACTGGACATCCTTCCAGACGTCCTTCCTTCCAGACAAAGCTGCAGAGAGCAGGGGCCACGGCAGAGGCGGCAGGCGGGGCCAGGGCCAAGGCCCTTGCATAAATTTTGTGCATCAGGCCTCTAGTGTGTGTGTGTGTGTGTATATATATATCCTCATCTATCCTTAAACCATTCCTATAGGGATATATTATTAGCTCTATTTTACAGATAGGGGAAGTGAAGGTGAAACAGGTTAACTTACCAAGGTAACAGTCTGAATCCTATGTAACAGGAGCTGTGTGCTCAGATCCAAGCTCAGCCCAGCCTAACGCTTCCACAGAGATGGGAACTTCAAGCTTCTCTCAATGACGTGAGCTGACAACCTGTGCTCTGCGTACCTCTCTTGCACGGCTGCCCACTCTCCCTCTCCCCTAACCTGCCGGCCCTGAACTACGAGGCTACTTGTTTGTGCAAGTGTTCACTTTGATGCAGGCAATCCCTCCCGTCCTCTGGGAGGCCAGTGTTCTGATGCTTTTGTGATATCCCACTCTCTCAATTCAGGAGGATCTGAATAAGCCCACGTTTATTCCCTGTGTGGGAATGTTTACTGGAACTCACAGTGGGGCACACAATTTAAGAAAAACAATGCTTGCCGGCCAGTGTGGCTCAGTGGTTGAGTGTCAATCTATGAACCAGAAGGTCATGGTTCAATTCCCAGTCAGGGCACATGCCCAGGTTGTGATCTAGATCCCCATTGTGGGGTGTGCAGGAGGCAGCCAATCAATGGTTCTCCCTCATCATTGATGTTTGTATCTCTCTAGCCCTCTCCTTTCCTCTCTGAAATCAATAAAAATATTTTAAAAGAAAAATATAAAGAATGATTTAAAATATAATATTTTGAAAAAAATCAAAGTTAATGTAAAAATATTTATTTTAAATAAAGACGGGAGATCCTCCCCACATCTGCACCACTCACCCCACCCCCTCACCTGGCCTCAGTCCTGTCGGATCCTGACTGTTTAAATTATTGACATTCTGTTCATTGTGGATGTTTTTTGCATTGATTTTTTTTTAATATGGTACTAAAACATTATTTATCTTGATGACAGAGGGGTTTTGAGTCCCCTTAAATTTTGTACCCGAGGCCTCTCTCGCCTCACCCTATCCCAGTCCAGGACTGAGTATATAAAAGACAGAATTGCAGACAGTAGGCCCTGACTCCCAGTTTCCCCTTGTCCTTCCCTGTCTCTCTTTATGTTAGTTCAGTGGTTCTCAACCTTGGCTGCACATTAGAATCACCTGGGAATCTTTTTGAAATCCTCATTTCTGGGCCTCATCCTCCGGAAATTCTGTTTCTTTGTTACTAATGTTGTGGCCTCACCCCGTAACAAAGAAACAGAATTTCCGGAGGATGAGGCCCAGAAGTCAGGATTTTAAACAGATTCCCAGGTGATTCCAATGTGCAGCCAAGGTTGAGAACCACTGTGTTAGTTTGCCATGTCAGCCGCACCAAATAAGTGACCGCCACATGCACTCAGGTGCCTAGCGGAGCCGTGAGGAAGGAGGAGAGAGAGTCTCTCCACCGGGCAGCAGAGCCAGAGGAAGGCTTTGGCTGTGTTTCTTGCTCTTTCTCACAGGACACTTCTTATTCCATCAGCTAAGCACTTTGCCGCGAGGGAAATTCCTCCCTTTGACACCCTCCAGTCAGTGTTGACATGTAATTTTAATTATTGAATTCCTACCGCTGTTTCTCTAAGGCAGGGGTTCTCGGTCTTTAAAAAACTAATCCCTGTGCCCAGGCTGCTTCCAAGATCCATTATGTCAGTGTCTCGCGAGGCAAGAGCCTGGTGTCCGCAATCTTTACAGCCTCCTGGTGAGTCGGTGTGCAGGCAAGGTTGGGAACCATTGCTCCTGTGCATGGCTGGCTTTTCCTTTTCCTCGGTCGGAGGGTTTTCCCTTGGTCCCTCCCGGAGGACATCAGCCAGGGCTCCAGGGGCGGAGGGAGCCGCATGCAACCCCTGGCTCTCCCACAGACTAGCTTTGTCATCTTCACAGGATACTTGATTTTTATTTCCTCAGCTGGACCCTGGGGATAGAAACAGAATTTGCCCCGTGGAGCTGTTTGAAGGAATCAAGCCAAGGCGTCTGAGACACCGAGCCCAGCGCTTGGTGCGTGTGCCTGCATGCACGCTCACTGGGGGCTGTTAGCGTGATGAGTTATGAATCCATCCTGCCAACAAAATGGCAAGGAGCCAGTGCATAAACAGATAAAGGTGGAGCTGCTCTGTCGGGAGCCTGTGGCGGGGCGACACTCAGACCCCACTCTCCTTCCCAGGGTGCTCTGCAGAACCCCGAGGGGCTCTGGGAGGTCATCTGAAGATCACTAGTACGGAGCATAATGACATCACGGACCCAATTTTACAGTTTGGAGGGGCTCTTTCTGCCTCGGCACTCCTGCCGCCCATCTCTGATCTCTCTTCTGGTGGCAGGCATCGGCTGGCCAGGTTCAGGGCCATTCTGCGGCCACAGGACCCAGGGCTGCTTGGCCCAAGTGGCCTCCGTGGCCTCAGGCTTATTCGTGGAGTAAGCCGCCGAGTTCACGGACCCACCGAAGGACGTTGCTCTAAATGCCCAGTCCCCTGGCTGGTGAATGTCCATTTGGCTTCGAGGTGTGTGGTGGCGGCTGGAGGCTTGGATGTGTTTCCTGTTGGAAAGCAGAAGGTATTGAAGTGCCAGGTGGGGCAGGATCCCGAGGGCGTGCAGGCGGGGCGAGGACGCTCCCTCTGGGAAAGAGCGGCTGCCTTTGTTCCCCCCTGAGAGTGGCTGTGCTCTCTATTCGTTTCGTGGGCAGTGTTGACTGTTTCACCCCAATGAGTCCAAAGTCTCGGCCCAGTTCAGAGACCCTGGCCAGCCTCGGGCTGACTCCGAAGGGGAGGCAGAAGGGTTAGACGGGGGCCAGTGTGGCAGGTTGGCTGGGCCTCAGAATCGTCTGTACCACGAAGTCGAAGTCGGCTGTGGTTCCTCTTCCCTGAGAGAGGCCCGTCTGGGTCCTGCTGGCCCATGTGTTACTCCCATCGCAGCAAGATTTCTCATAGCTGTCCCCATTTTCCTTTCTTCCCACCAATCGAGTGTCTTTCTCTTTTTGCAGAAAGGGGCACTTCTTGAACCGAGCGAACCGCTGAATAAACTACCCGATAGTAAGAGTGTTTTGTTTTTTCCTCCCGGGAGCCCATTTCCAGGCCTGTGTGGGAAGAAAGGTGATATTTCACCCCAGCCTGAGTGGAAAGTGTATGCCTCGATTGTTCTTTAGAGAAGCTATTTTAGTGAGACGCGTAGTCGTTGGGCTCTTTAATTGCAGGTAACAGAAGCCAACTTGTGGCGGCTGCAGCCACAGAGAGGAATTTATTATAAGGATAAAGGAGCATCTCATGGAAGCGACGACAGGAGTGTGGCCAGGCCTCAGGAAGGAACTGAGGCCTGGAGAGCTGCCAGGACACCTCCGCGTGTTTCATCTCTGACGCTTCCCATGTGTGCTCTCTTTGTCTCTCTCGCTAACTGGTTTTCACTGCCTCTGTCCACAGGGAGAAACGCTGCTGTCACTCAGAGGGTACGCTCTTCACCTCTGCCCAGGATGACTAGCGGCTTTCAGTAAAGATTCATGGGAAAAAGAACCTGGTGGGTCAGATTCCCCCAGCGATGGTCTGTGGACAGATGGCACAGTGGCCGTCTTCTCATCCAGGGTTTCCAGATCTGGCAGATGATTAGAGTCCCTAGTGGGAGATTTTTGTTTTTATTTTTACATACAGACCCAGGTTCCACCTTAGAATCTATAGCAGTAGGAGCTGGGACTCTGCACTAAAAATTCCTCCAGAGATTCTGATGATAAATGAGATTTGAGAGCCAATGAAACCCAAGTCTTAGGTACCCATTAATCTTTCTCCTAAGGACTCATGAGAGACTGCCTTTTAAGCTGTCTATTTGTGGAGGCTATTACTATAGGGCTGGAATGCACAATTCATTTCAGTGCAAATATAGGTAAGTGGGATGGGGAACTCCCTACCCCACCGAGCACTTGCAGAAGAACCAGTCTAGTGGAAATCTGAGAAGCCGGCGAGAGCTGGATCTAACATCACTGTTCTTAAAGGCTTCATGTTCAGCACTTTTAGACAAGATTTCAAGAACCTTGCTTACCAGGTGAAATCTGGCTGAGTGTTAGCCAAGCAGATGATACAGCAGTGTGGGCCAGTGTGAGTCAAGAACAGGTTAGAACCTAGGGCTGCAGGATGAGGAAAAATAGAACTCCGCTGGGAAAATGCAATTGTAGAGAATCAAGTTGTGTGTTATGTTCCCACGTTTTTATTTCTCACACAGGCTGATACCTAAACTATCACCCCTTGTAATGTCTACTGGCTTGTTCTTTAAGACTGAACTTGTGTCTCCACTGAGAGAAAGCCTTCTCTGACTCCTCAGTCCCCTAATCGTCGCTTCTGCCCCTATAATACCCTCTGTGTACCTTGACCACATAGTGGATTGTATTCGTTTTACTTCTCCATCGCCTCCACTTGATGATGGGGAGTTGGCACTTCGGTACCTAAACCTACATGAGGGTTGGCGTGAACTGTCCTATGAACTGATGTAGGACATGCCTGCTAATTGGGCGCCTGGCAGCCCTTCTGTCCCTCACATCCCCTTAGTCCCACAGTCAAAGCCGTTATGCTTTCGCCAACAATCTCAATACTATTCCAGGTTCTGGGAGAACCCTTAATCATGGAAAATTTAGGGAGCCCTGCATCCACTATGCCATGCTAGTATGACGCCCTGATGAATCTGGAAGATGTTTTACTTGTGTTTTACTCTACGATACTCTAGCTAAATCAGCCATACTTCATTAGGCATGATTCAGATATTACCTCATTTAATTCCCACAACAAGCCTACAAAGAATGCTTCATGGGAAAAACTGGGAGTCAGAAAGGTTAAGTAACCGACCTAAGCCACACCACCAGTAAGTGTCAGAACCAAGATCAAAACCCAGATGTGACCCAAAACCTTACGCTCTTAAACACCAGGCTGCACTTGAGTTCTTTTTTAAACTTACAGTCAGTTGCTTAGTTAACTAGTTACTTTATATAGCTGGTTATCATTCCCTGTGTATGCCTCATAGCTGAGTGTCTGCCTCATTTTCTCAATTAGAATAAAATAGTATTTGTTGGCTGAATATAATCAATATAATTATATTGATCTGAACAAAAAAAAAATGAGTGCCTAACCTTCTCTTATTGGTTATCAAGTACAGAATGATTTCCTAGACGTAGCTATTTGAAAGTTTCCAACAGAATGTAAGTCTAGGCCTATTTGCATCTCATCCACTTGCCATGGCTGAGGAAAAGATTTCTCTTGGCTGTCCCCATTTTCCACAAGATATTCCTGAACTTCAAGGAAGTCCAGTGTGCTGATTTATAAGTTGCCCTACACAGTAGGGTCTGAGAATACTTATCAAGAGAGGTGATGGAGCCAGCCACAGCTCTCAGAATAGTCATTACTGAGTCACAAAAGAACCACATGCGGGCACATCCCCAGTAGGGGGTGTGCAGGAGGCAGCTGGTCAATGTTTCGCTCTCATCGATGTTTCTAACTCTCTATCCCTCTCCCTTCCTCTCTGTAAAAAATCAATAAAATATATTTTTAAAAAAAAAGAACCACACAAGCTGGGCCTGAAATTGGGCCGTTAGGGGAGGGCACAGTATACAAATTTCCCAACATGCCAGCTACATATCTGACAGCCCACACAAGAAAACCTTCTTCTCTGGTCTTAAAGGAGGGGTTCTAGGAGACACGAGAGTTCTACAGGATATCAGAAATGGTTTGCATCAATGACAAGTGGGGAAGTCGAAAACTAAATTCTAAATAAACCATAACCATGCAGCCTCTCCTCACTGAAACGTGGTTCAAAGGCTAGAAACCTGGAGATGAACTTGGACCTCAGAGTAGAATCAACCCCACCTATACCGACAAAAGACATGAAACATAGACTGCAAGGGGGGAGGGGCAGGCCTCTCTCTCCAGAGGCTGCACTAGTCCAGAGCCTTGCAGAGATGACATGTACCAGGCAGATACATGACCCTACCTTTGGAAGAAACAGGGGGACAGGCTGATTCAAGCAGGCTCAGGTGTCACCTTCTGAAAGCATAAGGTTTTCCTCCAGCTTCATGAGCAAACTTTTCATTCCGGATGCAAAGGGCAATACATCGAGGCTTCCTCCAAGGGCAGAAAGCCACAGCAGCCTGCAGTGGGAAAGTGAAGCATCCCCATAAGCATAAAGAACAGCTAACTGGCACCTTTGCCCCAGATTTTGAATGTGAGTGATGAGCAGGTGACAGAAGTACAGGTTGGGAGGAGGGAGAAGGGAGGGGATAGCCGCGTGTTTGTTCCTTAATGTATCAACTCTAAATGCTGGACACATTCATAGCATATCCAGTAAGCTGGTAGAAAGCAGTTCTGGAACTCAAAATAGAGGTCTGGGCAATAGATTTTAGGAACCATTAGCAAGGAAGTGAGAGTATCCTATGTGTCAGAGAAGACAAGAAATCAAGGTGAGGACGGAGGACATAAGCTTAGGGGAACATGCACTGGATGAGGCCTTCTGGTTACACAGTCCCCAAGTTCCTCCTCTTCTTTCTACAGAGATTCCCCTCGGCCCTGAGAAATCCCTAATGCTCGCCTTCTTCTATTCCCTTCTACCTTGAACAGAAGTAGTAAATTTTCTCCCCAAACCTGACAGTCAAATAGAGCCTTGGAATAAATGACTTCACTCTGGGTTGTAAAAGGCCATAAAAAATGTTGTAGTAGAGTGATCTTTGAGTGGATTAATAACCTTTCTCCAGAATAAAGAACTGTGGTGTCTAAAACAACGTAAGATTCTTATTGCGTCCCATTAATCTGTATAGTTGAGGGGGGAAAAATTACCTATGAGAATGGTTTAAATTGTTACATTGGTACTTTATTACACCTAATTTTCAAAAGCTCCCTTCCTTCTCTCCTCCCCACACACTAACTGGCAGAACAGAAGGAAGTTGCCTGTATGAGGAATGTAGGACTTAAAGCAAGTTTTATGACTTAAGGCCTATTTATTATATTTTACCTGTCTTTCCTGAATTTCCTGAACCATCATTAAGTTATTGTTTGAAGTTCCCACATTCTTCTCCCTAGACACACAGAATGAACAAGAAGCCGTGGTCACTGCGTTCTTTATACATTCGGCACAAGTTTGCAGAAGAGCCGTGTAATCACTGGGACACTCAGCAGAGCAAGCGATTGGGTTTCAGCTGTCTGCACTGGGAACTGTTTCCTAACATTATATATACCTAGCATGTGGGCAGTTTCAACACGGCTCGGGACTGAATAAGCACTAGACTGAGGTGGGAAGAATGCTAACCCAGGTTTCTTGACATTATCAGATAAAGGGAACTCAAGAGGCTTGGTGTTGGCTTGTTGACAGATAAGCTTTCTGACATTAATGCAGGTTTGGTTTGGTTTACACTCCCCCTACAAAAGATTAACCCAGTTTTCCCAGTGCCCATGAAGGAAGTCCTGAATAAAAGCTTTTATCAAATGTGAAAAAAAAAAAAAAAAAGCACAAATCACAGATGGAAGCATTTTACAAACATACAGAAATTTTCAACACTCTGGATCAGAGGTCTTCATATGGGGTATATCTAACCCTATCAACGGAACCTCAAAACCTTCCAGGGGGCCCTTAAGCCAGGTAACATCCTCACCTTTTACACATACCCTCCCCTCAAACTAAGCAACGTGAAAAACAACAGAACACCACATCGCCAATATTTCTCCCCTTCTACAAACCAGAGGCACACAAGTTTACACAGGGCTCAAGTTGCTTCCTTGGGGCTTCCTAGCCTTCCCTGTTCTATATTTCTATTAAGAGAGATTTAGAAATGGGGTATTTGAGAATTGTTAGGATTTCAAAAGTGGGTTATGTGGTAATGTGGGGGACAGTGGAAGTAAAGATTGTTATTTAACAAGTGGGCCACTCCCATCTCCAGATTCCTGCCAGGGAAGGAATATATCATTCTTGATGGAAGCCCCACCAGCAAAGCAGCAAAGAAATATAGAATGCTACAAATAGCTTTTCTCATAAGTAATTGTCCCAGTATTTAAAATATTCATTTTTACAACACTCGCTGACTGAAAAGTACTTTTGGACAGTCAAAACAAGAATAGTTTAGTGATGCTGATAATTTTAAACGTAACTTGGAATATTTTTCAGGACTACCAGAATTTTCATGATGCACTAAATAAAACCTACGGACAATACTTTTCATGATGTTATCATGACATATTTATTCTAAATACAATAAATCTCCACTTAATTAGTCTCATGAACTTATTAATATCACCTATTAACAGAAAGTAAATTAAGATTTTAGTTGCCACACCAGTTAAATTATAAAAATAACATATTGAATTATTTTATTTTTTTAAAAAATATGTATTCTCTGTGATTTTTATTGCTTTGAGTAAATTTTTACAAGGAGTGTTCTGTGATAGTCTTAATGATTTTTATACTATTCTTTTAAATTCATTAACACAGCATTTGAATTTTCAAGTCAGACTTTTTCTGACAGAAAGGAAGCCTAAGTTGGTTATTTGAAATGGTTGGTTATTTGAGACGGCGGATTAAATCTGGTTTTGATGAATTATATATTTAATGAAATATCTATTATGATAAAAATATATTTAGAACATTAATCCTACCCAAATATATCTGAAAAGGTGTTTTGAAGGTAGTAGGTTGGATTTTCCAACTGGATTAATTTACTGGATCAAGTAGTTTTTCTAAGTGAAAAACTAACAGGTACAATTAATAATCATTTGATAGTCTTGGTAAAGCCTATTGGGTTTAAATGCCCAAATTTGAGAATGAACAATTCTAAATAACGAAGTCTTCTAAAAGTCAGGCAGCTTCTAATTCTCTGTTTTCAACAAAAATAAACAATAAGCTAACCGTGTCACCTGAAAGCTGACTAAAGACAATGTGACTTTTAGTATTGAATTTAAAGAACTGAATAAAACTATTTTGATAAAGCTACTTCCATTCCCACCTCTTTATTTAGGAGCTATTTTTTCAGCATCTACATAGATAGAAATAAAAGGCATAAATAAAATTGACACTGAACCCTCTTTCATTCTAGCAATGCCATAATCATGCAAGGGCATATAAACTAATCAGAAAAATTAATCTCATTAAAAGAGGACTTTTTCCCCCTTTTTATTGAATGTATTGGGGCAACACTGGTTAACAAAATTATACAGGTTTCAGGTGCACAATTCTACAACATATCATCTGTACACTGTATTGTATGTTCACCACCCCAAGTCCATCACCATTTATCCCCCCATACCCTCTTCCTTTAAAAAATATTTTGTCATTTTAGTTGCAAAAAAGTATGACAGTAATCAATATGACCTTCGGGTATAAAAATATATAGTAAACCTATGGCAACAAACTCCACGAATATGAAAATCTGGTCTATTGGAACTGGCCCCCATCCTCCAACCCAGGCCCCCATTCCCAACACTTTAAGTTTCTCTGGAGAAGGCATGTGGTATCAGTGGTGGTGGCTAGAAAGTGATGGCCTTGTGATCAGTGGGGACTTTCTCAATTTAGTGAGCAGTCAGTTTGTAAAATAAGTTTTAGTACCTTAAAAAAAAAGTTTTACCCTAACCGGTTTGGCTCAGTGGATAGAGCAGGGGTGGGCAAACTTTTTAACTCAAGGGCCCCAATGGGTTCTTAAACTGGACCGGAGGGCCGGAACAAAAGCATGGATGGAGTGTTTGTGTGAACTAATATAAATTCAAAGTAAACATCATTACATAAAAGGGTACGGTCTTTTTTTTTTTTTAGTTTTATTCATTTCAAACAGACCGGATCCGGCCCGCGGGCCGTAGTTTGCCCACGGCTGGGATAGAGTGTCAGCCTGCGGACCCAAGGGTCCCAGGTTCGATTCTGGACAAGGGTATGTACCTTGGTTTCGGGCATATCCCCAGTAGGGAGTGTGCAGGAGGCAGCTGATCGATGTTTCTCTCTCATCAATGTTTCTAACTATCTTTCTCCCTTCCTCTCTGTAAAAAATCAATAAAATATATTTTTTAAAAAGTTTTACTACCTTTACTTTTGTCCTTTCTGTGATAGTATAGGCTAAAACATACTTTTAAAAAATTAGTATTAGCCCTAGCTGGTTTGGCTCAGTGGATAAAGGGTTGGCCTACAGACTGAAGGGTCCCAGGTTCAATTTCAGTCAAAGGCACATGTCTGGGTTGCGGGCTCGATCCCCAGTAGAGGGTGTTCAAGAGGCAGTCGATCAATGATTCAATCTCATCATTGATGCTTCTATCTCTCCCCCCTCCCTTCCTCTCTGAAATCAATAAAAATATATTTTAAAAATATTATTATGGCAGTAATATGACCCTGTATTTTCACAATTCGATTTTTGAGTCCTAGATAGGTATTATGTTTTATCATACTAGAATAAAATCTTGTGGAAAAACTGCAGTGAAAACATAAGATCAAAGAGAAAAAGAAAAGATGTAAAATTTTAAATATCTTTATGTATTTTCTATATGGTTGATGGTATTAGGACTCCATTGGATAGATTTGAAAGAGCGATGAACACTTTTTAAAAATGTCAATATTTATTCTATGCTGGAAATTATATCTTTTGCCAATATTTAAGAACAGCATTTAATGTGCAAAGGAACAGAGTATCTTTTTAAAACTATTTTTTAAAAGTGATTTGCACAGGGAGTGCTTGTGAAAAACAAAAAGTTTAAAAATCGCTGCTTTAGAAAGAGGAAACTTAAGCAATGACCCTTTCCAAGGCCAAAGATACTAGGAGCAACCACTTTTTTATCAGCAGTACATAGACTGAACAACTAGGAAGGAGAGCTTAACATTTGTTTGCTTTTTCTGGCCCCTAGAGGGAAAGCCAAGCATAGACAGGATTAAGCATTTCTGTTATTGAGTTGGAGTCTCTAAAAATGTATTTATGAACCATAGTTACAGGGAAGGGACAGCTCATATCTCTAATTCTACCCCGGCAGGAATTCCTTCTTTATCAGAGAGCAGTCAAGACCTAAGCTCTGTACCCTCTGCAATTTCAGGAAAAGGTGCTGACCTCCTGGAATATATTTTATCACCACTAATCATTTTTAACCAAGCATCCCTTATGTGTTAGGTTCTAGGGATACAACATGTAAAAACCCGCACTTGAGGAATTTACAATCTCATTGGAGAAACAGAAAAGACACTGAGATCAATACAAATCTGTGTAATACAAATTAAGGGGCCAATGAGTATAACAGAAAATGTAATGAACAGCCCAGCCAGTGTGGCTCCGTGATTGAGCATCGACCGGTGATCCAGGAGGTCACAGTTCAATTCCCGGTCAGGGCACATACCCGAGTTGCAGGCTCCATCCTCAGTGGGGAGTGTGCAGGAGGCAGCCAATCAATGTTTCTCTCTCTCTCCCCCTCTCCCTTCCTCTCTGAAATATATACACTGAGTGGCCAGATTATTATGACCACCTGACATTTGTAGGCAAATTAGCTATAATTTCGTGCTGAAGTTGCTAGAAGGCCAGACCATTATAAATAGGGAAGCAGGTTGTTTACCATGACAGAAGTGATTTTTTTCTGAAGATATGGGTAAACAACGCGATTTAACAGCCTTTGAACATGGGATATACACACACACACACACACAGAGTGGCCAGATTATTATGACCACCTGACGTTTGTAGGCCAATAAGCCGTACACTGCATCGTATGGGATATGGAAGTCGAAGGCCTGTTCAAACACCTTTGCTGTCTGCAGTTACCAAGATAAAACATCTCCAATTCACACAGGAACACAAGGATTGGACAGCCGAGCATTAGAAAAAAGTCATGTGGTCCGATGAATCACATTTCCAGTTGCATCATGCAGATGGCAGAGTGAGAATTTGGCAGAAACAGCATGAAAGCATGCACCCTACATGCATGAGTGCAACGCTTCAAGCTGGTGGGGGCAGTGTTATGGTTTGAGGCATTTTTTCCTGGCATGATTTGGGCCCTTTAATTGGTTTGGAACAACGTCTGAATATCACAACATACCTAAGTATCGTTGCTGATCAAGTTCATCCTATCATGTTGATGGCGTATCCCAATGGAGATGGCTTCTTCCAACAAGACAATGCGCCATGCCACGGTGCTCGTATTGTGCAGGAGTGGTTTCAAGAACATGAGGGAGACTTTACCTTGCTTAGGTGGCCCCCACAATCACCAGATCACAATCCAATTGAGCATTTGTGGGATGAAGTTAAAAGAGCCACCACGCGGCTGGTTCCATAACCATCAAAACTCACAGAACTGGACAGTGCTATTCATCAGGCATGGTGTCAGATTCCTCGCATCACCTTTCAACATCTCGTGGAGTCAATGCCAAGAAGAATCGCCACAGTATTGAAGGCAAAAGGTGGCCCAACGAAGTAATGATGGGGTGCTCATAATAATCTGGCCACTCAGTGCATATGCGCGCGCGCGCGCACACACACACACACACACACACACATACATACCACGTTCAAAGGCTGTTAAATCGCGTTGTTTGCCCATATCTTCAGAAAAAAGTCACTTCTACTGCTGTGGTAAACAACCTGCTTCCCTATTTATAATGGTCTGGCCCTTTAGCAACTTCGGCGCAAAATTATAGCTAATTTGCCTACAAATGTCAGGTGGTCATAATAATCTGGCCACTCAGAGTCTGTGTGTGTGTGTGTGTGTGTGTGTGTGTATAAAATGTAATGAACAAATGAAGTTATTGCCAAAGATCAGGATAGTCTGGGAAGGAGAAGACTGGAATCCAAGTAGGTCTCTAAAAAACCAGGACCAAGACAACAAGATTGATGGGCTAATTTGCTGGGGACAGAAGTAGGACGGGGTAGGTGTGATGCAGGTATGACGGTGACAGGAATAGTGATGAGTCCAGAGCAGATGGCTGCTATGAAACTTGGAAGGAACATAGAAACCAGACTGCGGAAGGTCTTAAATGCCAAAGGAGAGCTGTGTGTTATCTTATGAGAAATGTGAAGGTTTCTGAGATCAATATGCAACATTTTAGGATTCTTTTTTAAAAAAAATAAGTCATATAGGAAGAGACAGCAAGAGAGATAGACGAGTCAGTTCCATTTTAGCAATAACCCGGGTAGCTAGGATGGAAGCAGCCTGTTGCAAGGATACCGTGAATGAAAAATAAAGGTCATTGTGCTAAAAGGGGCGGGTAAACCACAAGTAATTCCCAGGTTTCATTCCCTATGATAATCACTGTCCCACTGACAATAAATCCAAAAGGAAAGCAGGTTTATGTTTGAAGGAGCAGGGCCAGCAGGCAAATGAAGGGGAAGGCTCAATCTCCAACTCATAGGCCAACACCAACTATACAGAAAATCATACATTTTCTCCTATTTTGTTCTCTTGTTCAATTCAGGGGGAAGAGAATTAGTATTCTAAACTGGTCATTGATCATACTGTACCCACAATGATTTATCAATAGTCACCCTAAATAAATTTTCCTTGAGAATATTCAAAAACAGATCTAGCTAACGCCTCAGACTCATCAGCCTCTTTCTTACTCGTCTTGCTGCATGATTCATAAAAACAATTACCTCTACCCTTCAGCCCCTCATCAGCCAAGCTTAAGTCCTTTGACCTCTGTCTCATTACAGACTCATTATAGTCCTCACTTTCAGCACGCTGGGAAAATTTTAGAACGTAAATCCTTTTCCTTTCCCACTGGCCCCCATCTCCAACAAGCCTTGTAAGCTCGTTACTTTTGAAGTTAACAGTATCTGTATGTTTGTTCCAGTCAAAGAATGAACAACAAATTATTTCCTGATATACATTTAGTACAACCAGACGATGAAAGTGCCCAGTTTAAAATGCACAGGAAGATGTCCAGACTACGTAGGAAAACATATCTGTTCCCAGAATCTCAAATGAGCTGGTCTATCGGGGTGGGTGGCACAGTGAAGCGTCAAAGTGCAAGGCTCAACTCAGACTGCCCAAGTTTGAAACGCCCACCACTTCAACTCTGGCAAGCTAACCTCTCTGAACCTCAATTTTTCCATCTGTAAAATGGAGATAATCCTGCAGGATTCCACATTAGGAGAAATTCTTACTGTACCTTAGCATCCTTCCTACAGTTGATTTCTTATTTACTGACGGAAACCTTATATTGCTCTAGGTCAGTGGTTCTCAACCTTCTGGCCCTTTAAATACAGTTCCTCATGCTGTGACCCAACCATAAAATTATTTTCGTTGCTACTTCATAACTGTAATGTTGCTACTGTTATGAATCGTAACATAAATATCTGATATGCAGGATGGTCTTAGGCGACCCCTGTGAAAGTGTCGTTCGATCGCCAAAGGGGTCGCGACCCACAGGTTGAGAACCGCTGCTCTAGGTCCAAGAGGGAGGAATAGGCCAACCCTTTCTGCAAAGGGCGAGGCAGTGATATTTTCCGCCCTGCTGGCCAGATGGCCTCTGCTACTCAACTCTGCTATTGTGGCACAAAGCAACCAGACAGCATGCAAACAAATGACCATGGTAGCTGTGTTCCAATACTTTATTTATAAAAACTGAAATTTAATCTCATATATTTCATATGCTAAAGTACAGCTTCCTGTGACACCCATCATAAACTGAAATGGCATAAAGCGAAGAGTATACCCACTTCCCAAAAACTCGCATTATGCCACTTTGCTTTTACCAAAGACCTTCTTTAATATGGTAACAGTTTTCATAAAAGCAAAAATCTTTGGTTTTCACTCAGCTAGTGAAAACAGGTACTAACGTAGGTTTGCTATAAAAGCCAAGAGGCATAATGTGGACTTTCAGAACGTAAAGGATACCGATATTATTCTCTCTTAACTTTTTTCAGCCATTTAAAAATGTAAAAGCCATACTTAGTTTGCAGGCCATAGAAAACAGTCGGGGGACCAGATTTGGCCTATGGGAGGGAATCTGCCAGACCCTGCTCCAGATTAACCAGTTTATGGGCTTTGGAAGCTTTCTGGGGGCAGGGAAATTGAAATACAGGTTCATGATGCAGAAGAGGAAACTTCTAAGTATAATTTTTAAAAAGGAAATGTAAAGCTGCCATTCACTTATTAACACTAAACTTGACTATGGTCAAGGCACTTTTGGAATCACATACCGTGGGAATCAAAGATGGAGAAGTCCTAGTCCCTGCTCTCAAGGAATGCACGCTTCTTCACAGCCTCGATACTGAAAGTCTTCCTTCAAAACACAATCTATCCAATCTATCCAATTTTGCAGCACATACAGGCATATTCATATAAGGGGCAGGTAGCTGCTCTGGTGACCCCACCTACAGCCTACGCCAAACCTAGTTATCCTGACCACCCTGCTTCCTCCTGTCTTCGATTTTACTACCAGTTCTTTTCCTCTCCCCCAAATTACTCTGTTTTGCATGATCATTGGGGATATCGTGATGTACTAAAGAGAACAAGACAACTGGCCCCATCTTTAAAAAATGACCATAAAGTAGCCTTCAGTGATACCATGTCCCTTTTAATAGATAATATGTTAGTGACGCCTATGGTTTTTCACTTCAATCCAGGTAGAAATTTGTCCCTAAAGAACAGGTTAAACAGATGTATTTTGGGGCAAAAAAAAAAAAAGACCTCAGAGAAGATTTTTTCACAGCAAATGTTTTCAAGTATTTTATCCAAAAGAACACAAAACAAACCACGGACAAAATACAGTGCTCTGGTATATACCTCAGTTGGTTCTAAAGATTGTGCATCTGAAATAATACAACAGAAACCTAGTATCTCATCTCAATGTATCAGAAGTGAAAAGTAGAGAGCAAAAAATTAATATAGCTGATAGTTAAAGAAAAAACAGAAGGTTTTTTGTAAAGAATAAATAATGAATATTAATATCATTATAGTATATAGTATATATTACAATACTAAAGAAAATAAAACCTGACAATAAATTATTATTGATTTTCTGAAATACTAGATGGCATTCATCTCTTAAGCATTTCCCTTGCAAAAATCAAAAAGTAGAAAGTAGTATTCCCTATGTTTAATTTCATCTCATCAGAACAGGCACAATTAACAGTTTCAGCAAAATCCAATGAAAAGTCCACTTGGCCCAACCTGCGTGGCTCAGTGGTTGAGTGTTGACCTATGAACCAGGAGGTCACAGTTCAATTCCCGGCCCGGGTTGTGGGCTCAATCCCGTGTGGGGCATGCAGGAGGCGGCCAATCGATGATTCTCTTTCATCATTGGTATTTCTATCTCTCTGTCCTTCCTCTCTGAAATCAATAAAAATATATTAAAAACAAAAGTCCACTTGACACCAGTTATATCAAATTGGAGGGAAGGGCAGAGACTCAACAAAGCAATTAAAAATGAGTTCAGAGGAACGTGAGGTCAGCAAGATGAAGGGCTAGGCAGTTCCAATGCTCATCTTCCCACAACAAAATAAACTACAAACCAACAAGGGAAAGGGATGGGGAAAATGGGATGACATAGGACAAAGGGTACAGACTTTCAGTTATAAAAAGAATAAATTCTGAGAATCTAATGTACAACAAGGTAACAATGGTTAAACAGTATTATATCCTTGAAAGTTGCCGAGACCTTAGGAATTCTTACCACAAAAAAAAAAAAAAAAAAAAAAAAAAAAAATATGAGGTGATACATGTGTTAACTATTTTGATCTTGGTAATCCTTTTACAATGGGTATCAAATGATCACATTTACACTTTAAATATATACAATTATATTTGTCCATTATTTCTGCATAAAGTCTAGAAAAATGAATTAGGACTATAACGCATCACCAGATAAAATATTTGGTTGAGCCAAAGGATATTGAGAGCTTATAATGTTGAGGTCTTAACAATAAATATAAAATGAGCTTCTTGGTACTTGGGTACTTAGCAAAAAGAAAAATCAGCAAAGAAATTGGCAGCTTGACTTAAAAAGAAACAAAAAAGGAGGGCAAGGTAATATTTCTTTGTCATTCTCAGATTTCCCACTTGCAGCTTCAGCTATTGATGAGCAACTCTGGAAGCTGGTGAAAGGTAATTCCAGTTTTGCCATGACCATGAATTTGAATTCTATGGTAATGTGGTTAATGTGGCAAAATCACCCAAGGAGTATGTCAAATGGATCTCCTAGCATCCACATTTCAACAGTGATTTGCTATTCTCTGCCATGGCACAGTAGCTCAGCAAGTATTTGAAGGAAATTCTTTAAAACTTTCAGTAATATCATATGATATATTATATGGTGATATTTGTTATTCAAAAATCTCAGCATATATTCACTTCACCTCCAGAGTTTACTGTAAAAACCTAAAACTTCTAGATGTTTCACTATACTCCACATCAATTTGTCTAAGGGCATCATATACCCCTGTGCCTTCTATTGTCCACCTGTTATTCTCCATTATGCTGATTCTACAACTACTACCCAAGGGCAGAAATTCATTCTTTTAAGTAGGAACCCTACAGCACTGTGTATATTTTCATACCAAGAAAAATACCTTTTATCCTATCCATCACGGTTGAAAAACCTCTATAAAATTCATTTGATTATAACACATAAATCATTAAAATAAAGTAGCATCACAATTATTAAAAAAGAAAAAAGCAATGTCAATGAAAATGCTCCATGGAAAAAAATGCCGATGAAATTGTTCATGAAAGCTATAGGAGAAAATGCAAGTCTGAAAATACATACTTTTAGCTTCTAAATAAAAAGAGTTTTCCTTTCCCAACTCTGTGAACACATTTTTGTTTTTACAACTAGTTAAAAATTAACTATTCAACATTTAGTGATCACTATGTAAAATCAGTTTTTAATAATAAAAACATAAAACATGGTAGAAAGCATTACTTGACTTTATTAACCTCACTCACAATGTTAAATACAAATAAAAAATTATGACCCTTAGTTTTAAGTCTACTTCAAAGCATGGTCTCTTAGATTTAAGAATTAGGGCAGATATATGTCATGAGAAGGAGGGGAATCAAAAAGCCAAGTCCCCAAATCCCACTGATTTATCTGTGTATTATAAAGTCTGAAGGATAGCCCTGATATTCCTTTAAATGGTATTTTCTTCTGACTTGCCATTGTCATCAGTGCTAAATTTTTAACCAGACCCTATAATCTATCACAAGTCTTACAATTATAAATTGAAAACAAACACAGACAAGTATATGTACCACGTACTTTATGAAATTCACCACAAACAGTTGAACTTCACATATAAACTTCAAAAATCAATATGACTATATTATTAGAAACCAAAAGCTATATAAGGTCCACCTTCCAATCTTTTCTGCAATTAAGAAATAATTTGATCTAATGATGTTAATGTAGAAATACACTATATATTTTAACTCAGTAAGAGATGACAAAGGGAAACTCAATAAACCTTTGCATTTAAAACCAAAAGAAACACATCTTAGACACCTTAAACTATAAAATTCAGTTCTAACGGAACTGTTACTGTGTAACAATTACTGCTCATATAAAAGTGCTGGTGACAAATAATTCAATATGCCCTCTCCACAGAATCTGTTCACGTATATGTATCTATAACTGTAAATAAGATTTTTTATCTAAGGTGCTTAAATTTTGCACTGCAAGACTAGTTCAATAAGTATTCATCTGCTACCCCTTTGTAGCAACTCCAGTTATAGTGAATGATCCATGGGCAAAAGGCAAAAACGCTGTTATTTTCTAGAATGTGGCATTTGTGGAGGTGGAGCGCCCTCTATTGGTAATGAGGAAGACACACTCATTAACTGTCCTGCATGCATTTTTTCATTAATTCGGAGTTCGCATCCATCCTGAAGCATTCGAACTGCTATTCGGGCAATATTCTTGGAGTCATCAAGGCCACTGTGTGGCCGCCCATCATAATCCATTCCTAGTTTTTCAAGCATTATTGTCAGTTTGGTTTGGCCTCTAGGAACCTGAAAAATAAACAAACAATAAATAATTTTTTATTATTCTAACAGTGACTATGAAGTAAAAAAATAAGAAAGAAAATTAATAGTAATAGCTAAATAAAGTTAAGCAAAGGGCAAATACTCCTGGTTAAAGTAAATTAATAATACAAACCTCCATGGCTCTAGTATTTTGGATGAAAATATATGTATCGACAGGTGAAATCCTCAAGACATCTAAAAAGTTTACAGTTTTATAATTTAACAAATCATTTATAAAAGGAAATGTGTTGTTCTTCTAAACTGAAGCTCTACCATTTTACCCCAAACTAATTCTTTTTTACATGGTATTTTTCTGTGATATATTATTTTACTTGAATGACTCCTTAGACAGAGATACCAAACATATCTGGCTCAGTTGGTTGGAACATCATCCCGTGCACCAAAGGGTCTCAGGTTCGATTCCCAGTCAGGGCACATACCCAGGCTGTGGGTTAAATCCCAGGTCAGGGCATGTATGGGAGGCAACTGATCAATGTTTCCCTCTCACATTAATGTTTGTATCTCTCTCTCCCTCTCCCTTCTCTCTAAAGTCAATAGAAAATATATCCTTGGTGAGAATTTTTTTAAAAAGAATGAAAGACAATGCCACGTATTTTTCAGCCTATTTAAATACTCGCTCCATTTAGATCAGTGGTCGGCAAACTGCGACTCGGCAAACCGGGGCTCGCGAGCCACATGCAGCATTTTTGGCCTCTTGTGTGGCTCTTCCACAAAATACCGACTTCTGCGCATGGGCCACGAAGTTTCAATTGCACTGTACGTGCGCGCCCTCACGTGGTATTTTGTGGAAGAGCCACACTCAAGGGGCCAAAGAGCCGCGTGTGGCTCGCGAAGCCTCGGTTTGCCGACCACCGATTTAGATAAATATAAAAATCTCACACACTCCTTAATTTCACTTTTGAGAATCACTATACATCAATTGGTTGTCTCCTGCACAGGCCAGGGAGGAGCCTGCAACTGACGTACATGCCTTTGACCAGAATTGAACCCAAGGCCCTTGGTCCATAGGCCGACACTCTATCCATTGAGCCAAACCGGCTAGGGTAGAATTACATTTTAAATGTATGGTAATACCAGATGCTGGCAAAAACGTGAAATAATTATCAATTCATATATTCTTCAGGTGAAAAGTACAAACTGATGTAACTCCTTTGGAAAACTCTGTTTGCATAATCTAGTAATGCCAATGATACACATGTCCTATACCCAAGCAATTCCACTCCTAGGTTTATAGCCAGGAGAAATGAGTGCACAAAAACACAAGAAGACATACACAAGAATGTTCCTAGCACTACTGTTCATAAAAGCCTCAAAGCGGAACCCAAATGGCCAGCCAAAGTACACCAGATAAACTCTGGTATATTCACACAATGGGATTCTCAATAAAATAAATGTGCTATAGCCAAATACACAACATGGAAAATTTCAACCATAATGTTGAGGGAAAAGCAAAATAAACAAAACAGTCAGTATGGTGCTAATTATATCATGTTCAAAAATAGGCAAAACATAAATTTATGATATAAAGATAAACATATACATATTAAGGCTGTACACAAAAGCAAGAAAATGATTCCTATTAAAAGTATGGATTAGGGGAGCTCTGGGAGGAAGGGGGGATGAATAAGTGGAAATTACAAGGGATTTCACTTTAAACAACCTGTCAAACTCCACTTTTCTGTATTCATAGTTCTCAGTTTTAAGAAATGTTAAAACCACACTCCAAAAACATTTTCAAACAAACAACTTTTCTCATGAACCTACTTTAGGATGTGCTTCACCAAAATGAAATAGTAAAAGAAGAAAGATGAGAGAGATGAGAGAGAAGCAAAGGAAATCTCTTAGATGATTTTAGAAGCCTGAACAACAAATAGTTCAGATCAGAACAGGATTAAAGGCTCCAGGAAGTTATTCCCCAAAGGAAAAACAAAAAAAACAGACTACAGATGCTGAGAAGTGATTTACCGTTTCAATGGAAAGGAACAGGATAAGAAAACTTAAGTTGATTATTAAATCTGAGGAAAAGCTATGAACACAATCTATCATCATCTATAACAGTAAAGTGTAATATGCTAATTAGATGAGACATCCTTCCAGATGTCCTTCCGGACAACCTTCCGGACGAAGCCGGAGCTGTGAGGGAAGCCTGGGTCCCGGGTGCCAGAGGGAAACCGGTGCCAGCAGCTGGGGGAAGGAAGGCCTACTCTTGCATGAATTTCGTGCATCAGGCCTCTAGTAGGAATATAAACACTGAATAATGATTCAATTGTAGAGATAATGTAACTATATCAGAAAGATGCAGGGAGAAGGACATGCAAAACAGTGGCTTTTCAAGAGAGCTAAATCTTCATCTTCCATTGCAGGAGATTAATAGATACCTCAAACTGAAATTCAAGAAACAGTATAAACACATAATTTAGAAATATTAAGGTATTAGAAGAAATAGCTTTAAAAAGTTGAAAGTGTTTGTCTCAGGAGAACAGAAACCAGTACTGATAAGGGTTATGGTGGAAAACTGCCAACTGTTAACAACTTTGCAATATTATATTTTAAAATTTTTCATTTAATAAATGTTTTACATGTATTCAATTTGATAAAATTAAAATTCAGTGGTGATTAACTGTTCCACAAACAATCCACATATTGAATACCCCAATAGTTTCAAACCTGTTATTGACAATCATGTTAACCCACTTACATAACAGATTAAAAGAAAAAACAGCTTCTCTTTCTAAACTCATATGAACATAACTAATTTGGAATCTGAAAAGTAACAACTAATTATATGGCCCTTTCCTGTGAAAAGCACCTAGTGAATCATAACTTAATGTGCATGCAAAACATAACTTATCAACAGCTTAAAAATATAATCAAAATATAGAAATTGTTACCTTGTAAAAATTTCCATATGACTTTCGAATATTGATCCACTTTTTAGCAAAAGGAGGATATTTGAGCCTGCTGAGCCGGCACTGAATGTTCAGGAACTTACTCATATCCCACGAACTTGTAAATCAAAAATAGGAAATAAATGGATAAAATAAATGCTATACTATTTTTACAAATGAGTATTTTAACTCATTCTGTTTTTTATTTACACGACACCTTTCTTTCTTATACTTACACATAACATAGAGCTTAGGAAATTAAAATTTCTTCTTCTAAAATACTAATTCAAAAATAAACTAACAAAAAATAAGTTGGGTATATCAAATTTTTTTCACAATCTATTAGAGTTATCTTGATTGTTTTTATGGTTCTGATTATCTAGGCAAACCTCTATCTTGTTGAATATTTTTTCTTAATTCTAAAATAATTCTGCTAAGCGTACTTTGTGTCAGGTTTATCATATTGGGAAGTTTTATGAGGGTATATTTTGAAATACAACAAAAACAAATGAAAGGAGCTGGTATCAGGCAGTTAGAATACAATTTGGTCTGTTACAGTATGTTCCTAAATACTAACCAACCTGTGTAATTAAATAGGAGAATATGGGCTGTATAATGCGGAAACTGTGTTGGTTTAATACGTGGGTTTTACTAGCCAGAGGGAGTCAGAATGATAGCAGTCAAACTTATAACCTTCAGCAGAAAAAAAACAAAAAAACAACTCTCGCCCTGCCCGGCTTGGCTCAGTGGATAGAGTGTCAGCCTGCGGATTGAAGGGTCCCAGGTTCGATTCCGGCTAAGGGCACATGCCTGGGTTGCAAGCTTGATCCCCAGGTGGGGGGCGTGCAGGAGGCAACCAATCAATGATTCTCTCTCATCATTGATGTTTCTATCTCTCTCTCCTTCTCCCTTCCTCTCTTAAATCAATAAAGAAATATATATTAAAAAAAAAACAAAAAAAAAAACCTCTCAACTCAGCTACTGTACCAGCAACAGGAGTACTTTCAAATGTATTTTAAGAAAATTAAAAATAAGTGCCTGTCCCAGAATCCCATTGCTTCCATGCGTAATATCCTCTCATGCAACTTCAGTAAAGTCCCCACCTACGGAGATGCTTGCCTGGCTGTCCAAATTATGTCTGGAGTTATCAATTACTGCCTTTATTAGTGCTCTGGTTAATTGCACAGGTTATGAATGGTCTGTCCCAGAATGTGAGGTTTTTACAGAATCGCACACACTGTGTCACAACAAAAACATCTGTATACTTGAGCAGGAACACTGATCATTCGTGTTTGAAATCAATAAGATTTCTAAAGAGGTCCATCAACATTTCCCCATGCATTGTTAAAACATCATTACAATGTGATTAAAAGCAATGCTCTTTCCTTGTTGTATGTAAGGGTCTCTAAACCCTTTATGTAGGTGACATCGTAGCTGTAGTGTACAATCTGTCCACAGTTTGAAACAGAAGTTGTTTAGAACTTCCTTCTTGAACCTGAATAGCATTATGGGAGGAGCTGCCTTGGCATAGCTTCTTTTGATGTTCCTCATTTCCCAGTTAGGCTTTCATTTCACAAATGCCTTTGGAGCATACATGTTTAACTCAACACTACAGTAAGCGCTATATGAAAGACCACCAAGTAGCCAAAGTCCCTGCTCTGAGAGGATTTTTAATCTCTTTGCAAACATAAGTCTTATGTACATAAAGTTTAGATATCAGAATATTTAGTCAGATGTTAATAGGAATGGTACACATCAGAGAGGTTTTTATATGATTTCAAGAAAAAAAGAATCAATGTCAATTGGAGTGTCTGGAGTAAACACGTGGTAGGCTTTGAATAATAACGAAGAAGCGGTAAAGGAAGAGAGCCTTCCAGTAGAGAAAAGCGTAAGTACATAGAAAAGGATAAACCATGTGATCCGTGGGCCAGCCTGACTAAAGTAAAAAAGAATGGCAGGTACCTTCGCTACACAGGGAGGGCAACATTAGATGAGAGATCCTTGAACGCAAGACTGAAGAGTTGGACTTTTCTGAGCAAGAAAGTGTCCTTATGTGACACAGTTTTAGTTTCACATATTAATATGTATCTTTTTCTAGCCTTCCAGTCCTGGATTAGACTGTTTTTCATTGCTTTCAATGATAACAAAAGGAAAAATATTGTCTCCTTTAGTAAATAACATTCTTATGGTTATTCTAAAAGTTAAATAAGGACATCCTTAATCTTAAAAAGTAGATAAAAGTATTATAAATTTTCCTACTTACCCATCTGTTAATATGCAATACTTATACTTTGTTCCTAATTCCTTCAATTTCATCCAGTCAATTACTTTTTTCAGTACCTGAGGGAAGGTATCAGCTTTGTCTACCTGATCCTGAGGATATAAAAGTAAAATACACAAAAATCAGCGTAGCAACAGGTAGTCATACAAAATACCCAGACACAAGCACTGGAGGGAAAGGAACAGAATGAGAGTCTTATCTATGATGTTTTAAATTCTTCATGATTTCCTTGGCTGAGATACACCTAACATTTCATTTTTAAGATAATTAAAAATTGTTTATAGCCAAGTATTAGGGACTACTTTCAAGTGAAGCACATAATCCTCCCAAAATTAAGACTTAGGATCATCCTCAATGGTTCTCTTTTTGTAGGCCTCAACCTAGCAGCTTACCAATTCTCTGGAGTAGAGAAAAGGGAAATCTCTTCTCGCTGAAAGCCATAGCCCTCTACACTAATCTATCTCGAAGCTCACCTCTTTCTACCACATACTACATACCACTGCCAAACTGATCTTCCTAAAATGTAAATCTTACCCATCACATCACTTTCATACTTAAAATCCTCCAAACACTCTCCAAGGCTTTCAAGATAAAAAGACACACAAGACTCTTCATAACATGGCATGTCTCAGCTACCACTTTAGGTTTATGTGGGAGCATAAGCCTGTGAACATCATGAACTACTTACAATCCTGCTGTTACACCTAAAATGCCCAGTCATTCTTCTCCACCTACTGACCTATCCTGACTCAGCCCAAGTTCACCAACATGAGCAAGTTTCTCCCAGGACAGCCCCTTTGTCACAGGAAGCCCCTTTCTTAGATGCCTATGATACCCTGATGAAACACTAACTTACTTGTCAGCCTTCCTAACCATACTGTGACCACCGGTTTCTTCTTTGTGTCCTCCGGAATATAGATGGTTAACTGAACTGAGAGAGAGACTGACTTGACCATCTTCGTAGCCCTAGTACCTTGGCAAATAGTATAGTAGGCAGTCAAATTATTTGTTGAGTGAGTGAATGAATGAATAAATAAAGGAGCTACATAAATGAACAAAGGGTCTACCACATTAAAATACAATCAGAAATCAGAGACTAAAAAAAGTAACTATACTGTATATAAAGTCAGGTTGATAACAGATATATTTTTAAACTTTAGCTCCAAGTTCAGCACAGTAACACTTATTTTATTAACACTGCAAACAAATGAATCTTTAGATTCATCATTACAACTCCTTCAAAGGAAAAGTTGAGAAAAATTTTAGATACAGAATTTGCTTTTCTATTTCTTAAACATTACAATATGAAAAATCTTTGCCCAGCAAAGTACCTATTAACTTAAACTATGAAATAAATCGCTAATTTCAAAACAATTTTCAAACTCCTGAAAAAGGAACATAGAATTATAACCTGAGTAATTCCAGTTAAATTGATGCAGAAATCAGAAAGCTGGGTGTTAACCTCTGGTCTCACATACTGCTGAAACGTATCTTCCTATAAGGAAAGGACAGCAAGTTAATGTCTTTTAATGACTTAAGATACGTGACACATGATACATAACAAATACAACCACATAAGATTATAACTATAGGTGCTTATGGCATAGAACTTCTAGTTTTAACAATTTAAGGGTACTTCCCTGTTCCCAAAGCACTCTGATTTTCCCCCTCATAATCCATTTTAATTAAGGCAGCGCTGATAAATTCTCCAGAAACACTGATTTTTTATTTTAAAAATTACGTTTCAGTTTTAAAATTTTTACAATAAATCAAGTGTCTGCAAGCAAGTCAGCAAGCTGAAGTTTAAATAAACGTTTTCCAGAGAAACATGATGTAATTTTGTTTGTAATATTTTGAAACTGTCAGACTATTAAATGCAACCTCTAATTCAAGATACTAAAAGCTTTTTAAATTATAATTCCTTTAAATAGCAGTCTTGAGTTAAAATAAATTACCTCCAGATTACTGCTAACTCATTTACTCAATAGTCATTATACTAAGATTCCATTAAACTGAACTCTGAAGTCAAAATTTGACTCTATGATATCTCATAGTGTTGGGAGTAACTTTTGAGTAGATGAAATGTTATGATATATTATCTCTCGGATTTTACAAGGTGAACAGTATTATTATGGGAGAATTCCTGCTGACTTCCTGAACTAGTAACACGGATAACTAGTATCTAAAGCACATACATATTCACATGGCTAAGGAGCCTAGGCTATGAGAGTTGTTTCCCCCATAAACTTATCACCAGAATGATGGCCAGTTCTAAGTAGAAAGGTGATTTCTGTAAATTATCATTTTCAGAGATCAGAGGATACATTAGCCTATAGCAGTGGTTCTCAGCCCTGACTGCATATTAACTGAGAAGCTTTAAAAATTATTGACGTCAGGGACCCCAGCATAGAACAACTAATCCAGAATCTCTGGGATAAGGGCCAGGCATCAGCACTTTTTTTCACAACCCAGGAGATTCTGAAGTCTAGCCAGATATGTGTTCTAAGCAAACAGAAAAAACACTATAATTTTAGCTACTGGAAAAAGAGAAAGCAGACTCTAAAATATTTTATTATAGCTTTTCTATTAATCAAGCTGATACAAAGCACACAGCGAGAGCAAAAGGCCCACTTAGAATTCTAATTCTAGCTGAAACAGCAATTGAGATCCTTTGCCTTACTAACCAATCCCAGAATAGTTACTGCTAAAAGTAAAATTAAAATATAACAATTCACTTACTATTTCTAAGGTACCAGTATTCAGTAAAACAACAGGAAATTCAATTATTTCATGCATGAACTCGGGTGGGTTACCCTCTTCACAAGTGGCTTCAAAGTCAATAATACAAATGTAGTCATAGTAACTGTCAGCACAATTGTCCTCTTTCAACATCAGCTTCTGCTTCTTATAATAGTTTTTCAGCCTCTTCTTTAGTACATCTTTTACTCCTCTAGGGAAAATAATAAAATTAACTCTTAGGTGAATTTCATGGTCAAGAATCTGAACTCTTACCTGATGTCACTGGATTGAACAACTACAATGACAGCATAATTTAGTAAATGTTAACTAAAATATATGTAAAGAAAACAAGACTCAAAGCTCATTTAGCAAAGAACAAATTAAAATATATGTTTAATACAGCATCAATATTTTCTTTTGCAAGTACCTTTTCATTTTGTAGTATGTAAGAGCATTTTTTCTTCAATATATTCTAGTACTTCGAACCGTAAGCCTTGCCAGTATACACCACCTACATAGCCATATTGTTTTAAGATTAAGATGACATACATGACACAAAAACTGAAAATAATATTGACTTATTCTACTAGCCAAATATAAATTTCAGAGTATAAAAATTCAAGTAAATTGAACATATTGTGCTACATCTTTCTTTTGGTTTTTGCACATTAAACAACTAAAAAAGTCCATATGAATATGAAAACATATGTGCCTAGTATATAAACCTGAATATCTGTTAGTTAATTAACTAGAAAAACTAATTCAGAAGGCACCTTAGGCCCTGGCAGGGTAGTTCAGTCGGGAGCAGCATCCCGATTCGCCTAGGTCACGGTTCAATCTCCAGTCAGAGCACATACAAGACTTAACCAATGAATGCTATTTATGTTCCACTTATTTATAGTGGAACAACAGATCAATATTTCTCTCTCAAAATCAATACATTAAAAAAAAGATACCCTAGAGCAGTGATGGCGAACCTTTTGAGCTCGGCGTGTCAGCATTTTGAAAAATAACTTAACTCTGGTGCCGTGTCACATACAGAAAATTTTTGATATTTGCAACCATAGTAAAACAAAGACTTATATTTTTGATATTTATTTTATATATTTAAATGCCATTTAACAAAGAAAAATCAACCAAAAAAATGAGTTCATGTGTCACCTCTGACACACGTGTCATAGGTTCGCCATCACTGCCCTAGAGTGACCTGTGTCCAGAAAAAAACTGTGATACTCAGTAAGTTCTTAATTAGATGTAGCTTTCTTAATTTACCATGGATAGAATATGATTTAGTAGATTCAGTATTACAGGTATTTTTAAAATACATGTTCCACAAATGGGGGGTGGGAAATGCTTATTCTAAATAGGTAACAATGGCTGGTAATGGTGGTCTCCCATGTTCTTCAAACAGTATGTATTTCTTCAAAAAAATGTAACAACCAGTGCTCAGACTTCCCTCAGTACCTATTGGTTGAGTCCTATAAATGGCTTGCAAATGCATAATGGCAGTAAAAATGAGATCTTATTAATTAATGTGTAGGGACAAGTAAGGTATTTTGGTCACATCAGCAATTAGTGACTACTAAAAAAAATGTTTTTAACTTTTGTTTTCCTTTCTAAACTACCACTGAAAAGCAACCCTGCCCATGAAAATATTGATAATTAACCAGTTAGTTGTTTTAAAACGAAATACCTTAATATATTTATTTTTTGGCTAACTGACTGCCCCGCCCTAAGAGATGGCGGCACCCACGGCCAATACGGAGGGAATATGCTAACTGACCACCCCGCCCTCAAAGATGGCAGCGCCCACAGCCTCAAGATGGTGGCGCCCAGTCTCCTCAGCCCCGCCAAGGCAGCAGGTGCGCAGCAAGGCCAGCCACAAGATGACGGTGCCCAGTCTCATCTCCACGCATCTGCCTCCGGAGTCCCCCAGTCCCCTCAGCCCCCCAGCCGCCCAGGCGGCCCGAGGTGCAGGTAAACAGGGCCGCCCGAGGCTTGCGCTGCCGGCAGTGGCAGCAGCAGAGGTGTGATGGGGGTGTTGCCTTCCCCTGATCACCAGGTCGCCTCCCGCCCCTGAGGGTTCCCGGACTGTGAGAGGGGCAGGCCGGGCTGAGGGACGCCCCTCCTCCAGTGCATGAATTTTCTACTCTCTATATATAAAAGGCTAATATGCAAAGTGTCCCATCAGAAGTTCGATAGGGAGACTGGGAGTTCGATCGCTCACTATGATGTGCGCTGACCACCAGGGGGCGGCGCAGAACGAAGGAAAGTCCTAGCCGGTAGCCAGGGAAGGAAAGCCCCAGCCAGCAGCCAGAGGGCCCTGATTGGCCCTGATAACCCGGTCAGGCCTAGGGACCCTACCTGTGCACTAATTTCACATACTAGGCCTCTAGTAATACATATGGACAAAAGAAATTATTCAATCTCATTATAAAATATTATCCAGTGACCAAAGGAGCAACTGAAAGAACTTAAAACATACTTTGTATATTAAGATAGATATTCCTATACACTACTGGTAGGCTGTCAAAATATTCAGACTTCGACTCCCCAGTCCTAGTCAATCACCTAAAAGACTGACAGAAAAAAAAAGAGTTGCACACAAAGATTCAAGTACAGACAAGAATATAAATTACAGTTGTTACTTGAATTTTTAATAACGGCTATTTCTTTATGGTAAGATTATTTTTAACTTTTTTCAGTGTTTTTAAAATTTTCTAGGATGAGCATGTACTATATTTATAATTTTATTTACCTGGTTTCAAGCTTGAATTCTGAAAGTTTAGCTCTGAGTTCTTCCTTACTCATTCTATTAATGCAACCATTTGTAATAGCAATCTCTTTGTAAACTGGGTCACTGAAATCACTTGAATGGGAGGTAATGAACTTAGATCCTTTTGTTTCTTGGCCATCATACCTACATCGTTGCTTTTTCTACCAAAAAAAGAAAAAGATATAGTTTAAAATTAGTACAAGCATCTTAAAGATTCAAACATCTGAGGATGGAGTCTCTGTGCTCCATGTTCAATGAAACATGCCTGTTGCAATCACTGGAAGAAAGGAAGGATAGGAAGAGATGTGTTTCCAATACAATTGAGACTGTTCTCTCCTGAGTCAAGAAGTTCCTTATAAACAATGAAGCTAAGTAAAAAGAGCACTGATGTTGAGAGTACAGAGCCACAGATGACCATTTACTAGCAGCATGACCTTAGGTAGTTACTAATTAACCTCTGATTATCCATTTCCTTATCAATAAAACAAAGTATAATAACAATTGTCTCAAATGGTATTTGGTATTGGTAATGGTAAATAGTATTTAGGCAAGATTATTATAAGGAACAAATGAGGTTATGTGTATCAGGCTCCTACTACCATACCCACCTTGGCTATTAATAAGTGGTAATTTTACTATTACTCCGACAGATTATAGAACAGACCTTCTCACTAACAATATTCTAAAATTTAAAAACTAATTTTTAAATGACTCATTACAACATTATGCATGTATAAAGCAATGACTTCCTGAGAATTTTTTCACCTGACTTCATTTCACAATGCTAACAGAAATTGCCCAATATAAAAACAACATAGACTAGAAATCTAATTCAAAATTTCCTAGTACCCAAGGCAAAAAAGAAAATGTATTCAGCTTCAAGCAGACAATTTCCAAAAGTCACATGTAACAGTTATTCAGGATAACTATATTATGATGTCATAAACCTTTCTTCTTTTCTTAAAAATATTTTTTGTTGTTGTTTTGTTTTTGTTTTTTGCCTGGCCAGCATGGCTCAGTGGTTGAGTGTCGGATCTAGGAATCAGGAGTTTGCTGTTTGATTTCTGGTCAGAGCACATGTCGGGTTGCCGGCTTGATCCCCAGTGCCGGGCATGTAGGAGGCAGCCGATCAATGATTCTCTCTCTTCATTGATGTTTCTATCTCTCACTCCCTCTCCCTTCCTTCTGAAATCAATAAAAATATGTTAAAAACAAAACTGCATCCAGACACTAAAAAAACACCTTAAAATAGTGAATTTAAGTGGACTACTACTCTTTCAAAAGAAGAGTTCTGATGGAATCTAAACCTACTTGTTAAAAATATAAAAATGCAACACTCGTTTACAAATACAATTGATATTAGGAGTAATGGAAATTTACTTAGCTAACTTCCAACAACAAAAAAAACAACTCTGCTTGAGAATAAAAAAACCCAAAAACCCACATCATCATATTATGAGTATCCAACAATAGATCCTTAACAAATATGACAGTCACTGAAACCAACCTGGAACACAGACCCAGGCCTTACGTCACCACAGCTCCAAGTTTCAAGACGGAAATATCGTGAAGCATATTCAATTCTACTTCTTACTAAAATAAACTTTAAAAATTATTCTTAAACTGACGTACATGATGAAGTTGTTGGCAGTGCCACAGACTGAAGAGGGAAATGAGGTGGAAGAAGAATGGGTCTCTAGAGAGAAGGCCCCTGGAAGACCTTCTTCAAAGTGACAGGTAAAGGAGAACGCGGTAACTGTGCAAAACCCCCGGGAAGAGCACGCGGGGGCATAGGCAACCCTTAGAGGCCAGGCGGCCAGGCGCCTGGGAGCAAAAGGGAAGAACAGTGTGCGGAAGCGGTTACTATGGACACAGGAACCACGCCTGCGGGCCACAAACTGAAGACGAAGGAGGGGAGCAACCCGGTCCGATGGGTTATTTAAAGATGGGTTATTTAAAAAGATCATTCCAGCTGCCACTTGCAGAATTAGCTGCGGGATGGAAGCAGCACTAGCCAGGAAGCCTCTTGCAAGTAGAGCATTCACTCCAGGAGGCACTCAACATGAATTTGCTGGTAACAGAAAGTGACGAATTTTAGTATTAGACCGTTTTACAATCCGCAGCGCTGGTCACAGTAACTAGATTCATTCGCGAAGATGAATAACGAAGCGCCTAAGTCCGTTTTTACAATTGTGCCACTGTACCTACCAGTGAACCGTCGCAGTCATTAAGAAAATTAGTCACTCGTATGTCTACGTGAGAGAGTAATAAATGGACAAAAATGTCCAGCAGACACCAAAAGCTGGACGGAAGGAGGAGATGGGCCTAAAGGTCTCCAGTGACATACACACTGTGCTTTTTAGAAAAGCACACAGCCTGCCAATTACCGATACGGCTGGGGAGAACGACTACAGCAACAGCGTGCACTGCACGTCCAGGTGGGAATTCCCACCCAACTTCTCAAGGCCCGGGTCACGTGCTTCCCTCCTGGCCTGTTCACTCCCACCCGGGAGGCCATTCGGACCGGCGAGAGCTCTAGGACAACCACCCCGAGGAAAGGCCCCCCGAGCTGGGACAGAAAAGGCGTCCGGGCTGCGGCCAGAGGGCGCGCAGGCTGCGGACCCCGCGGAACACGCAGGAAGGAAGGGGCGCGCGGGCGTCCGGGGCGGCGGGCTGCTCACCTCGGGATGCCGGAGCTGCGGCTCCTCCCCGGACTCGGACCGCGGCGACTCCTGCCGCGCGGGAGCCACGGCCTTGCCGCCAGGCTGTAGGCGCTGATCAGGCTCCATGCCGGGTGTCACGTAAGAAGAGGGCTGTGGAGACCGACACTCGCTCACTCTCACGCCGCCAGACTCGAAGACCTCGCCTCTCTACGTGGGAAAACTACCGGCGGCAGTTCCCGCGGCGGCGGCCACACAAACTCGAGCAGACACCTCCCACTTCCGGGAGCGTGCGGCGTCTACACGCCGCGCAGGCGCAGTGAGCCGGCGCGCACGGAACGCCAGCGTCCAGGCCGACGCGGGCGGGAGGAAGGCGGAAGGAGGCGCTCGCGGCGGGGGCGGGGGAGGGGGGGGTGAGGGGGGGAGGAGGGGTGGGACAGGCTTTCCCGCCCCTACGCGGAGGCGGGCTCCTATTGAAGTTACTCCGGGGTCTAGACCCCAGTCAGAGGACACCACAGAGAAAATGACCCCATCAACGTTTTCTGGGAAGGAGAGGTGAAATTTAACCATAGCAAACAAAATAAGACGTCTTCTTCAGGACAAGAAGAAATGGGCCTGGACTTACTAAAAAAAAAAGAAAAACTAAAAAAAACTGAACATAATGTATGAAACAACTGTTTTCAGACAACCGTCAGCAAGCAGTCTGGACTGTTGTACCTGACAGAAAAGAAACAAGGTGACCCCTCCGTCACCCTGTGGAGGTAATTTCCAGTGTGAGGGGCAGGGAAGAGGAACTCAGAGGCTGAGGGAAACGGAGAAGACCGGTGAGTTTAGGGGGTTTGTAGGCCAACTGGTTGAAATTGATGAGTTGGAGTTCATGGAGGACGAGTTTCAGAAATCTACGTGGAAATACCCTGGAATCTTTATTAGAATAAAAATTAGTGACTAGGTCACGGGAAACTCCACAAGGCCCGGAAAGAACAATCTGGGGGGAGCAGGAAGCCATACACTTCTCAGAGCTCACACAGGACGAGGAATCATGAGTTCCCTGCAGCCGGAGTTGAATATGTCTAACTCCCTCCAAAAGGCTGGGACAAAACCTAGGACTCAAGAACATTCAATTCAATATGCCAGGTATCCAGTCAAAACTTTAATAGACATGCCAAGGAATAAGAAAATATATCACACAGGCGATGGAACCATCCAAAAAGGACAAAAATGGTGACATTAATAGGCAAGGACTTTAAACACCTATTATAAATGCACTCAATATGCTCTAGTATTTAAAGGAAAAGATGGCAGGAGAGAAACAAGAATTTTTTTGTGTGTGTTGTTGTGTGTGTTTTTAAAAAGACAAAACAAGTTGAATTTCTGGAGATGAAAAATACCTGAAATTTCATGACTCTCTGGGTGGGAGCATTAGCACATCAGGCACTGCAAAAAATAATAATGATAATAATAATGAATTTGCAGACCCAGCAATAGAAACAATCCAAAATATAGCACAGAGACAAAATAGACTGAAAAAAAAATAAAAAAAGACCAAGCCTCGGGGATGTATGGGACAATATACAAGAGGCTAATTGCAGACCCGGAAAGGGGATGAGGGTGAAGAAAAAAATATTTGAAGTAATGGAAAAAGGTGTTCCAAATTGAATGAAGCATATAAACTATAGATCCAAGAAGGTCAAAGAAATCCAAGTAGAATAACCATAAAGGAAACAATAGGATAAATCATAATCACACTGGTGAAAGACAGTGATAAGAGAATATCTTAAAAAGGTACATTATATACAGAGAACTGATAATAAGAAATTTCATAACTTCTCATTAGAAAATACGCAAGTCAAAAGAAAATGAAATGACAACTCTAAAGTGCAAAACAAAACTGTCAACTTAGAATTCTATACTCAGCAGGGTGAGACACTTTTTCCGACAAGCCCAGGTGAAGTAGAGCCACCTCAGCAGACTTGCATGCCTCTGAGGAAGAAAAATAGATGCTTATTATAGCCACTGGGATGGTTTGTTATTCAGCATTGTTATAAGGAATACAGGCTCACTTCAAGCCACATGGTAATGGGTGAGGGCATATAATTCCCTAAGAGAGAATGGGATACAACTAGAAATCTACCACAGTTATTTTACTTCTGATATCACCTGTGTCTTCCTAAGTGGACTGTATTTTTCCCGTTAAAACTACAGACTTACCTTTTTGTTTATAAACTAAGGTTTATAGACTCAGAAATTATAAAAGACTTCTAAGGTACAACTCCTGAACTAATATTCTCTTTTTACCAAGATTTATTCATTTTCTCTTCAGATAATGACTTTCAGTCTTGACACACAACTGCAGAGGATTGTTTATCTCATTTCTCTAAAGATATCTTTTCTCTTGAAGAAGAAAAAAAATGACCCAATGAACATTATCAGGATGCACATTAATAAGCACTAGGTATAAACTGTTTCACTTGAACTTTTTTATTTGATACATGTGACTCAACTGTTAAGAAGATTCACTATCAAGGATTGATCATCTATCTATACTGCAAATGATGGGCTCATACCTTAGTACTTCTGCCTGTATCTGTGGGGATGCTAAGATACAATAACCATTCATTCAACAAATATTTATTGAGCACCTTTTATGTGCCAGGAATGATCATTGAACAAAATGACAAAAACTTTGCCCTGGTGGATTTCACATTCAAGAAGCAGATTACAGACAATAAAAGAAATTAGTGTTTACAATATGGGGAAATATTAAGCAGGTAAGGGGGGGTTGCAATTTTAAATAGAGAGATTATGGGAGGTCTCCCTAATGATGTGCTGTTTGAACAAAGACCTAAAAAAGGAGCAAACTGTGAGGATATCTGGGGGGGGGAGAATTTCAGGCAGAGCAGGCACCAAGTGAAAACGTCCCTAAGCTGAGAACATGCCTGGAATGCTCAAAAAGTAACACAGTGTCCCATACAGATGCTCCTTGACTGAAGACGGGGTTAGGTCCTGATAAACTTACTAAGTTGAAAATATTGTAAGTCAATATGCATTTAATACCATGCTATAGTGTGTCAGTTGTTTACACCAACAAGGGAGAAATCCCAATGATGTTAGTGCCTTCTGCCTAAGAAGATATGTGCCCAGATAAACAGCTAAAGGGGAAAGCCTCCCTAAATGTTTCAGGCATGGCACAAATCTAAAAGAGAATGTTTACAATTGGTTATTCTCTTTAAATGCAGTTGAATTTTGTATTATCCACTATTTCTTCTGTATGTTACATAAATCATTTCCTTGCAAAAGGACCTTTTCCTTCTCTATTTAAACGGGTTTAACTCAAAAATTTCCAACTTAAAAAGACAAACCAAACCAAGCACTTCTCTCAATCTCAGACCCTACAGCTACTGCTCTAACTCTATCTCTATCTCTATCTCTATCTCTATCTCTATCTCTATCTCTATCTCTATCTCTATCTCTATCTATCATCTCTCCCTGCCCCTCTTTGGAGATAAACCTCTTGAAAAAAGTGTCTCTTTTCTCACATCATCATTCACTATATAACCTATCCTAATTTGGATTCCATGCCCACAGTCCAGGGCCTTTACTGCCCCCATTGAAGTCACCAATTATCTCCATGTGGTTAAACCCTGCTGGCTCTTGTCAGAGCTCATCCTGGATGAACACCCAACATTGTTGGCCCTTCTTTACTCACTGAAACACTGTGTTACTTTGGTCTCCATGACAACACACTTGCCTGGCTTCCTTTATTTCTCTCGGGCCATTTCTTCTTAATCTCCCTGGTCAGTTCCCTCTCTTATATTCAATTGTATAGTGTAGGAATTCTTTCAGAGTTGGATATTAGACCCTCTTCTTTTCCATTGTATTTTTTTTTTGGTAGTTTTTTTCATCTTTATTGTTGAAAGTATTACATATGTCCCCCTTTTTCCCCCCATTGACCTCTCTAGCCAACCCTACCCCCTGCCCCAGGCCTTTACCACCCTAAAGTCTGTGTCCATGGGTTATGCATATAGGCATACAAGTTCTTTGGCTGATCTCTTCCCACCCACCTTACTCCCACCTTCCCTCTGAGATTCAACAGTCTGTTCCATGCTTCTGTGTCTCTGGATCTGTTTTGTTCAACAGTTTATTTTGTTCCTTAGGTTCCACATATGAGTAAGATCATGTGATACTTGTTATTATACTCTTTCCTCAGTATAAACTTTCACCCTAGGTGTTCTTATCCATTCTTGTAGCTTTACTTACCATTCATTTGCCAATGGCTCCAAAATTTATATTTCCACCCAAGATCTTAATTTTGACCACCAGATCCACATATCTCATTGCCTACTTACAAACACCTCAAATTTAACATATCCAAAAGTAAATTCATCTTTCCACCAAAACCTACAATTTCTCTGTTGTTTCTTTTCTCAGCAAATGATTCTACAATCTGTATAGTTGATCGGGCCAGAAATATGGAATTCATTTTTGACATTTCATCTTCTTCAACTTCCTTAGCTAAGATGCCTGCAGTGCTCAAAATGATCTGGGTTGTGCTTATCTCTCCAGGTTCAGCATGAGATACCTTCTATCTCCTTCCATATTAACTTCCATCAGTACCTCAATATCCTATGCTAGTTCTCATGTTGGAGCTTTCCCAGGCTAATTTCTGTGATTCTTTAGATTAGAGATTAAACTCTACTTCTCCAGAATGTTTCCCCCAAATCTCCAGATTTTACTGGGTTCTGCCCTTTATGAGATCTGCCGTTTTCCTTGGCATTTTTTTTTTTTTAGAATAAAGATTGAGCTGTGTAAGAAAAAGACCTTAAATGTCAGTAGTTTAAATGACATAGAAGTTTATTTCTCTTAGAAGTTAAAGCTTGGCTCTGTAAGGCAAAGATGTCCAACGGCCCTGGGTTCTTCTATCTTGCTGCAGACAGTTTGGCATTCTGTGTGCAGTCCAGCCAGTGGAGAGAGGAAGAAACTGAAAGGGAAAATGTGCATTTCCTTTTACGGTCACACCCAGAATTATGCACATTATTTATGCTTCTATTCCATCTCTTGGAACTTGGTCACATAACCACACACTAGTTGCAAAAGAGGCTGGGGGAAATGTTGCCATGGTTCTGTAAACAGTTAACTGTTAACAGTTGAAAGTCCATTATTGTTGAAAAAGGGAAGATCAAATATTCTGACAACTAACAGTCTCTGCCACAATCCTGGTAAACACATGTTCATGCACACCCTTATTCCTGCACATAATGCACACTCATCCCTTCCCCAGTGGAGACAACCCCCAGATCCTTTTCAGCTAGTGCACCCAGCTGGGCCCCCAACCCTGATCAAGGATCGGGCCGGCCGGCCACCCGTGGCTCCTCCCCGTCACTGGCCCAGCCTGATCGGCCCCCATCGGGGCAGGCTGGCTGGGCCCCACCTGTGCACAAATTCATGCACCAGGCCTCTAGTATATATATAATTTGTCAGTTAAATAATTCCTTATTCTAATAGGTTCTTTTCTTGTCTAATATTATGCAATTGCTTAGAAACATTTGCATGATCTGGTTTACAAATTATGCCCTATCTCATCTAGAACGCAAAACAAACAGGGTCCTCTTCTCTACCCACAGCATAAGGATGTGTAGCCTTGCTGACAAGCACAGACCTGCAGGAGGCAGCCATCGATGATGTTCCTATCTCATCAATGTTTCTATCTCTCTTATCCCTCTCCCTTCCTCTCTCTCTAAAAGTCAATAAAAGCATTTTAAAAAAGAAATAGATTGTTTTCTATAAACACATAATTTATATTTGTACTTTTGTTCAGTTTCCTAATGTCCTTAAATTGTATCAGAAACTCATCAAATTATTTTGAAAATTATAGCTTTTCTCTGATTACAAAAGTCATGCATATTCAATTGAGAAAAATTTTTAAATAGATGCATTCCATTGAGATTTTAATAGCAGTAGCAGCCGGTAGCCTCTCTTTAATGATGACTGACTAGTTTCTTGAAATACCACCAGAGGGTGATAAATCCAAAAATTGCTCTGGCTGATGTACAAGTAGGCTTCTGTGCTGTGGAGATGCTAACAGGTTTTCCGTTTTAGTTTGGGAAGGCAGTGGGGGGAAGGGGAGCTGGGGAGGAGAAATTAAAATTGTTTTTAATTGGTAAGAAATTGTATCTAAATAGTAAATTTTTGAAAAGTTTTATCACTACTCTTTTTGGAACCTAATAATATATTCCTGATGATAACAAACATTTATTGAGGGCTTACTGTTAATTGTGATAGATGCTATTGATAAAACTTGATCCTGGCATTTTAGGATTAATATTCTTTCTGGGGAAAGAGACATATGAAAACAAATGAATTAGGATCCAATTTGTTGTGTACTACATTAAAAACCTTTCAATGCAGTGAAGAACAGGATAAATTCTGCTAAAAGAAAATGTTTCAGAAAAATGCTTCGCAGAAGAACTGGATCTTACAGAATGAGTAGACACTTTTGAACTTCCAGGTTAAAGTGGTAGATTGAACATATGCATTTAATTTTCCTCCCTCTTGAACAAACATAAAGATGGGAAGTGTTTTGTTTCAAAACCTACACCCACAAAGATTAGGAGAATAGGAGAGAAAACAACAGCAACAAAAGTGTTTGTATTATTATTTTTTTAAGTCCTTTATGTATGATATGTTTCACAATTTAAAAAGCACAGAAAAACATCATTTGCTAAAATTATAAACATCTACTTTGCTTTTAAACAATATCATTATAAATTTGAATGTTTTATTAAGCCATGATGGAAATAATAATGAGGAGGGATTTTGCAGGCAAAGGAGGCAAGAACACATTCAGGACAGTAGGAATACAGGTGAGGAGGCTTGATGGGATCTGGCAAAGTCAAAGATGCAATGGAAGGAAATTATCCTATGCTGAAAACATTCTTAGTATTATAGTATATTTGTGTTATATATTCTTAGTAGTACAACAGGCCAGATCAATGGCACAAGTTGACAATTTTTTAAAACTTTAAATGATAAAAGATTATAGAAGCATCCAGGCAGAAAATTAATACTAGAACTCTAAAAACAGAACAAAACTTAGGCCTTCCTCAAATTTTTTTCAGATATTAAATTCCAGAAGTAAATTGACAATATCTATAGCTTTCTTAACCAAGCTTTCTGTCATGTGTAGTGTAAACAGAAATTCTCAGGTATGCAAGGACCCAAAAATATATTTAAATATGTACTCCAGACCATTGAAAAATAATTAGATTAAAATCAGGATTTCATGATATAATTTTGTGTGTCTTGAAGGCATTTCTCTTAAAATTTTAGTGTGAATAAGCATCACTTGAGGAAGCTTGGTAACGATGTAGATTCATGGTCCTTGTTCCAGTTTTTTACTTCATAGAACTGGAGAACCTCAGAATCTTCATTTTTACCTAACATTTCAGAGATTCTGAGTAGGTATTAACACTGCCCATATGTTGTAGTGGAAATAAGACAAGAATGGACTACTAACTTTCAGACTTGGTCACAAAACAAATGATCTATATATATAAAAGCCAAGCAACCCGAACTACCAGGACAACCAGTTGCTATGATGCACACTGGCCTGATGGGGGCGGGGCCAGCCAATCTCCCTCGGCCCCTCCTCCCGGCCAGTCTGGCCCCGGATTGATCCCCACAACCCTGATCGGGGGTGGGGCTGGCTGGCCAACCTTCCACAGCCCGTCCCCCGGCCGGCCTGGCCTCCAATCAGAGAGGGCTGGCTGGGCCCCACCTATGCACGAATTCATGCACCAGGCCTCTAGTATTAAGATAAGAAATAGAAACTTAAATAATATTTAAAATCTATAATCAAAGGATCACTGTGACTCTAGAATTGTTAAGAGATTAGCTAGGTGGTGAAATAGTTTTATTAATTTATTTGTAAATAATTCCAAGCATATAGAAAAGTTGCAAAAACAGTTTAAATAATTCCCACATCCACTTCACCCAGTTTTAACTTTTTTGCCCTTGTTTCTCTCCCTATTTACTCCCATCCTTCTCTTTTCCTTCCCTTCCTCCTCTTTTTTAGTTTTTAGTTTTTAGTCTATTTTGAACCATTGAGTACAAGCTGCAAACAAGGTGCTCCATCGCTTCTACATACCTAAATGTGTACCTCTCCCAAAAAAGGACATTCTCAGACATTTCTTTGAGATAGTGATTTCATTTTCTTTGGAAAGAGATCCAAGAGTGAGATTGCTGGACCACATGCTAATTCTATTTTAATTTTTTGAGGAACCTTCATACTGTTTTCCGAAATGACTATCAATTTACATTTATTTGTTTGTTTATATTAGTATGAACTAATGGCTTCCTATTTTATTCAAGGGATTGTAATCCATTACTATCAAATATTTTTAATGCTCAGATTGACACAGATTTGCCCGCGGGAGTCCCTTCAAGCCAGTTCCTGTGTCCTTTTGACATGTTCCTGTCATATTTTAAGCATTTCCCTACTTTCTTGTGCAATAAAATGTTTCAAGCTCATCATATATTTATGGCCCTGGCCCTAGAACCAGCCCTTTTATCTAAGAAGTCCTGGTTCCTTTAAATGAAGAATAATATTTGGAAAACATTTCTATGGAGATGTCATTGCTTATGAGCTCTCTTGTGAATCTAACAGCCACAGTTGCTGCCACACAACTAGTAATAAGAGGTTATGAGTCCATTGCTCTGCTTAAGTGTAACTGTAGTTAATTTATCCCAAATAAAGCAAAATCTCTTTTACATGGAAAACATGAAATTTATTTATCCAAGGCTATTTGTTGGAGAAGGGCAACATGAGTGATTTTTTTGGTTTTGTTCCATTTATGAATCCTAAACTACCCACATGTCTTGTGTTACGTAATAATAGCTAACACTAATTAAAGAGTTTTATAAAGTGCTCTTCACATATACAAGATATAAAAAATGGGTCTCTTTCCAAGCTTTGGCTAAGGCATGAAGACAGTAGATATTAAATACCAAAGTAAGTTGTAAGACAGACCACCCCAGAGGGCTTACAAAGTAGGATGATAAATTGTTTATACAACTTTTGACTAGTTTAGCCAAGTCAAATATATAAAAGAGCTGAAGTTGAGAGAAAAAGTTTTTAAGAAAATATATTTAGAGAGAGGTACTCTCTGGTTCCTTTCCCATCCACACTGAGGGAGTATGATGGGGATGCTTCTTTCTTCATCTCAAGTCAAGGAGGGCATCCCTGGGACCATCCAGAGTGTGGTATGTGTCCCATGCAGTGAGGAGGCCCAGTGAACCACTGTCTGACTTCACCTAGAGGACAAGAGAGAAGGGTGGACTAGAAGCATCATGAACAGAGTGAAGGAGAGTTGTTGCTGTATTATAATCCTGCTCCTCCAGCCTTGTCACATGAGTGGGAGCTCCCAAATAGCCTTCTAATAATGTTCTTCCTTCTAAGTTATTGGAGTTGGATTCTGTTACTGGCAAATATGAACATTGCCAGACACAATTTAGGGGCATTAGAGGCACTCTGATCTAGCTCTCAGGAGGGAGCATATTCCCCTTTTTATCCTTGTGTTTGCCGCAGTACATTGGGCTGCTCAGGTGGCTGAGACTTGGACTCAGCTTGGAGGAAAGGGAGCCCCAGAGCTGCTCATCTTCATCAGGGTGCAGCCCCTTCGGCCTGTCTCTAGCCCAGGCCAAATGAATCTTTCCCATCATGCAGCCAGCTCACAACTCTAGGGGCTTAAAGGAGAGATCCCTCCCCTCCCCTCCCCTCTTTCCTCTCCTCTCCTCTCCTCTCCTCTCCTCTCCTCTCCTCTCCTCTCCTCTCCTCTCCAATCCTCTCCTCTCTTCTCCTTTCCTTTCATCTCGTGTGTGTGTGTGTGTGTGTGTGTGTGTGTGTGTGTGTGTTTAAATTTACATAGTAGGTTTGTACTGTAACTATTATTCTGATGTTTATCTTACATTTTGCTCAATAAAAATGTCTCTAAAGTCCTCTCCATGCTGCTGTGTGTATACTTAGTTCAATGGTTCTACGCTGCATGTTGTTTCATAGAATTATCTACCATATTTAAAAATCCATTTCCTTGTCCATGGCCATCTTGCTTGGTCTCCAGTTCCCCAATACACAGCTCACTGTGATAAGCAAGTCTTAGATATGTCCTCTGTTGACCTGGGTGAGAAATTTTCTAGGACAGAAGTCTTGCCTGGTTGCAAGAATCACTTTGTGGGGAAATGGGAAGAATGTTACTTATTAACATGCAGATTCTCAGGCCCTTCCCCTGGAGATTTTGATTCAGCAACTCTGAAGGGGGGCCTGGAATCATTACGTTTCATAGGTGCCCTGGGTGAATTTATTGCCAGGTGTATTGGGGGAATACTGATCAGCAACACAGCCTGGAATGGGACTGCTGGGCCAAAGGAACAAAGTCTTCATTTCACTCTTCTCCAGAAAGACTGATCCATTTGGCTCTTCACCCCACCTACTGATTCTGTGTTTTAATACCCAGCGTCGTGTCTCCAATCAGTATCATTTAGGACTATTTGCTTTACATTATCAAGTTCTCCTTTATGTGCTTGAAGGAGAGCATGATGTTGTTTTTATGTTTTATTTTCTCCCTAGTTCACAATTGCAAATTCATTTGGCATCTACTGTTTCATCTGTTTTCTTTTATTACAGTTATGTTTCTCTGTTTTTATTTTCCCCTTTGAGTCATAACTCTTTGAAGATTGGGTGCCGTGGCTGGTAATGTGAACCTCAGTGGAGGGTCTTTAGCTCAGGCCCTGGATTGTGTTGAGTTTAGGGAGAAAGCGAGAGAAAATGTGTGTGTTGGTGACTTGAGGGAGTAGTGGTAGGGGTGGGGTGGAGAGAGAGAGAATACTTAGGATGTTAATTTAGGTTTATCCTTCTTATACTCCTGCCTGGGAGGTCTGGTTTCTAATTATCATCTTTGTTTCCCTTGGTTGTAACCACCTAATAGGGCTTGAGATATGATGGGAGGAGTAGAAAGAAGGACACACAAGGACTGGATGATCTGTCTTTCCCTATTGTCATTTTTTTATGTAATTTCTGGAATCTTCGTAGGGTCCCAGTAGTGCCCCAATGTGTCTCTGTTGTCTGCAGCCAGTCCTGGGTTAGCTGGGGTTTTTCTCGCCAAAAACAGTGGCAGTGGGGGCAGTGACATACCCAGGGCAGGTGAGGGATGGAAAGAAGCATAGATCAATATTCCCCATTGGTGCACCCAGCCATCTTCTGCCCGAGGTGCTCTCTACCTATCTCTCTCTCCTGGTGTAGGATTTAACCAGGGATATCTCACAGATTTCACATCAGCTTCTCAGATCTTTCAAATTCCCTGTGGCAGAGCTCCAGAGAGAAAGGCAGCAGCCATGTTACTGTGCCCTCTTTTCCAGCTTCAGTCATTCTGCTCAATATTCATAGAGAAGGAGTCTCATTGGCTTGGGCTGGGCCACGTGGCCACCCCTTAGCTAGGGCAGGACATCTTGATTGACAGTCACAGCAAGACTAATATAACCGTAATGCAATAGTAACTAGGTAATGCAAAGTTAGAGAAGTTTTGTGCAGCTAGTTAGGAAAGCCTTGAATCAGTGACTTCATTCATATGGCCACTGCACTGTGCTTATACTACAGTCTAATGGAGGGTGAATCTTTTTGAAACAGCAAGAGTTCTCTAAGATGCTTGACATCAATCCAATACCAACAGCCCATTAGCCAGCCTCTTATGACCCTATTTTGCTATATCTCTTCCCGACTTCACATCCAGTAACATCACACTGATACTTTGAAATTGACCACAGTGAGAGAGTATTTATCCCGCAGAAACCAGCAAAAACTACACACTTGGACCCTTGTTTTCAGAGAGCCAGTACCAGCATACCCCAGGCCAGATTGTCTCCGAAGGCCCCTGCAGGCCTAGGACTCCTCAGTGTGTCTATATTACAGCAAATAGATTAAAAGTCTGAAATGAATGGGACCATTGTCTAGTCACTTGGTTTTACTTCATCAACACCCACATAAAAATGTAAATTGAAAACATGTAACCTAAGGAATTTTTTTATATAGTCCTTTTTAACCTCTTTCTCTCCTTGGTAGATAGGATTCTTGGAGGTTACTAAAATAGAAATGATCTGCAGTGAAGTCAGGTGGAAAAGAAAGATACAGCTTTGACCTAGAAGAATGTGATATTTGGGATTGTGAAGGGAGAATAAATAACTTTTTCTCCTATCAGTCTCTGTCCCAGGAGGCCTTGGGTTATTAATGTAACTGCTCGAGCAAATAGTACTTCTCCTGGGAGAACTGGTTCTTGTTTGGCTACTCCCAAGACAAGCTGCACTAAGCCTATTAGTCAGGCAGCCGGAAACACCTAGTTGGACCTCCTTAGAATCCCCTCAGCAGCTTTGACTGTCTGGAACACCACACTAACTAAAGATAACTGCAGTGGGCCTGTCTGCCAGGGGACCTGAACACAGCCGCTGGGAGGATTCCCTCGTGGGGAATTCTCTCAGTCTTTCAGTTTCTAGAATTCTTTACTCACAACAGCCCTTTATTGAAAGTTTCTATAACCAGTCTCCTCTGGACCATGAATGCCTTCAAAATTCGGCTCTAAAGTCATAGACTAGTAAATCCAAAAAGGGTCTCAGGGATATTTTACTCCAATCTCCCTTTTACAGGTGAGGCCCAGAGAAAGGCGGTCACTTGCCCAGAGTAACAGCAAAGCATTGGCCAAGGGAGAATTAGAACTCGGGACTGCCAAGTCCGAGCCCAGGCCCTTTGCACGGACATTCTGCCCTTCCCTCTTTCACTGTCTCCCTTGGGGGTGGGAGAGAAGTGGCACCACTGGGGGAAAGGAGGCAGCATCTTTATTACCAGCAAACTACAGTAGTCACAGGTTTCGGGGATCTCTAAATCGATGAGAATGTCAAAGGCCCTCGGCATGCTCAACTAGTGGACAAAGATTTCATCGAATTTAATTTGTAATGCAACTATTCTATTTAATTGATTGATTCATTTCTTTCAAATCTCTCTGATGTACCCCCCAAATAATAACTGAATACAAAATCACAAAAAGGAGAGAATTTAATCAAAACATTTTAGTGCCTCCTTTTAGAAATAATTCAAGGACAAATAAATATAGGAAGCCTTACTTCATTCACCTAATTGGATAAACCTCTCAATAAATTCCACCATTATGCCACTAACAGAAAGCAGAATCCTCTACTTAAGTTTCAATTCAAAGAAAAACAGTTTCTAAACAAAACAAACCTTAAGAAATAATTGTAGCCTCAAGCTAACTTTTAAAAGAAAATAATGTTACATTACTAATGTTTTTGCAAAGTCCTTTTAGAGCAAAAATCATAAATTGTAAGACTAGATTTTCATGTGTGGCAATGTAAACGTTTTAATGGAAGAATAGTGAGTCTATGTTTTCATTTATTTATTACCTGAATTATATTTGAATGGTTCCCATTGTCTGCATGGGATAAGCTAGTTCACTTTTATATCATACTAGAGGCCCAGTGCACAAAATTCACGCACTGGTAGGGTCCCTAGCGACTGCCGGCTGCTGGCCAGGTACTCCTTCCCTTCCCCCCTGCCCCACCCCCTGGTCGAACTCCTAGACGAACTCCTGGTCGAGGAGACAATTTGCATACCACCCTTTTATTATATAGGATATAGCATTACCAAATTACAAGGCTAAATGGTTTGTGCATCAGAAGACAGAGTCTGAGTGCCCCACCTTGCAGGTGAGAAAAGTGATATACAGGGAGGTCCTGGGACCCACCCAAGTCATAGAGCTAATTAGCCTCAGAGCAAGAAATAGAATCTATGTGTCCTGACCGCAGAATGTATGCTGCTGATCATTCTCACAAAGTTTATAAAGCATCTTTTAATACCAATGTCCATGTTTTCACTAGGTATATGGAAATTATAATAATACCACACTTAATAAATGTTTGCTCCTGAGTTACACACTCTGTGTTCATGTGTAACATTGGAATATTTATACTTTGTCAATGACTCTCCCTCTAGTCCTTAAATATCACAGTATTTGTAGGGCAGCAGGAAAAGAGCTCAGATTTAGGATTCAGATGTAATGCAGAGTTTGAACCCTAATTAAGTTGTGGTTAAGTTGTGTGATCTACTAAAGCCTTTGATCCCCAGTTTTCTCATTTAAAAATGGAACAATTAATGCCTACTTTGGTAAGAATAATGCAAAGCCCCTGAGATAGTGGACTTGTGGTGGGGGTGGGGGGATGAGGAGAGAATTACTTTTGACATTTGAAATCCACTATATTTCTGGTCTGTTTGAAATTATTCATTCATAAAATATTTATATCGCTTCTCGGCCTTTTGGCTAAGATCAAGTGTAGCATAAAATATTTATTAGGCACCTTCTAGAGCTAAACATTGTTTTAGATTCTGGAAATGCAATAGTGAACCAGATGAGCAATAGCTTTGGGGGAGTGAGGCATCAGCCAGGAGGTGCTGGTGTCTATGAGCGGACAGGCAATGAAGCTGTTTTAACATGTGTTAGAAAAGCTTCAAAGTGGTCTGGGCTGCTACTAAACGAATGAACTGCTGTTAAGAAGCATTGCTGGGATGACACTCAGAATCAGAAGGCAGACAAGAGCCCTTGCTGGTTTGGCTCAGTGGATAGAGTGTAGGCCTGCAAACTGAAAGGTCCTGGGTTCAATTCTGGTCAAGGGCACATGCCCAGATTGCAGGCTCAATACCCAGTAGGGGCTGTGCAGGAGACAGCCAATCAATGATCCTCTCTCATCATGGATGTTTCTATCTCTCTCCCTTCCTCTCTGAAATCAATAAAAAAAATATTTTTTTAAAAAAAGGCAAGCAGGAAACAAGTCCTTCCTCCTCCAACCTCCAGGCTCCTAGCAACCCCTATTGACATAGTCTACCAGAGAGCCAGCTAGCAAAGCAAAAAAGTGGTTTCCAATCCAACTACTGCTTAGAATTCTAAACCTTTTATTGCAAAACAATAACTACTCATGAACAGTGTGCACCTGTGTGGTTTTCTTTACTTTTACAAGAAAACATCTCTCTTTGAGTTGGTTTATTCTGAAGTACTTAACTATTACAAGAAATTTACTAAAATGCCATGGGGAGAGAAGAAAGTGAGGGATTCAGAAAGTAAGAGAAACCTGTGGGGGAAAGAATCGGGAAATTTGGGAAATGACAGCTGAGAAGAACTTTGGGAGAAGAAAGTCTCCATGAAGAATTTTTTTTTAAAGTTTCCCCACTAGATATGCACACTAGTCTAATCCATCTCCCTACAAAATCTACAATAAAATTTGCAGCCCTAGATGGTTTGGCTCAGTGTATAGAGCATTGACTGTGGGCCAAGGGTCCCAGGTTCAGTTCTGGTCAAGGATTAACAAGATAGAGGTTCAAGACTGGGAATGGCAAAAAAGATGAGGGACAGATTCATAACTGAATATTGAAAATCTATTAAATTGCCTCCCATCCACGTTCAAAGGAAAAACTCTCTAAGAATATAAAATGATTTTTAAATATTTTTGTTTGCATTTTAGAATGTGTACTTCTTCATGGAGGCATATTTGCTGTGTCCTGAATCCTAAATCCAGAACAAGGGCTCATACCTAGGTTGCAGGTTCCCTGGCTGGAGTGTGTGCAGGAGGCAACCAATCGATGTGTTTCTTTCACGTCGATATTTCTCTATGTCTTTCCCTCTCTCTTCCACTCTCTCTAAACATCAATGAAAAAATATCCTCAGGTGAGGATTTTAAAAAAATTGCATCACTCACAAATGTTTGATGGACTTGATTTTATTGTCATCATCATCATCATCATCATCATCATCATCATCATCAGGATAGGTAATATATACATTGGCACAGAACACAAAATGGACAAAAGAGTACACAGTAATTATCTTCCTTCCACCACTGTCTTCCAACCAATAAAATAAATATGATAGCAGATGTATTATGTTGGGGCTCATTTTCAGGAAAAAAAAGCCCACCTGATTAGCACAAGGAACATCATTCTAGATATGCAATACTGTGCCAGGTTCATTGGGAAGGTGAACAAAACAGAACCTAGGCTGTTTCCGGGAACACCTCCCAAAGCCTCAGTACAGTACTAGGCCACCAATAGAGCATTTCCTCGCTGTTCCTCAACGAGCCAGGAAATTACTGACTGCTTAAATGTCTACATCTGTCACAGTCTTCCCTTTCCCTCCTCTCCCCTCCCCACCTCTCCCCTCCCCTTGTCCTCCTCTCCCTGGTGGTGGGAAAGAACTGAAGTGATTATCAGTCTGACTCTCCAGTCCATTCTTTTTTTTTATGTATTTTTTTTTTTACTTTCAATATTATTTTCCCAGCCTGTTTTTTCAATTTCAAAACCACAGCTCATCTTATCTTCTCTCACCAACCCTGTAGACTATGCATTATATATGAAGGTCCTAGTCTATTCTGTGGAGCCTTTAGGGCCAGAAAAGTACTGGCTGCACAAGTGTAGAATTAATATTTATAGAGCATGAATGGACAGAAATGGGATCTTCTGAGAGAAAATAAACCAAACCTAATTAAAAAAAAAAAAACCCTAAAAAATAAAGCCTAATGTGGGCTTTTGGAAGATTAACAAGATAGAGGTTCAAGGCTGGGAATGGCAAAAAAGATGGGGGGCAGATTCATAACTGAATATTGAAAATCTATTAAATTGCCTCCCATCCACGTTCAAATGAAAAACTCTCTAAGAATATAAATGATTTTTAAATATTTTTGTTTGCATTTTAGAATGTGTACTTCTTCATGGAGGCATATTTGCTGTGTTCTGAATCCTAAATCCAATTTTTATTCCATTTAATAATAATACTATCCTATATAATAAAAGGGTAATATGCAAATCGACTAGACAGTTGAACGACTATGATGCATACGAACCACCAGGGGACAGACGCTCAACGCAGGAGCTGCCCCCTGGTGGTCAGTACGCTCCCACAGGGGGAGTGCTGCTCAGCCACGAGCCAAACTGATGGCTGGCGAGTGCAGTGGCCCACCTCTTGGCAGAGCTAAGGATGTCCAACTGATGCCTAAGCCATCAGTCAGACATCCCCTGAGGGCTCTTGGACTGGGAAAGATCGCAGGCCAGGCTGAGGGTCTCCCCCCCCCCGCCCCCCCCCCCCCCCCGTGCATGAATGTCATGCACCGGGCCTCTAGTGATGATTATAAGAAAGCAGTTATCTAGTGAGCACTTTCTATCAAGCATATGCTAAATGATTCACACATATCTCATTTAAGCCTCACACCTGTGTGAAGCAGGTTCTGTCTAACCTCATTTGACAGATGACATTAAGTCTTAGAGAGATAAATTAACCAGCCCAAGGTCATAATTCTAGTTAATATTTCAGGATGAATACAATATTGTGGCCCAAATCTCCTTTGGGGAAGCATCCATATGTATGTAACTACTTTGTGAAAACTCTGCACTGGCAACAGAGACAAATGTTCTATCTTTCGTATCCAGTTGCCAGATTAGTGCTCTTTGCTCTGACTTCAGGTTAGAGTAATCCAATGAGCTCATAAAATTGATGCTGAGGTCCTACCACCAGCCAATGCAGTCCGAATGTCATGAGTTGACATCACTATAGAACAAGTTAAGCTAACAAGTTCAAATGGATTGAGATGGAAAAAAGCAGGAGGCGGGTGGGGAACTATCATTACATTGAAAATGTCGTGTTAAGTTCATGGGTAGGGGAATGTGAATTAGAGAGACAAGGAGACAGTACTACAGCCAGCTTTTAGCATCAATGAGTAGGAGGTTAAGCGGAGGGAGTAATGGATAATGAAACAAGTGTAGTCACTGGTTTTCTATTTCCTAAGAAGATGGTTATAAAACCCTGAGCTCTGCTCAGCTGGTGTGGCTCAGTGGTTGAACATTGACCTATGAACCAGGAGGTCACTGTTTGATTTCCAGTCAGGGCACATGCCAGGGTTGTGGGCTCGATTCCCAATAGGGGGCATGCAGGAGCAGCCAATCAATGATTCTCTCTCATCATTGAGGTTTCTGTCTCTCCCTCTCCCTTCCTCTCTGAAATCAATAAAAATATATATTTTCTAAAAATCCTGAGCCTCAAATTCGGGAGAAAAATACTGAGATGTATTTCAAAATAATAATTCTCAAAAATAATCCCACTGAGGACAGATAGTTTGCAAAAATAAGAGCACAAAACAAATAAAATTAGAAAAAGAGTACCATAAAGACAGACCCAGGCATCACCATTTTTTAAAGGCTTCCCAAGAGATCCCAATGCAAGGACAGGATGGAGATTTATTGCCTCATCTCTTTCCTTTTAATCCAGTCTTACTTCCCTGCACATCCCCACTTCACTATTTGGCGTCTGACATATAGGAAGTGCCTGTGATTGATGTTATTTCCAGACAAGCAAATGACACTTAGCTCTACAGAAGGGATGCTGTGTTCAAGCCAGCTTGACATGGTTTCTGCAGAGGATGCTGTTTGGAGAAGCAGAAGCTGAGAATACTGCCTCTAAGTCCCACCATTTCATTCAGCTCATCACTGGACATGCATTTGCTACAGTGTTATTCCCCATGACAAAGCTCCTAAGGCATCACTTGACTTGGGGCCAGCTGCCCTTATAAAATGCTGAGAAATGCTTTCAGAGACTTAGCTCTTCTTGTTTGTAAATAAACTAGTCATTTCAGTCCTCTCCTGAATCAGAAAGCATTAGGGAAAGACTCCGCTCATTGTGATCAACTTGCCGCCTTTTGATTTTAAGACAGCCCGGTTTTCAGCAATGATGCATTTGTTCTTTGATTCAAATCTCAAGTCAGTGAGTAAAATTCATTAACACTGTGTTGCTTTGGAGGAAGAGTTCTAAGTCTTCAGAACAGTGGTTTCAAAGGTAGACTGTTTTGGAATTGCCTCCAGGGGCTGTTTGTAAATCTGTGTGGGAAGGAGGATTCCCTATCATGATATTTGGATAGCACCGTTGGCATAAAACAGTTCCTCTAAATTTTGAATATCCACCAGATGTTTGCTTAAGAAACTCAAATAAGCCAAACACCATATTTATGATTATCCAATCCTAGAACTCAACTCCATTTTACATATAAACACAAAATATCTTTTGCATGGTTTCAATATACACTGCAGTCCATGAATGCAACTGCAAAGTAAAAAGAGGGAAGACCATAGTTTGTGTTGCTTGCTTTACTAAAAGCCTGTTTGCCATTTCAGAAAACCCTATTACCAATTGGGGACATTTTACTTACCGATATAAGACACCTGTATTAGCCTTCATTTGTAGTTGTCACTTTCATATGTGATGTACCAATAAGGGCACACATATGTCTACTTCATTATGTCTTTTCCTATCATGCCCCTATATTATAGAATTGTAATTTTCCTTTTACTTCTTTATACTTTAGTTAGAGCATTGTATTCATGTTTTAAATTATGTTATGGGGAATAATATTACCTATGAAATCAATTTTAGGAGAGTTAAGGAGATGTTAAAATATCTATACTAATAATAGAGGAATATGCAAATTGTCTGGGATGCCATCACAGTAACAGTAACGACCAAACAGCAGGCTGCGTGGGGCAACAAGGCCAGCAGGGGGGTTAGTGAGGAACAACCAAACAACTGAATAGCAGGTTGTGTGGGGCAACCAGGCCAGCAGAGGGGGCAGTTGAGGGCAACCAGGTTGGCGGGGGGGGGGGGGGGGGCGTTAGGGGCAATCAGCCGTCAGGCACAGGCAGTTAGGGGTGATCAGGCTGGCAGGGGGCAGTTAGGGACAATCAGTCAGGCAGGCAGGCAGGCAGGCAGGTGAGCAGTTAGGAGCCAACAGTCCTGGATTGTGAGAGGGATGTCTGACTGCCAGTTTAATCGGGTCTAAACCAGCAGTCGGACATCCCCCGAGGGGTCCCGGATTGGAGAGGGTGTAGGCTGGGCTGAGGGGACCACCCCCCACCCCCCACCCCCCCCCCCGCACAAATTTCATGCACCAGGCATCTAGTTTGTTATAAAAAGTGAGTATCAAGGATTAATAGGGTTGAAAACTCTTCCTTTAGAATGAAATAAAGAATTACTTTTTTAATTACTGGATCTAAAGAAATATTGAATTTCAACTCTATATTTAATATAAAAACTGAAGATAAATTTCAGTGTATAAAGTGGGCAAGTGTTTTCCAAATAATATCAGCTTGGAAGTACAAAGTTTCAAAATAAATGTCCTATATATAATTACATCATATATAATGAATTACATATACAGTGGGGCCTTGTCTTACAAGTGTCCCGACTAATGAGTTTTTCGAGATACGAGCCCTCTCTCTGCCGATTTTTTGCTTTAAGTTGCGAGCTAAAATTCGGGTTATGAGCCAGCTTCAGATACCCCACTGCTAGTTGGCACAGCAAACGTCACAGTGAACGCCACAGTGAACGCCACAACATCAGCCCAGCATCACGTGTCTCACTCGTTCACTTTGGATTTCACATACGAGTAATCTGAGTTACGATCTCCGTCATGGAACGAATTAAACTTGTAAGTCAAGGCCCCACTGTAATTATATATGCACTATATATTCTACGCATTGTATGTATGTATGTGTGTGTGTGTGTGTATATTAAATGAAGACTGGCTTTGAAAATTCCCTGAGCAAACAAACCAGTTTAGTCATACAGACAAAGCTTAATTTTGCTTATTTTGCAAGATTAACTTGATGTGGGTCATTTCTTGGTATGCCTCTGGAAATATATGCATAAATGGAACTGTTTCCCAGGGTTAATATGAGGTAACAATCTGAAAATTCTAGTATCATAACCAATCACTGTGAAGAATAAACAGTCACAGCTTTCTCACTAGATACGCTGCTTTATAAGAATATACCCCTGAGTCTCATTCCATGATTTGGCTTGAGTGCTCAGTGCTCCCGGTTTGCACTGTCTTTTTGGTGTGTGCAGAATAAACTTTTACTAGTTACTACTAAGGTGAATCATTGGTTTTACTTCTGTTATTTCTGAACTTTCGAATACATATTATATGTTATATTATAGATTATAGATTATAGATTATAGATTATAGATTACTAGAGGCCCAGTGCATGGATTCATGCACTTGGCTTGCCTGTGGGGATTGGGTGGAAACTGGCTCTCCAACATCCCCTGAGGGGTCCTGGATTGGGAGAAGGTACAGGCCAGGCCGAGGGACCCCACCAGTGCACTATCAGGCCAAGGAGGGACCGCTGGAGGGTTCCAGGGCATGTCTGGCCAGTCTCCCCCAGTCCCGATCGGCAGACCCCAGCAGCAAGCTAACCTAACGGTCACCCCCTGGTGATCAGTGCGCATAATAGTGACTGATCTAATGGTCGAACTAACAGTCGGACACTTAGCATATTAGGCTTTTATATATAGGATATTATATATGATACTAGAGGCCCGGTGCACAAAAATTTGTGCACCCGGGGGTTCCCTCAGCCCGGCCTATGCCCTCTTGCAGTCTGGGACCTCTCAGGGGGTGTCCACCTACTGGCTTAGGCCCGCTCCCCAGGGAACCAGCCTAAGCTGGCAGTCAGACATCCCTCTGGCAGCCCAGGAGCCCTTGGGGGATGGATGTCCATTTGCCATCAGGGAGCAGGCCTGAGCTGCAGTTGGACATCCTTAGCGCTTCTGAGGAGGCAGGAAAGGCTCCCGCCACCACCGCTGTGCTGGCAGCCATCAGTCTGGCTTGTAGCTAAGCAGAGCTCCCCCTGTGGGAGTGCACTGACCACCAGGGGGCAGCTCCTACATTGAGTTTCTGCTCCCTGGTGGTCAGTGTGTGTCATAGTGACCAGTCATTCCCGGTCATTCTGCTGTTAGGGTCAATTTTCATATTACCCTTTTATTATATAGGATATGCTGTAATATCTATAATAATAAAGGCATAATATGCTAATTAGACCAGATGTCCTTCCAGATGACCTTCGGACAAAGCTGGGAATGTGAGGGAAGCCCAGGTCCCAGGCCCCAGGTGCCAGAGGGAAGCTGGTGCCAGCAGCCAGGGGAAGTAAGGCCTACTCTTGCATAAATTTTGTGCATCAGGCCTCTAGTATATAATATATACCAGTGGTCGGTAAACTGCAGCTCGCGAGCCACATGCAGCTCTTTGGCCCCTTGAGTGTGGCTCTTTCACAAAATACTGACTTCTGCACATGGGCCACGAAGTTTCAATCGCACTGTACATGCGCGCCCACATGTGGTATTTTGTGGCAGAGCCACACTCAAGGGGCCAAAGAGCCGCATGTGGCTCGTGAGCCACAGTTTGCCGACCACGGATATATACCAATCATATAAAGGATAATGCATGCAATTTTCTGAATATGAACTAAGGTGAAATACTTTCCCTTCATGTAACTGAAATAAACATTAACACTGAATTTCAATACTGCCTTTTAACCCAACGGGTTGGGCATACTTTTGAAAAATTTCAGCTGAGTTAGCACAATGCAGAATTGATCATGAAGCCATCGTTGTCATACTGGCTTTCCTTCAAGGCCTGCTAACCAGCCCTCCCCACCGAGGCCCCCAAAGGCAGATCCCCACCCCTGGCTTGGTGCCTGGCTTTCTTGGGAGGTTTCCTCTCCTTGTTTTGTTGCAGTTGCCATAGGAGCAGCCCTTATTGCATGGGTGGCTCCATCACTAAAACAAATACTAGCAAAGAACTGGGAAGCAGATTTCAATACTTCAGACACCAAGGAATGAAAACAATCTGTGCTATTTAAACAGAATAAATCCCAATACTCCCAAGGGAAGTGGGTGTTTATTTTTAGGCTGTAAGCACCACCACTCAGGCTTACGGAATGACAGGCTGAACGTCCTGAGCGGCGTGTACCTGTGTCTGTTGCACTGCTGGTTTCGGGGCCTGAGCTGGGCCTGGGCAGCGTGAAAAGGAAATCAGCCCCACCAAAAGGGCTCTGGGTGTTCCCGGGGCCACCGGCTCCTGCACCCAGTAGGCAAGGTCGCCATGCGCACAGAAGGGCTCATAGCGTGTCTTTTACCATCCTGGTGCCCCAGCGTAGCGCACGGGGTGCTGGTAATAAGAGGGGCTGGGCAGGCATGTGGAGCCGGAACTGTGGCGGGCGCGAATGGGGCGGGGTGTCCACGGTGATCACCGATCTGGTAGGAGACGCACGCGTTAGGACGCGGGAACTGCCGTGGTGCCCCGCGCCCGAGTGGGAAGCAGGGGGATCCAGCGGTCGGTGGAGGGCGTGCGAGGGGAGCGCTCGCCCAGCTGCGCAGGCGGGACGAGGGCGCACCGGTCCGCGCCAGCTTGGGGAGAGGGAGGGCCTGGGATGGGTTCCAGGAAGGCTGTGCAAACCAGATAGCGAAGAGAACCTTTCTTGAGCCTTACCTTGTAAAACATGGCCTAGGAGCACCATAGCCCTGCTTGGATTTGAAATGCTAGTTTGTAATCGTATTATGTTATACTAGCCTTTTATTATTGCATATAAATATTTTAAAACAGCATTAAGTCATTAAAAGTTAACAGACTTTTTAAAGGGCAGCTTTAGTTTTACCGAAAAATTGAGCAGAAAGTACAGAGAATTCCCATGTGCCCCTTCTCCCCTCCCCACAGTTTCCCTATTAACATCTTGCTTTGGTGCAGTGCATTCGTTACAACTGACCAATCAGCACAGCTACGTTATTATTCAACTGAGCCCATAGTTTTCCTTAAGGTTGACTCTTTGTACTGTACTGTGGGGCTTTTTTTTTTTTTATGAAAGAGGGCACAGAAGGAAAACTTGAACTACAAATTCTCCCCCCCCCCATGTGTTTTTATTTTTATTGATTTTAGAGAGAGAGGAAAGGAGTGGGATAGAGAGAAACATTAATGAGAAATATCCATTGGCTGCCTCTTGCAAAGCGCCCCCCCCCCCTTACTGGGGATTGAACCCGAAACCCCCGCATGTGCCTTGACCAGAAATCCAATTGGTGACCTCTTGGTTCATAATTAATGTTCAACCACTGAGCCACACCAGCCAGCTGGTCTGTGGGTTTTGACAAATGCATGTCATGTATGGATCATTACAGCATCTTACTGCCCTAAAAATCCCCTGTGCTCCCGGAATTCATCCCTCCCTCCCTCAACTCCTCCCCTTACGCCTGGCAAGCGCTGATCATTTTACTGACACCAGTTTTGCCTTCTCCAGAATGTCATAAAGTTGGAATCATACAGTATGTAGTCTTTTCAGATTGGCTTCTTTCACTTATACATTTAAGGTTCCTCCATGTCTTTTCATGGCTTGATAGGTCTTTTTTTTTTTTTAATCAGTGAATAATAAATATTGTATGGATGTTCTATCCTTTGTTTACCCATTCTCCTATGGAAGGGTATCTTGCTTGCTTCCAATTTTTGACAGTTACCGGCCTTTTTGATGCATCTGTAAATAAGAGATTACAAATTAGAAGTAACCTTCATACTAGTGTTTATTACCAAACATGGTTATTAATGACTCTCTGCATCCAACACACTGGGCGCTTTGCAGTCACTCCCACATTGTCTGCCCACTTCTGCGTTCTCCCCTTATGCAGATCAGGTACAGGGCATAATGTTTTCACAAGTTTAATTATTATAAAAATGATACCCACTTCAGGTGAGCATTTCTTCAAATATGGAATATATAAAATGAGAAGTAAAAATCGCCCCAGTCCCCAGCCTTATTCCCACTCCCCAGAGGTATCCCCTCTTGACATTTTTATATGTATCCTACTAGCTACTTCCTCTTTGTAAATGAGCCTATGCGAATATTATCTTCTTTTAGTAACAAAAAAATATATACTTCAAGGTGGAGCAACAGTAGGTTTACAGTTGTGAATAATGCAACAGTTTATTCTTGTATTATTTATTAATGGCTGCATTATTTTCCATACAACTGTAGACCTACTTTTGCCCCACCCTGTATACGAGTACATTCTGGAATATATGTGCGTAAATAACTTATTTTAAAAGGTGTCCGGCTTTTGTTTATAAGAAAGTGCTTTTGAAAACAAAGTCAAATGGAACACTTGCTTTAAATTCTCCTTTTGGCACCTTTGATGAGAGAGCCTTTGGTTACTTTTCTCCCAATGTCACCCATTTCCATGGGCCCTGGAGCTACACTAGATGAGCAGCACTCCTGAGCAGTAGGGAGTTTGGAAGGGGCTTAATTAATTTCACCTCCAGCTGTGAATTCTTAGGTCAGTCATTACTTGTATTCTCTCATTTTCACTATATTCTTGGTAATGTCACCTTTTCCCCAGGAAGTGACTTTTCTCTTCCCTGGTAACCAAAGTTCCACTCAGGGTTTCCCATATAGCTCTAACAGTGGTTCTCAACCTTCCTAATGCCGCGACCCTTTAATATACTTCCTCATGTTGTGGTGACCCCCAACCATAAAATTATTTTCGTTACTACTTCATAACTGTAATGTTGCTACTGTTATGAATCGTAATGTAAATATCTGATATGCAGGATGTATTTTCATTGTTACAAACTGAACATAATTAAAGCATAGTAATTAATCACAAAAACAATACGTAATTATATATGTGTTTTCCGATGGTCTTAGGCGACCCCTGTGAAAGGGTCGTTCGACCCCCAAAGGGGTCACGACCCACAGGTTGAGAACTGCTGTTCTAGAAGATCCAGTCGCAACAAACCACGGCTTTTGCAGTGATCATTTACAATTTAAAATCTTCATTTGTTTGTTTTTTCTTTTTTTTCAATTGAAAATCTTTTTATAGAATGAACTATTAGTCTTTTTACATTGGTTCTTTGAACCTCTAGGAGGACTTCTTTCTTTTGAAAGCCATCTTGATTACTCAAATAATCACTGTATTATTAGATTATTTGGGGAAGAGATCTGCCCCCTTGGACTCCACCTTAGACTTCATGCTCCACAGAGGGCCGCCACTGACCAACAGCAAGAGCACCCTGGACCCCTGCCCAGCTCAATACAAGTTCTCAATGGACTTCCTACCTTTGGCCTGGGACCCACTTCAGCCTGATGCCCTGGTGGCATATCACCTGGGGGCCCTTTTCATCTGGGGAGTTCTGTGGTTTAGTGGGGCTTCTGATAAGGACCAGGCTTTCCTGGTCACTGCAGATTGAGAGCAAGATCCCGGGGAGGCCCAGGGCCTGAGCACAGATGTGTCCTTGGCTGAGCTCCTCCAGGCTAAGGACAGGCGCTGCGCCCCGGAGCGGGAGGTGGAGGCATTAGAACAGCAGGCGCAGAGTGGTGTAGGAGGCAGGCCGAGATCCCTGCTCTGGAGAGCTTTTGTGGGCAGGTGCAGGGGCTCCTAGAAGCTTTTGCTGTCCAGGCAACAAGCTTAAATGGGCAGCAGTGAAGCCCTGGCAGACGCCCACCCCAGGACAGCACAGAGAATGTGGGTCACCTCCTGGGTTGGAGGTGGTGTGAACCAGCAAGACGTGGTCTTCACTCACATCTCTGTTGCTCACGCTTAAACCTCGTGATTTTGATTATTCCTGTCACAGGAAATTATTACACCATAAATTAAATCCCCTTTTTGATTTTTTGAAGATACATTATTATGGGTTTAACTACATTTTTCTGTCATATATACAGAATTGGAAATGTTTTCATGTCAACTATCAGTATTTGTACAACAACAAAAAAATCCATTAAATAATCTGATAATTTCCCTTTCAGTTTGGCTAATAAAAATGCAGGAAGGGGTTAGATATTTACAGGAAATACTTCAAGTAATTGGGAACAATTGGTGCTTTCACCTTTTCACACTTTCCCTTAGCAGAGCAGGTAATAAAACCCTAAGTAATTACAGCTAAATAGCTTTCCTGTTGTGCCATTCTGTGCACATAAATCATGCGCTGTCAATATTTCATCAGTCACCTGGGCCAAATAGCAGTAATACATTTACAAAGTCTGTATAAGTGTTAATAAAATATGAACAAGCAAATCTGAAAGGGTTCTCTCTGGAATAGGGTGCATTTTTATAAAAGGCAATATGAATTCCAACCAAGATTGAAGAATTTATTTCTTGCCCGCCCCCCTCCCCCACCTCTGGCAGAGAGGAGAGATTCACATGTTTTCTTGTGACTGGGCAGCATGACCTCCCAGATGCTGCTAGGAAGCGTATTTCTTTATGGTTCAGAACCTGGTAGATTCTTGGTAGATTCACCTGTGTCTCTAGTCATCAGGGGACAGACAAGACCTGGGGACAGTCACTACCGGACTAGGTGGCCTTAAGCAAGCTTGTAGAGATTTCTTCTAGGAAATGAGCATGCAAATTTTCTCATCAAAAACACCAAAACTATGCCGAGGCCGGTTTGGCTCAGTGGATAGAGCATCGGCCTGCGGACTGAAGGGTCCCAGGTTCGATTCCGGTCAAGGGCATGTACCTGGGTTGCGGGCACATCCCCAGTGGGGAGTGTGCAGGAGGCAGCTGGTCGATGTTTCTCTCTCATCGATGTTTCTAACTCTCTGTCTCTCTCCTTTCCTCTCTGTAAAAACTTAATAAAATATATTTAAAAAAAAAAAAAAAAAAAAAGAATACAGTGATTTAAAAAAAAAAAAAACACCAAAACTCTATCCACTATTCTGGGACGATAGAAGCCTTTCCTTCTTTCGCTGATGTTATTGGTCTGTTTATTATTTCTAGAAAATGTCTCTACTCACAAATGAATTACTTATGCCTTTGTCCCAGCTAAAGTGGATATATTCCTGGTCCCCTTTATCACATAAAATGTAAGGCAAAATTTATTTCTAGAGTGCCGCACTCCTTGTGACATTTTTGTTCATTTCTGATGTTCTTTGTTTTTCAGGTTCACAACAGCTAAATGCACTGCTCAAGACGTTCCGATTGGCACTATTTTTCAGGTTTTAATTTTTAAACTTGGCTGTCATTGATCTGGGGAAAGAATATTCATGAAACTTTCCCTCTAAAGTTAAAAGTGCATTGAAATAGCCCTGGCTGTGTAGCTCAGTTGGTTAGAGTATTGACCTGATAAACCAAAATTGTGGTTTGATCCCCAATCAGGGCACATATAAGAAGCAACCAATGAATGCATAAATAAGTGGAATTGCACAAATCAAATCAACATTTCTCTCTCTCTCTCTCTCTCTCTCTCTCTCTCTCTCTCTCTCAAATCAATAAATAAAAAGTTGTGGGGGTTTTTGTTTGTTTGTTTTTAAGGGCATTGAAATCTAGAGCATATTCCTGAAACATCATCTTGTGTTCTGGCCAAACCTGTTCAGTGAGGTTTCCCTCCTCTCACAAAGATCCAGGCTGGGTGTTGACAGCCTAAAAAAGTGGGAGGGGGAAGGAGATACTGAGGAAGGACAGGCTTCCAGGACAAAAGAGTGGTGTTTTGTTCTCTCTCTCACCACTCCAGCCAAAGGCAGCTTCAGAGTACAGATCACCATCTTTTACACAGGCAGACCTGGAGACTGTACAGCTCAGAACAGCATACCAATTTAACAAATGTTTATTTAGGACTCACCATATTCCAGGCTGAGTTGTTATGTAAAGCATTCCCCCACCACCACCAACCCTCCCCCACTGCCCATGAGAAGATCAAAGTGTGGCAATAAAACTTAAATATCATCAATGAGGGACAATCACGGAATTATTTTAAAAGATGAGCTAAATCATGTATTGACAGAGGAGGGTACCCAAGATATGTAGTTGAGGGGAAGAGTTTACAGAAGAGTATGTATACTATGGTGCCCGTTTTGTTTGTTTTTAAGGTATAAAGAATGACCAGAGCTGGAGTTACTGTGGCACTAACAAAGTGTTAGGAACTCACTTGCGTAGGTCTCTTTCAAGACCCTGAACTTAATTTTGTATTCTTCTTAAAGAGGTTCTCCAAAACAGCATAAGAGTGAGATGCAAAACCTGAATCATTCCCTGCTATTTATAAACGCGACCAAACATTACGACCAGCCTTGGTTATCTTGGGTGGCTGGAATGTGAAGGCTTTATACTTTTCCGTCACCCAGAAGAACTGCCTCCTGCTTCCTTTATGGTCTTCCCTTCCCTCACCCATAAGCCCTCACAACCCTCCCAGTGTTCCTGTCTCTGAGTGAGTTAATTCATGGGCTTTGTAAACAGAAATCCATTATTCACATTTAGTAATGAGCCATTCCAAGAAATGCATCATTAGGCTATTACATCGTGTACAGACATCATAAAGTGCACTTACATAAGCGTGGATGGCATAGCCGACTACTGTAATTGTATGTGCTGTACATTTATGCCACTGGTGGGGCGTTAGGTTTGTTTACACCAGCATCACCACAAACACAAACACCGAGCCAGGATGTTATGATGTCACTAGACAGTAGGAATTTCCAGCTTCATTATAATTATGTGGGACCACCCTTGTATAGGCGGCCTGTAGTTGACCGAAATGTCGTTAAGTGGCGAATGACTGCAGTGGGTATTATCACTACCCTAGTCCTAGCCAGCACATAGGACACCCACTATCATCATTCCCCTCCAAGTTCTGCTTTTCCCAGTTTTCTGACTGACCAGTATCATGATCTTCCATTGTACTGCCTTTACCTTTGTCTCTGTCTCTCTCCCACTCTGGTTGTTTAAAACATTTTCATGTATGTGTTTCTAGAACAGAGACTTTCTTTCTTTCTGAGGAAGAAATTTCTTCAGCACAATAATTGTGTTTAAAATCTACCTAAAACTTAAAACAAAAATAGCTAGTAAATCGACAAAACCAATGGCAGTGTTTCTATTTTAACTAGGCTATGGTGCTTTTTTTTCATTAAGGGGACATCTTTGGTGGCTAGAGCTATTTATTGCTGTCTAAAATTGGCTTTGGGATCAGCTACACTCTCTGAAGCATCTTAACATTTTTTATTTTATACTATAAATAAAAATGCTATATTCAGCCAGCAGTTCAGTACAATTAGTAGATTTTACACTATTTTATCATCATGTAATCGGTGTATTAATTATCTGTGATTAAGCCTCACTCATATGAATTGAATGTGAAAGGAGCATAATGTAACTATACCTTGTACCAGTCCAAATTGGGTCAGCTGCATATAACTGTTGGCCACTTTCTCTTGCAAACGGGTTTTATAAATAGGCAATTTGGGGGTTGGTGTGGCAAGGAGCCCAAAATTCATTAAGGGCTCAATCTCCTTCTGGCTGTCAACTCTATGATCTCTAATAGCCCCTGTATTCATCATCTAACAAGACAACTGGTGCTCCAGCCATCTCAGCCATGTTTCAGGCCCAGGGGCAGAATTAGCACAGAACACTTTCTTCATAAGGACACTACTGCAGACCTACCACATGATGCTCTCACTCACATCTCTATGGCAAGCACCTAGTCATCTGACCAAGTCATCTGCACATGAAACTAGGGAATGTCCTCTGTTAACTGGACGGCAATGCATCAACCAAAAACTGGGGATCTGTTACTTAAAGAAACTGGGAGATTAGACTGGGGGAGGAAATTTCTATTCTCTGCCACTGTCTTAACACAAACAATAGCATGACAATTTAAAGACGTAATATTGTTGGGGAGCACATGAGACTTGGTTGGAAAATTTGTAAGGAGGACATTCTGAGAAAAGGGAAGTGTGCAGAAGGCCACCTGCCCTGTTTACCAGAATTCCGACTTAATGGAGTGCTAAATGCGGTGTCCTAACTATTCCTGGACCTTTCCAAACAAGTCTGTGCACCTGCAGACCCCCGGGTGTTTACTGGAATCCTTATGCGTAATCTTTAGGTGTCCTTGCTTAAAGGACATTGCAGACACATATATCCTCCCAATATTACTTACTCTACTGATTGTATCTAAAAGATAAACTTTATCTCAAACTGTTATTACAATAAAAGCCTAATGAGGCGGGCAATCGAGGCTGTCTGGTTCCTTTAGCCAGGCGATCCCTTAGCCCTCTCTTTCACAGCAAATGTTGTGTTGGAGTAATCCATTCATCCGTTGCTCAGGATCTGCTGGTCAGCCTCGGCATAATATCTCTTTTCATAATACTTTGAATTCTGTTAAAAGGTAAAGCACATAAAAATATGATTCCATCAGTATAGTACACGGTCACAATGTAAATAGGTCCATGGTGTCAGCCATGCATGGATGCACTGCATTTGAACAGAGGTTGCTTGGAGGGACGCAGAATGTTCCGGGAGCATCACCAACCATCTGAATGATTGTCCTTGTTGTGATCTTAAAAGTGCTTAATCAGCTTTGTGAGTCTGACTGCAGAATTCAGGCTGGAACACAGAAAGAAGCAGAGGGTTAGGTCCCTGTCCCAAAAGACATTTCCATTTGGGCTGGGAAATAGGTTAAATAAATCTTTCAATTTTTTGTATATTCTCTCTACAAGAGCTCTTGGTATAATGATAGGAGACAATTCACAAGTCAGTGTGAGATTATATATATATATATTTCTCAAATCATTGCTAGACCATAAGTTCTAGCAATGAGGCAGTCACCTGAGCGAAACTAAAGAAAGAAAAGGTTTGGAAAAGAAGGGGTTAGGAAATCCAGACTGTAGTAACAAGTACTCCCTGGGACCAATATTCTCTGATGCCCACACTTGGTTGCAGAATCCATGTCATCCTACCAACTTATCAGAATTGTTTGCCCTTGCCAGTTTTGCTAAGTGTTTAGACTCTAACCATTAGAGTGTCAGCCTGGGCACTGAAGGGTCATGGGTTTGATTCTCAGTCAAGGGCAGGGACCTGGATTGCAGGTTTGCTCCCTAGCCCTGGTCAGGGCACATGCGGGAGGCAACCAATCAATGTGTCTCTCTCACATCAATGTTTCTCTCTTTCTCTCTCTTTCTCCTCCTCCCTCCCTTCCATTCTCTGTAAGAATCAATAGAAAACATATCATTGGGTGAAGATTCACACACATACACACACACAAGAATTGCTACCTTAGAATTGCTGGGAGATCTGTTAACTCTAGAGACTGGAGTTGGTTTGGGATGGGTCCCGGGATACTTTAAAGTTTCCAGCTGATTCTGACTTGTGGGCAGGCTGCACAGCACTGGCCCTAGAGCGGTGGGTCTCACACTGCAGCAGGCATCAGCATTGTCTAAAGAAGGTGTCATTGCTCTGCTTTCTGGTCTCCACTGCCTTGTCCAAGGACATGGCCTGGTTGCTCACTGTGGCTGCTGATTTTATCATCTGTGGTTCTCACCCTTACGGCAGTGCTCTTCAACCTTTACTGGGCATAGGAACCACCTGGAGATCTTGTGAAAATGCAGGTTCTGGGTGGTTGCCAGAGGCCAGGAGGAGAGGGATTGTTTAGAGCAGTGGTTCTCAACCTTGGCTGCACATTAGAATCACCTAGGAATCTTTTTAAAATCCTGATTTCTGGGCCTCATCCTCCAGATATTCTGTTTCTTTGTTATGGGGTGGGGCCACAAGATTAGTAACAAAGAAACAGAATTTCCGGAGGATGAGGCCCAGAAATCATGATTTTAAAAAGATTCCCAGGTGATTCTAATGTGCAGCCAAGGTTGAGAACCACTGGTTTAGAGAGATGGTATAGAGTTTCCCGTTCACAAGATGAAAAGAGTTCTGGAGATTGGTTACACAACAATGTGAATGCACTTAAGCATTACTACACTGTACACCTAAAAGCAGCTAAGATGGTAAACTTTGTGTTACGTGTATTTTAGACGATGGTTTAAAAATGCAGTCAGTGGGTGTGGGCTGGGGCCCGAGATTCTGCAGTTCTTATAAGCCTCTAAGTGAAGCTGATGCTGGCCCTGGGACCACACTTGCAGAACAAGAGTGTGGTGCATCAGGATCACCTGCGGGACTTGGTTTACTATAGATTCTCCATCCCCATCTCAGAGATCTTGACTCAACACATGTGACAGCGGGCTCAGATGTAGCTGCTCTGAATTCCCCCCACTTTAAGAAAGAATCTTTATGGGTACTTCCAAAGGTGAGACAGATAATTTATAGATGAATGTTTGAATATCTGAAATAAACGTTTCTGTGTGCCTTCCAAGTCTATAAAGTGGTGGCCTTCTCTGGGTTCAGAGCTGAAAGAGGAAGTAGACACCAGAATCTAATCAACCATCACCCCTTAGGCAGGATGTGCATTTGTGATTGTGTTGGAGCTCCTGGAATACCACATCCCTCAGCAGATCAAACCTCAGGGTTCCACAGCAACTATTCCCCAGGCCTCCTGTCTTATGACCAAACTGCACCCCACCCCATCTCCAGTTCACGGCAAGACCCAATAACCCACTGACCCAAACTTAGTCTTGGAAAGTCTAGGGAGCCCCAAAGCCATGCAAAAATGCGACAGTTGCCATTTATGTGTATTTGGTATGTGACAGGACCTTAGCCCATCATCTCTTTTAATCTTCTCAACAACCTGTGAGGCATTTACTGTTATTACCACAATTTTACGGGTGAGAAAATAGAGGATCGCCTGGCTGGCGTGGCTCAGTGGTTGAGCGTTGACCTATGAACCAGGAAGTCACGGTTCGAGTCCCAGTCAGGGCACATGCCCAGGTTGTGGGCTTGATCCCCAGTGTGGGGAATGCAGGAGACAGCTGATCTCTCTCTCCCTCTCCCTTCCTCTCTGAAATCAATTACATATCTATACTAATAAAAGGGTAATATGCTAATTAGACCAGATAGACCAGACATCTTCCAGGTGTCCTTCTGGACAAAGCCACGGTGGCGGAGACTGAGGCAGAGGCAGTTATGGGTGATCAGGCAGGCAGGGGAGAGCAGTTAGGGGTGATCAGGCAGGCCGGCAGGTGAGTGGTTAGGAGCCAGCAGTCCCGGATTGCGAGAGGGATCCCAGATTGGAGAGGGTGCAGGCCGGGCTGAGGGACCCCCCCACCCCCACCCCAGTGCACAAATTTCATGCACCAGACCTCTAATATATATATGAAAAGAAAAGAAAATAGAGGATCTATAACTGACCCAAAATCATAGAGCCAGTAGGTGACAGAGCCGGGATGTGAAACTGGCTGTGTCTGGTAGGATCCCTAGGCTCTTTATGGATTTTGGCTTTTCATGGGCCAGGAATTGGGGCCAAGAGTGGATTGCAGCTGAGGAGCACTAATGAGTATCAGAGCTGTGACCTGTATGCCAGAAAAGAGTCCTCCATCCAAAGTCCGCTTGTCCAGTACTCACTGTCCCCAGCACCCATCTGTCCTGCTTTTCTCATGAACTGCCATAACTTCTCATAATCTCCGTAAGAGAATTTCTACTTAATGCCACTCCCACCAACTGATAAAGAAGGCCTTTCTAGCAAATAATAAACATATTAAAAGAGTAACATGTTAACCTAAATGGGTTCGTGGCTGGTAGAAAATGTACAAGAAAGTCACAGTGGGAAGCTTAGGGGATGCTGAGGGATTTTCCTCTGAGGAAAGATCTTTACTAGTAAAACTAAAAGGGGCTGTAGGTCATCTGGTCCCACTTTTCATCTTTAAAGATGAGTTTCCATACAGGGCAGTGAAATACAAACAGGGTTTAGTATGAGGTCCCTCATGTCAGGTTTTTTTTTTTTTTTTCCCATTTAAATCCCCCCACCTTGTTCTAAACAGGAATTGAAGATGAGAGTATCAGAATGTGGGTCTAAATATGTATTCAGCACTTATTTGACAAATGCAAATACAAATGCAAAAATCAAAGTGAAGTGCCCTAAGAAACATACAGTGCCCTGTGTGTGTATAGTTGTCCTGGCGCTGAGGCAGCTCCGAGGAGGAGGCCGTAGAATTCCTGGGAGAGACACCTGAGCGGATTCCTGAAGGATGGCAGGTGTACGAGTTTACTAGGCCGACAAGCAGTTTCCTAGAGTTACGGGAACCTACCAGGCAGAGCCAGGGAAGGGCACTTGGAAGCCCACAGCAGGATTATTTTCCCTGGAGCTCAGGGCCAGTGGGAAGAAGCAGAAACACAGAGCGGGACCAGGAGGCGGCCAGAGAGGTTTCAGGGGCAATGAGAGTGTGGCTACAGGAGGTAGTGGCAGAGGTGTGCAGACTGCATGAGCCAGAGGCCTGGGCCCACAGGAGGTAGTGGCAGAGGTGTGCAGACTGCATGAGCCAGAGGCCTGGGCCTGCCAGGGCCGAGTGGGAAGGTGGCTGCCGGATGGAGAGGCCGGCCCAGGAGACAGAGACCTGCTCTCACTCAGCTCGCACAACTGAACTATGTAGCTGCTGACCCTCCATGGGGACCTCAGAGTCAACGGTGATGCAGAAAAATACCAAAGGAAGATAGAAATAAATGCTGCCAGAACCTGAACCTGAAAGAAATATTAGTGCTGCCCTAACCGGTTTGGCTCAGTGGATAGAGCGTCAGCCTGCGGACTGAACGGCCCCAGGTTCGATTCTGGTCAAGGGCATGTACCTTGATTGTGGGCACATCTCCAGTAGGGGGCATGCAGGATGCAGCTGATCGATGTTTCTCTCTCATCGATGTTTCTAACTCTCTATCCCTCTCTCTCCCTTCCTCTCTGTAAAAAATCAATCAAATATATATATATATATATATATATATATATATATATATATATAGTAATTGTTTAAAAAAAAAGAAATATTAGTGCCTTCACAGACTGATGAATTTCAGAGGGATGGCGGGAGTGGGTGGTGGGTGGGAGAGATTTTTTTTTTGCATTTCAGATGTGCCTTTTATTTATTTATTTATTTTTTATATTTTTTATTGATTTTTCACAGAGAGGAAGGGAGAGAGACAGAGAGAGTTAGAAACATCGATGAGAGAGAAACATCGATCAGCTGCCTCTTGCACATCCCCCACCGGGGATGTGCCCGCAACCCAGGTACATGCCCTTGACCGGAATCGAACTCGGGACCTCTCAGTCCGCAGGCTGACGCTCTATCCACTGAGCCAAACCGTTTTTGGCAGATGTGCCTTTTATTTTTAACTAGGGGCCCAGTGCATGAATTTGTGCACCTTGAAAGGAACTGTGGGCTGTGAGGCTGCGGTAGGCACAGAGGCGGGTCTCGGCCCATCCTCCCTGCCCCCTCCAGGCCCCTCCCACCTCGGCCCCAGTCCCCTGTCTGCCAGCAGCTCCCACTCCTGCCACCACCACTCCCATGCACTCAAGGCTCCAGCCCCACTCTCACCTGCTGAAGGCGTGGAGCGATTGGGGCTGGCACCAGCAGCGGGTGCCAGCAGGGCTGGTGCCATCAGCGGGTGTGAGCGGCAGCTGCTGGCCCTGATCTCCCCTCAGGAGCAGGGGGAGGTGGAGAAGCCCTGAGGGGCGATTGGGGCCAGCAGCTGCCGCTCGCACCCACTGACGGCACTGAGAGATTGGGGCCGGTGCAGGGCACCAGCAGTGGATGTGAGCGGCGGTTCCAGCGCTGGCAGAGGGTGCGAGCGGGGCCAGCGTCAGCAGCAGGTGCAAGCGCCGAGCAGGACCACTGCGCATGGCAGCAAACAATTTTCAGTAACCACCAGAGGCTTGCCCTGATGGCAGCGACCAGCACCCCGCCTTGGTCTGGCGCCCCTACTCACCTGCTCCATCATCCCACTGTGGCCGACACCCGCCATGTTCCATACACGCCCCCTGGTGATCAGCACACATCATAGCGACCAGTTGTTGGGTTGTTCAGTTGTTCCACCGTTCGGTCTATTTGCATATTAGCCTTTTATTATATAGGATTTTTATTTTAAATATATATATATACATACATATATATGTATATATATACATATATATAAAATTGTTGATGGTATAACAGATGTCTCCCATTTTCCCCTCCCCTTAGCCCCCCTCCTCCGAGCCCCCCCCCCCATTGCCTGTGTCCATGGGCTATGCATACAAGTATATAAGTTCTTTGGTTTAGCCCGTGAACTTATATGCATATATGCATAGTCCATGGACACAGACAATAGTGTGGTGAAGGCCTGGGAGGGGGTGGATGGGGGTGGATGGGTGTCATTGGGGGGGGGAAAGAGGACATCTGTAATACTTTCAATGAAAAAGATGAATTTTTTAAAAGAATTAAAAAATTATAAAAGAAGTATTATAGTTTGTTTTTTAAAGTTATTGATGTACCCAAAGTGAAGTTTGGGTAAGTTAAAGGTCATTTTCCCCCTCCCCAGACAAGGCTACTGGCTATTGCTGAAAGTGCTAATAATGACAATAAGCAGGTGTTAATTCAGCTCTTCATACCTGCCTCACCCTTGCCAAGCACCGTGTCCCCCTCTTTCAGGCTTTAAATCTGTGCACAGCTCCTTCCAGCTTCCTCTGGGCTCTGCCAAATCCTGGACTCTGCCAACCCCGCCTCCCCCCCCCCCCTCCCCGCCTGGGGTGTTGGACGGCCTTGCAGGATTCCTGGCAGCCAGTCTCCGTGGGACCATGAGGTCAGGGTGGCCTGATTCCTGTTTGCCCAAACACAGGAGAGCACAGTGTTGTTTCAACCTGTTTTAAACTGCTGATATTAGAGAGTTGGATTCTCTCCATACACACACACACACACACACACACACACACACACACACTGCAACCCAACAATTGGGAAAGACTTTTTAAAGTTATTTGGCCCTCAGAGGGTTACTGTCACGGGGAAGGGCCTTTGCTCCATTTGAATCACAGTGTTTGATCTGGGACAGATCTTATATTCAAGATCTTTTTCTTCAGATATGGCATGTATAAAAATGCAGTGGGCCATTAGTAAGCAATAAAAAAACCCACAATCAAATCTTGCCATTTTCAACAACATAGATGGACATAGAAGGTATTATGCTAGTGAAATAATTCAGGCAGAGAATAACAAATACCATGATTTCACTTATATGTTGGGTCAAAAAACAAAACTAACAAACAAGCAAAACAGAAACTTCATATATAAAAAGAACAAACAAAACAGAAACAGCCTCATAGGTACAGAGAACAAACTGATGGTTGCCAGAGGGGACGCGGCTGAGGGGATGAGTGGAAAAGGTGAAGAGGAATAAGAGGTACAAACTTCCAGTTATAAAATAAATAAGTCACAGGGATGTAGTCAATACATCATAACAACTTTATATGGTGACAAATGGTGAATAGACTTACTATGATGATCATATTATAGGTATATCAATGTCAAATCACTATGTTATACACTTGGAATTCATATAATATTGTACGTTAATATTAATTTAAAGAATTTTTTAAATACCTAAACAGGTTAAATAACATGGATCTGGCCATACAGCCAGTTAGTGGCAAAGCTAAAACCATTAAGTCAAATCTCTTAGCCAGTGCTTTTCCATTGTTACCTCCTCTTAACTCCCCCTCAAGCCATTTGAAAAAGAAGTACACAGAGAAATAAAATGAGTGAAGTAGAGCAAATCGTTAATAATCACACTGGTTCCTTGATTAAGAATCTAAGTAAAATTCCCCTGAAACGTATTATAGGGAAAGTTCCTACAGAACCATTTAGTTTGGTCAGATATTTCTTCTTTGATTCCTGTAGCCATCCCAAAGAAATGGCCCAGAAGAAGGCAAAATTTCAATCCAATAAGGAATCTTTTGGGCAGAGAGAACTCTTGCCAATATGAGCATTTAAGGCTCCATAATAGATGTGAAAAGCATCTACAGTTCAAGAGTCTAAGAATCTGCATATGCTTTATAAATACTAAGATAATATTTCCAGGAAACTGGAACCAAATTATGAGAAATATATCTTTGTATTTTTATACATGCAGCACAAAATTCACTTTCCTGAATTTAACCTAAAAGCTGTATAGCAAACCATTCTTTACCCAAACCACTTTGCTCTGAATCTAAAACAATTGAAGTAAAGATGTCTGGAGCCTCAGACGGGAAGAAATGTATCCCCTATAACCCATGTCTCTTGTCAATACTAGTAGATGATACTCACACTGGAAAAGACAGCTACTAAGTCAGGGTCTTTGTATTTCACATTCTCTTGGCCACACTCAAAAAAGAGGATTTTTAGCCATTAGGAGACATGTTCTGGAATCAGAGAAAAGTTAACCTATTTGCCTTTTGAAAATTCTGATCATATAGTTTTTTATACGCTGACTTGCTACCACCACCAGGATTAGGTTAGTTTTTAATCCATCTGGACTGTGATGCATCATAGTTAAAATTTTTACTTTTTAGGGGGCAGGGGTTGTACTGAGAAGATGTACATCATCTACAGAAGAATGTCTGTCTCAGCTACTATTTGGACTCAGTCCCAGGAATTCATCCTATAAAAAAACATTTCCCAAGGGGAAATATGCTAATCACACAGAGATGATTGCAATCAGCTTTAGGATAGCAAAAGGGAAAAGAATGAGCAACAATTAGACAGTGGTTAAATAAACTAGGATAGCAATTCAATTAGAATCTGTAACCATCAAAAATGGAACATAGAAAAGCATATAAGAAGCAATCCATGTGAGTATTATACCTCGTAATTAGACACGTTAGAGTTTATAAGTTGTTTCTGCATCACATTATCTCATTGGCTCTTCACAGCAACTCTATGAAACAGAAGTCGTTCTCGCCATTTGCTGATAAGAAAACCAACTCGTGGAGAAGAAGTGGTTTTCTGGGGTCACTCATGAAATATTCAACTCATTGACCACAACGATTTAAAAACCACAGGTACAAAGATCAAGACTGGAAAGACCATAACAAGTTGCAAAAGTTGCTCTGTTAAGATAAAGTGTTTTTCTTTAAAACAAAAAAAAAAAAGTGTTTTTCTCTAGGGGTATGTGTGTATGTGTTTGTTTTTTGTTTTGTTTTCTGTAAAGCTCCTTTAAACACTGGATATCTTTATGGCTATATATCTTAATCATTGCAGCTATGCTTTCAGCTTCCTTAATTGACATCAAATCATGAGATAACCTATAACACGGGTTTTCTTTGTTTTCCCAGGTACACACAGGTCCTATGTGTGGTCTGCCTTCCCACACCGATAGCAAGACTGTCTGGGGTGGCCAAACAAATAGCTTTTACATCTGGCTACTGTGTCCCCATTTCCAACACTGCTATGGCCACAAGGAGCCCAGCCCCCCTGAATCTTGCTTATATACCCATGTATATACCCACTAAAGTGATTCCCCTTTGCAAAGCAAGTCCTTGAGTAGTTTGTGGTAGGAAGTTTCCAGAGCTGCTTTCAGGAGAGGTGCCCTGGAGTAGCAGAGTGATTTAGTAGCGATGTAATAGAGCTTTTAGCCTGTGCTCCAGTGTTTTGTTGTTGTTTGCTTTTAAATATATTTTTATTAATTTCAGAGATGATTTCGGAGATGAAGGGAGAGAGAGAGATAGAAACATCAATGATGGGAGAGAATCATTGATCAGCTGCCTCCTGCACACCCCACACTGAGGATCAAGCCCACAATCCGGGCATGTGCCCTGACCAGGAATGGAACCATGACCTCCTGGTTCATAGGTCGATGTTCAACCACTGAGCCACACAGTGGTTTAATAGGACCAATCTCCCATCCCCATCGTCTGTTCCCTCTGTTTCCCTTTGTTCTCTTTGAGTTCCATGAGCCTTCTCCACTGGGAATGTTCAATCTAATTCAAAGGAACAGCGGAGCATAAAACAGGATCCCAATTCTCTTTGTCAATAAAGAAGCTGTGTTCGCTCTCATGGAGACCATCCCTTCTCCGGGACAGCATGAGCAATTTCTGCTCAGAGGCCATTTTTAAAGGATGACTGCCTGGCTGTAAGTTGATTGTAAACACAAATATAACCGGAGAAACTCAAATCCCAAGACAGTATTTAGTTATAAGTGGGCAGTCAGTGGATATGGTGTGTGTGTGTGTGTGTGTGTGTGTGTGTGTGTGTGTGCGCGCGCGCGTGCTTGGGTTAAAATTCTCACGTTTTATGGACTGCAAATACTTTCAAAGATCCCAGTTTGAAAAACATTACGCTCATAGCTTTTAGCTGCAGCCCCTTTACTTTCTTCCCTTCGAGAATCAAGTTTATTTATTTATATTTTAATATATTTTTATTGATTTTATAGAGGAAGGCAGAGGGAGAGACAAAAACATCAGTGATGAGAGAGAATCATCAACTGGCTGCTTCCTGAACACCCCTCACTGGGGATCAAGCCTGCAACTACCAGGAATTTAACCTCGACCTCCTGGTTCATAGGTTGATGATCAACCACTGAACCACGCCGGCCGGGTGAGAATCATGTTTCTTGAAAGAATTGTCCACACACAATACCTCCACTTCCTTCTCTGAAGATTCCTGCTTCAACTCCTGCCACTACACTAAGACTGTTCTCCCAGAAAATTCTTTGGAGAAACCAATGGGTACAGTTCAGCATCATCATGCAGCTTTTTGACTCCATCTTTCCCTGCTCTTCTCTGTCCTCATGACCCAATATGCAATGTCCCCCTAAAGCCCTCTGTCCGCACATGCTCATGTACACTACCCCCAACCCATCCTCCATCGATGACAGATAAATACCCCAAGTCCCCAGACAGCTCCAAGCCGCAGATTCTTCACTGTTTCCAGGATCTTCTACCAAGAGATTAAGCTTCAGTTGCCCATAGGGTGACTTCCACGATAACACTCCCTTTTGTTTGTTTTCTTCTCTTCCCTGTTTCACGTCCACATTTCCCTACCACTGTGCTTGGGATCACCTCCAAAATAAACTACCTGCATTCAAATCCTTGTTTCGAGATCTGCTGTTGTCGGAACCCCACATAAGACACCGTATTTCTGCTGGGCAGTAGCTACTTCTTTGGGATGCTGGAGACGTGGGGCTGCTAGTCTTTGCATTGGCAGACTCCAACCAAAAGACAGGAAACCTGGGTGACACGGTGTACAAGGGTTGGCCTCTGAGAGGCTGGACCAGCACAGAGAAGCTTGGGGGGGTTACAAGGAGGAAATGGGTGCAGTAAATGGGACATAATCAGCTCAGTGCAGAGCAGCATGCTAGCCTACCAGGCTTCTTTGATAGAATTCTGTGTGGCCACTGGGCGAGGTGGGCCCCTAGGCCTTAGTAGGCCTACATATATTTCCTGGTTTTTTAAAATAATAGACACATTTTACTTTTGCAAGAAGAAAAAAATAAAGAAAATATATGTCAAAAGTTAAAAATCGAGAGAACCAAGATGGCGGCATAGGTTAACGCCGGAGTTTGCTGCTTTGAACAACTACTTCAAAAGTGAAACTAAAAAACGGAACGGACATCACCCAGAACCACAGGAACGCTGGCTGAGTGGAAGTCCTACAACTAGGAGGAAAGAGAAACGCATACGGACACTTAGAGGAGGCGCAGTGCTGAAGTCAAATTCTGAGGTGCGGAGTGCGCGGAGTGGGCTGGCGGCGGAGGGCGCGGTTGGCGTTTTCAATCGGGAGGGAGTCGCAGACTCTGAGCTCCAGATACGGGCGAGTCTTTAGGGGCCCAGACTCAAACGGGAGAAGCGGGACTGTCTGGCATCGGTCAGAGCGAGTGCAGCTTTCTCTCCGAGCTTTGCAGCGGGTGCTGGGACTCAGAGAGGCAGAGCCCCTGGGGACAGGACTGAGAGCCGCCATAACTGCTCTCTCCGGCCCACCCTGTTGATCCTGTGCGACCCGCCCCGCCCAAGCCCTGCACAGAGGCATTTGCCGGATAGCCTCAGGCAAATGCCAGATTAGCACCTCCCTAGAGGACAGAAGTTCTCTCACTGCTGACACAGCTGATTCTCATAGCCACTTGGCCTGGAGGTCAAACCCTCCCTGGAATTAGCTACAACAATCAAGATTTAACTATAAGACCACGAACAAAGACCACTAGGGGGTGCATCAAGGAAGCATAACAAAATGCGGAGACAAAGAAACAGGACAAAATTGTCAATGGAAGATATAGAGTTCAGAACCACACTTTTAAGGTCTCTCAAGAACTGTTTAGAAGCCGCCAATAAACTTAATGAGATCTACAAGAAAACTAATGAGACCCTCGATGTTATATTGGGGAACCAACTAGAAATTAAGCATACACTGACTGAAATAAAGAATATTATACAGACTCCCGACAGCAGAACAGAGGAGCGCAAGAATCAAGTCAATGATTTGAAATGCGAGGAAGCAAAAAACACCCAACCGGAAAAGCAAAATAAAAAAAGAATCCAAAAATGTGAGGATAGTGTAAGGAGCCTCTGGGACAGCTTCAAGCGTACCAACATCAGAATTATAGGGGTGCCAGAAGATGAGAGAGAGCAAGATATTGAAAACCTATTTGAAGAAATAATGACAGAAAACTTCCCTCACCTGGTGAAAGAAATGGACTTACAGGTCCAAGAAGCGCGGAGAACCCCAAACAAAAGGAATCCAAAGAGGACCACACCAAGACACATCATCATTAAAATGCCAAGAGCAAAAGATAAAGAGAGAATCTTAAAAACAACAAGAGAAAGACAGTCAGTTACCTACAAGGGAATACCCATACGACTGTCAGCTGATTTCTCAACAGAAACTTTGCAGGCCAGAAGGGAGTGGCAAGAAATATTCAAAGTGATGAATACCAAGAACCTACAACCAAGATTACTTTATCCAGCAAAGCTATCATTCAGAATGGAAGGTCAGATAAAGAGCTTCACAGATAAGGAAAAGCTGAAGGAGTTCATCACCACCAAACCAGGATTATATGAAATGCTGAAAGGTATCCTTTAAGAAGAGGAAGAGGAAGAAAAAGGTAAAGATACAAATTATGAACAACAAATATGCATCTATCAACAAGTGAATCTAAGAATCAAGTGAATAAATAATCCGATGAACAGAATGAACTGGTGATTATAATAGAATCAGGGACATAGAAAGGGAATGGACTGACTATTCTTGGGGGGGAAAGGGGTGTGGGAGATGTGGGAAGAGACTGGACAAAAATCGTGCACCTATGGATGAGGACAGTGGGTGGGGAGTGAGGGCGGAGGGTGGGGCAGGAACTGGGAGGAGGGGAGTTATGGGGGGAAAAAAGAGGAACAAATGTAATAATCTGAACAATAAAGATTTAATTTTAAAAAAAAGTTAAAAATCATGCTTTTAAGTGAAACGAGTTGCCTTTATTAAAATGACACATTTTATGTTTGTGACTCAGGAGAGCCTAAAGGTCTAATTTGGTCTTCCTTTGGGGTCCATCATGATTAACCTACAGCACTATAATGAAAATGGCAATATCTCTACGTAACAGCTACCATGGTGTTTCAGTATAGGGGCCAGGTGAGAAAACAAGCGAATCTAGCATTATAATTACACCACAGAGCAGAATCCTATCTAATAAACGGCTAATATGAACATCAACCTAACAGCAGAATGACTGGTCACTATGATGCTATGACACGCACTGACCACCAGGGGGCAGATGCTCAACACAGGAGCTGCCCCTTGGTGGTTAGTGTGCTCCCACAGGGGGAGCAGCTCAGCCAAAAGCAGGGCTCACAGCTGGCTAGTGCAGCGGCAGTGGTGGGAGCCCTACCTCCACAACAGCGCTAAGGCTGTCTGACTGCCCACTAGGAGCCCCAGACTGTGAGAGGGCACAGGACAGGCTGAGGGACCTCCCCCTCCCCCACAGTGCACAAATCTCGTGCACCGGGCCTCTAGTCTATATATATAAAAGCCTAAGCGACTGGCCGACTGATAGCTATGATGTGCAATGACCACCAGGGGGCAGACGCTCAATGCACAGGCATGGAAACATGGAACAGACTGATAAATCTCAGAGGGAAGGGAGGAGAGTGGGCAGAGATTAACCAAAGTTCTTATGTGAATACTAGAGGCTCGGGGCACGAATTCATGCACAGGTGGGGTCCCTTGGCCTGGTCTGTGGGGATCAGGCCAAAACCAAGCTCTCCGACATCCCCTGAGGGGTCCCAAATTGTAGGAGGGTGCAGGCCAGGCTGATGGACCCCACCAGTGCATGAATCCATGCACCAGACCCCTAGTCAATTATAAAAGCCATGTGTGGTTATGAAAGTTCTGCTCAGGGGAAGCAATAAGAACTGAATTAGAATTAGGGGCCTAATCTCAAGCAATAAGAATCAGGGGTCTAATCTCAAGTCTAGCTAACTTTTAAATATATTTTCTTTAATTCTTTAGGGTACATAATTTAAGAGATGTCTGGCCATAGAAGAAAACAGTCCAACGAAAACCAATATAATGAATATATTTGTTAGAATACATATTGGCAGCCCTTTCTCCCCTTAAAAGAGTCAATCTTTCTTCTTCTTTTTTTTTTTTTTTTTTTTTTCCAAATTTTGGTTTAACAGATGTCAGAATTGCTAGCAAAATCTGGCAGGACTTTGATTTTTTAACAATGAGGCTCATTCTGTACATGGGTGCACATTACAACAATACCCACAACATATTTTCATCTCCATGTAATTATCTCCCTTTAGAACCCTGTGCACTGTTAATATTTGGTCTGGACTAAATAAATGCACTTAATTTTTTATTTTTGTAAAATATATATAACTGAAATTTACAATTTTAACCCTTTTGGGGTATACAGTTGATTGGCATTAACTACATTTATCATGTTGTGCAATCATCACCACCCTCCATTTCTAGAAATTTTCATCTTCTGCCACTGAAACAAGAACTACCCATTCCCCACCCACCCCTGGCAATTGCCATTCTACTTTCTGTCTTTATGAATTTGCCTACTATCAGTACTCCATATAAAAAAAAATCCTACAATACTTGTCCTTTTGTGTCTGGCTCATTTTACTTAGCATAATGTCCTCAAGCTTCATCCAGGTGGAGCATATGTCAGAACTTAATTCCTTTTTAGGGCTGAATAATATTCTATTGTATGGAAATGTCCCATTTTGTTTATCCATTCACCTGTTGATGGACCCTTGGATTATTTCACCTTTTAGTTATTGTGAACAATGCTATTATGAACATTGGTGTACACATATCTGTGCTACTATGAACATTGGTGTGCTAATATCTGAGTCCCTACAAATTTGATTTTTAACAAAAATCTCATGCCTTAACACATACATCATGTGTGATGCGTATTTAAACCTTCTTGAGAGACTTTCCCTTTGACAGGTTAAATCTCCAAAGATGCCTGGCCAGTATGGTTCAGTGGTTGAGTGTCATGAACCAAAAGGTCATGGTTTGATTCCCAGTCAGGGCACATGCCCGGGTTGTGGGCTTGATCCCAAGTAGCGGGTGTGTGGGAGGCAGCTGATCAGTGGTCCTCTCTCCTTGGTGCTCCTAACTCTCTAGCCCACTCTGTCTCTCTCTCAAATAAATAATAAAACAATATTTTAAAAATTTCCAAAGACTTTATAAAGAATTCATACAAGTGAAATATTTTTATAATTGTGAAATACAGAGAGAAAATAGCCTTAAACCAGGAGAGAGACTTAACACAGAGGAAATGCAGGTGCAGCAGCTTGATGACCAGATATAAATATTAAATGCCACAACCTGCATTTCTTCTTTTATACATAGTTGTCCTAGTTCCCAGGAACTGAACGTAAACTTGGGAGGCTGGGTTAGTTAGAGTGCTCTTAGCGTGATACTTAACTTTAGTGAAGATTATTTTGTTTAATATTTATTTAAACTTCTCAAACTTATTCTGTAGGTTAAAATAAACTGTTCATTTTCTTACTTGAAAGTAGACTTTGCATTTTTTTTTAAAAAATATATTTTATTGATCTTTCACAGAGAGGAAGGGAGAGCGATAGAGAGTTAGAAACATCGATGAGAGAGAAACATCGATCAGCTGCCTCGTGCACATTTCCCACTGGGGATGTGCCCGCAACCCAGGTACATGCTCTTGACCGGAATCGAACCCGGGACCTTTCAGTCCGCAGGCCGACGCTCTATCCACTGAGCCAAACCGGTTTCGGCGGACTTTGCATTTTTAAATCTATTTATAAATTCACATAGCTGCTATCCCTGGCCCCTAGGAACTTTGAAAGAGATTTTGTCTTGCTTTCAAATACTGTTAGGGTGTGTGTGTGTGTGTGTGTGTGTGTGTGTGTGTGTGTTTTCCACAACCTGCATGGTTTTCTATAAACACAGCGAGCACATTCACTCGGAAGGTGAGACAAGACAGATAAAACAGATGGTTAGTTGTGCATCAGCCCACATGACACCAAAAGGTGCTGCTAATTTTGAGAACCATGCAGATGAGATGTCAGCGGAGCAAGTATGTAGCTCAAGCAAGCTGTTTAACTGTAAGCCCCGAGCACTACTCCTGCTAGCTATGGGCTGGAACTGTTGCTAGGTAACCATTTTGAAATGGACACCTAACGACTATTAACTGCCATCTTCCTTTTCTGTTCTATCATTTAATGAAGGGACTTGCAGTTTCTAAATTCAATGTAACATCAAAAGTCGTGGGGGGGGGGGGTCCGGGGGGGAGATATCTTAGCTTAGACTATCAGTGCCTACTAATGGAAATACTTAAAAGAAAAGCAACATGCCTTCTAACATGCCACTCATGAATAATTACTTTCTTAACATTTCCATTGTTTTACGTCAATGGAATTTACTTCACAAACCAACATGTTAGTGTTCTTATTTTGGGTTGCTTTACATTTTTAAAGATTATACTTTCTGGAATTTCTCCCAAAATTCAGTAAGTGTGTACTTTAGATATAAAGGAAATAAAAGCTAAATTTATACTGTTTAGCTCATTTAAATAAGTCTTTTTGTGAGGATACAAATTATGCTATTGAATAATTATCATCCCATGGAAAGGCTTAATATTTTGGGGAACAAAAGCCCACATTTTGGGGGGGCATATCTCTCATTGGCTAGAATTAGGTGCTTAAGAAAGTTAAGTAACCTCATGGAGGAGGGGGGGGTAATTGAAGAATTGGTGGAGGGGTAAAAGGCAGTGAGGAATATATATAAGTAAATTCTATATTAGTTGGGATTAGATTCATTCATGACAGAAAAGTCAAAATAAGAGCGAGGTAAGTCCGGCCAGTGTTGCTCAGTGGTTGAACAGTGACCTATGAACCAGGATGTCAGGTTTGATTTCCAGTCAGGGCACAGTTCTGGGTTTCAGGGTTGATTCCTAGTAGGGGGCGTGCAGGAGGCAGCCAATTGATGATTCTCTCTCATCATAGATGTTTCAATCTCTCTCTTCCTCTCTCTGAAATAAAAGAATTTTATTCTTTTAATAAAAGAGTGGTTAAGGCAGTAGTTTCTTTTTCTTTTCATGCAAATTCAACTGGTGTAATAGCTTCATAATCATAAGAAGACAGGCAGCTCCACCCACGCAGAGTGTCCTATCTACCCAGCAGGAAGGAGGAAAGTGAGAAGGACACACCCTCTGTTTAAGGACACTTCCTGTAAGTATCACATCTCTCCTCCTGCTAGAGCAGCGTCTCTGCAGTTTCTTCTGCCTGCAGTCTGACAGACTCCACTCCGTCCAGTTTAGGTCAACACTTTCCCCAGTGAGGCTGTTTCATGCATTTGTAATTCACATAGTTTTGTCACATTCTGGGATCCCTCAACCTCCTAAGTGATTTCTAAATTTGTACACATTAGGCTCACTCATTATGCTACAACATTCTATGGGTTTTTGTCACATATTGTTTAAAACATCAACGAATAGCTGCAGCGATCCTGAGAAAGAACAAAGCAGGTGGGATCTCAATACCAGATATCAAGCTGTATTACAAAGCCACTGTTCTCAAAACTGCCTGGTACTGGCACAAGAACAGGCATATAGATCCATGGAATAGAATAGAGAGCCCAGAAATCGGCCTGAACCAATATGCTCAATTAATATTTGACAAAGGAGGCATGAACATACAATGGAGTCAAGATAGTCTCTTCAATAAATGGTGTTGGGAAAATTGGACAGATACATGCAAAAAAATGAAACCAGACCACCAACTTATGCCATACACAAAAATAAACTCAAAATGGATAAAGGAATTAAATGTACGGCGGGAAACCATAAAAATACTAGAAGAATCCAAAGGCAACAAAATTTCAGACATATGCTGAAGCAATTTCTTCACCGATACAGCTCCTAGGGCATTGGAAACTAAAGAGAAAATAAACAAATGGGACTACATCAAAATAAAAACCTTCTGCACAGCAAAAGAAACCATCAACAAAACAACAAGAAAGCCCACTGCATGGGAAAATATATTTGCCAATGTTATCACCAATAAGGGTTTAATCTCAAACATTTATAGGGAACTCATACAACTTAACAAAAGGAAGATAAACAATCCAATCAAAAAATGGGCAAAGGACCTAAATAGACACTTTTCAAAAGAGAACATTCAGAAAGCCAAGAGATATATGAAAACATGCTCAAAGTCACTAATCATCTGAGAGATGCAAATCAAAACAACAATGAGGTACCATCTCACACCTGTCAGAATGGCTATCATCAACAAATCAACAAATGACAAGTGCTGGAGAGGATGTGGAGAAAAAGGAACACTTGTGCACTGCTGGTGGGAATGCAGACTGGTGCAGCCACTATGGAAGACAGTATGGTGTTTCCTCAAAAAACTAAAAGTGGAACTCCCATTTGACCCCGTGATCCCACTTCTAGGAATATATCCCAAGAAACCAGAAACACCAGTCAGAAAGGATATATGCACCCCTATGTTCATAGCAGCACAATTCACCATAGCTAAGATCTGGAAACAACCTAAGTGCCCATCAGTAGATGAATGGATTAGAAAACTGTGGTACATCTACACGATGGAATACTATGCTGCTGTAAAAAAGAAGGAACTCTTACCATTTACAACAGCATGGATGGAACTGGAGAGCATTATGCTAAGTGAAATAAGCCAGTCAATGAAGGAAAAATACCACATGATGTCACTCATTTCTGGATAATAAAGACCATTATAAACTTATGAACAAAAATAGATACAGAGGCAGAGCAGCCTCAAACAGACTGTCAAACTACAGCGGGAAGGCCAGGGAGGGTTGGGGGGCAGGAGGGGAGGGTAAGAGATCAACCAAAAGGCTTGTATGCATGCATATAAGCATAACCAATGGACATAAGACACTGGGGGGTAGGGGAGGCCAGGGGATTGTCAAGGGTGGGAAAAAAGGAGACATATATAATACTCTTTGTAATACTTCAAGCAATAAAACAATTTTAAAAAATCAATAAACTGTATCATTGTGATATTGCTCTAATAAATTATCCTATCTAATAAAAGACAAATATGCTAATTGACCGTACCTTCGCTGTGCCCGTCAGCCAATCAGAGTGATATGCAAATTAACTGCCAACAAAGATGGTGGCTAATTTGCATACTGCAGGCAGGGCAGGCCAGTGTGAGCCGCCATCTGGGCCCCCGTGTGCGGCCCTGTGCGGCGGGACCCCTGTGTGCAGCCCTGGGTGGTGGGGCTTGGCAGTGCAATCGGCTTAAGGAAGCCCTATTCTTGCAGGAATCTTCCTGCAACGGGCCTCTAGTGTATAATAATAAAAGCATAATATGCTAATTAGACCGGACAGCCAAATGACCTTCCAGATGTCATTCCGGACGTCCTTCCAGATGAAGCCGCTGAGGCGGGGGCCAAGGCAGAGGTGGTTAGGAGCAATCAGGCAGGCAGATGAGTGGTTAGGGCGATCAGGCAGGCAGGCAGAGTGGTTAGGGGTGATCAGGCAGGCAGGCAAGCCAGCGTTTAGGAGCCAGCATCCCAGATTGTGAGAGGGATGTCTGGTTGCTGGTTTAGGCCCAATCCCCCAAGGGGTCCCGGATTGCGAGAGTGTGCAGACCGGGCTGAGGTCCCACCCCCACCCCATGCATGAATTTTGTGCCCTGGGCCTCTATTATTTAATTATTTAGTATGTTAATATATATTTAATAGAAACAAGAGCACATAATTTGCTTAGGATTGCAAGCTGTTAAATTGCAGAGCTAGGATTCAAACCCTGATGAATGGATCTGCAAAGCCCTCTTTCCTTCTACCTTGCTATTTTCTTTTTTAAGAATCTTAACCTCTGAGTCTTCTCACTTTATAGGAAGAATTTTAGATTTCCTGTGTGGGGTCACTTGCTCTTTCCCATGTATTGGCACAGCACTTTCTAGATATCAGGTCAAGCTTAAAGAGTGGCTCTGAAAGGGTTTTTTTTAGAATTGCCCACTCCATTGGATGAAAATAGCACATTGACAACTGTTTTGATCATCTATAGGGTGTTCCAAAATTCATGCAAGATTTGCAATTGAATTGAATTGCGTGAATTTTGGGACGCCCTATCTACACTAATAAAAGAGAAAAATGGTAATTGGCATACGGCGATACCGTTTTCATTGGCTAATCAGGGCTATATGCAAATTAACTGCCAACTAAGATTGGCAGTTAACTGCCAACTAAGATTGGCAGTTAACTGCCAACAAGATGGCGGCTAATTTGCATATGTAGGCACAATGCAGGGAGGGGAAAGGGAAAGCAGGAAGAAGCCCCCTGCCACTGACAGTGATCAGAAACCCAGGGGGGAGCTAAGAGCTGGGGGACAGGGCAAAGGTGGCCCTGGGGCCACCTTTGCCCTGCCCCCCAGCCATGATCAGAGAATCAGGCGCCTTTGCCGCCCTGGCCAGTGATAGCAGGAAGTAGGGGTGGAGCCAGCGATGGGAGCTGGGCACGGTCGAAGCTGGCAGTCCCAGGAGCTAGGGGTCCCTTGCCTGGACCTAAAGTGAAGCCCACGATCGCGGCGCCCCCCGCTGCCACTGCAGGTCCCCGCTGCCTGGGCCGGACGCCTAGGCCAGAGGCGTTAGGCCTGGGCAGGGGCGGAGCCTGCAACCGCAGGGAGCTGGGGGTCCCCTGCCCAGGCCTGACACCTCTGCCGGAGGCCTCAGGCCTGGTCAAGGGGCCGATCCGGTGATTGGTGATCGGAGGGTGATGAGGGTCAACTCCTCTGGCTGAGGCATCAGGCCTGGGTGGGGGGTGGAGCCGGGGACTGGGGGGATATGATGGTCCCGTTGCCCAGGCCTGAAGCCTGGGTCAGAGGTGTCAGGCTTGGGCAGGGGGTGGAGCAAGTGATCAGAGGGAGATGGGGGTCCCCTGCCCAGGCATGATTCCTGGGCCAGAGGCCTCAGACCTGGGCGGGGGCCAGAGCCAGTGATCGGGGGGAGATGGGGGTCCCCTGTCCAAGCCTGACACCTATGGCGGAGGCGTCAGGCCTGGGCAAGGGGCCGATCAGGCGATCAGAGGGTGATGGGGGTCAATGCCTGAGGGCTCCCAGTATGTGAGCGGGGGCAGGCTGGGCTGAGGGACACTCTCCCCACCCCCCACACCCAGTGCACGAATTTCGTGCACTGGGCCCCTAGTATATATATGAAAGCCTACAACCAGTAGCTATGACGTGCACTGACCACCAGGGGGCAGACAATCATTGCAGGAGCTGCCCCCTGGTGCTCAGTGTGCTCCCACAGCTGGAGCACCGCTCAGCTGACTGACGGTCACCACACACCAGGCTCATGACTGGCGAGCACAGCTGTGGCGGTGTGAGCCTCTCCCACAGCACAAGCCTCTCCAGCCTCCATAGCAGCGTGCTACCAAGCGGTGGCAGATGTCAGGCACAGCAGGGTTGGGATGAGCAGGAGCTGTGTGGCACCCGGCCCCACTTCTACATCCCTCTGCAGACATCGGACTGCTGGTTTTGGCCCCAAGGGGTCCTGGATTGTGAGAGGGAGCAGGCCAGGGTTATGGACCCCATAAGTGCATGAATTCGTGCACCAGGCCTCTAGTAGATCAATAAAGGGCACAGACTTGTCAAAGTGGTGGATAGGGCACCACTAATGGTCCACTATACAAGCCCATCCCATCACCCACATTTCTTCCCCCTTGTTGTATTAATAGTTTGGATCAGGCAGCACCTATTTGCAATCTCTGCTACTTTCAGCTGCCCAATAACTAGCTGATACTCCCACCCATCCACCCCTCACCACCTCATTACCCTGCCTTCTCACCTTGGAGTTTACAATGTACTTAATGGGGTTTCTCCCCTTACTTCTGCTGGTGATGGCTGATGGCTGTGGAGGCTAAAGCAAGACGAAACTCCTGCTGTGGCAGAGGAAGGAAATGAGCATTATGTCAAAAGGCTGCCATTTGCAGAAGAAAATAACTGACTTTTTCATAGAAACTCATAGCTAAAGTTCAAAATCAGATCACTGTTTTTCCCTTCCCTGATCTGCGACTCCAGTGCATTCTCTGGTGGAGACCACTGTCTTCTCTAATCGATCCTTCCCTTCTTCCTTGGTAACAGAATTATTGATTGACGCAAGGCTCATGGCCATCCAGAATACTGTCTTCGAGACTCCCTGGAAAACTACTCTAGTTGATGAATTGCCTCCCACTGGTACAGGTTAACAACAATTCAGACACTCTATCCATGTGTATTGAACAATCAAGTAAATAAATGGTGGATGGTAGGAGCCAGGTTTCTCACTGTTGAAGCAAGGGAAAGTGGTAGAGTGATCCATGTGGTAATGGATTAGAGTTGGAGACATCTGTATGAACTCATGCTTTGATTAATATGGATACCAATGGTTATATATAAAAATGTTTATGCACATATGTAAATACCTGGGTTAGTTCCTTTCTCTTTCAGCTGAGAAGCAAAACCACCCCAGTAACAAGGGACATACCTGTCACCCAGATTTCTAATAGCACTCTCCAATAAAGGGAACCAGGTTTCCTTAGAGAAATGGCTGATTTCTAGGCTTTGGGCAGGGAAAATGCAAAGTAAGGCTGGAGCATTTTATAAATCCAGAAATTAAGAAAGTGCTAAAAAAATCCACAACAAAGGAGTATGTCAAAGGGACAAGGAACCAACAAAAAGAGTTTCCAGTGACCACAACTGGAAAAATTTGAGCAAGAAAACAAAGAAGGATTTATTGGATTACTGTATAAGCCAAAGTATGTTTTTAAAATCCTTAAACTTATACTGATATAAATGACCGAATAGATAAGAACTTCAAATAATCTATGTAGATATCTGCCCTCAAGAAGGTGAGCCACAATTCCCTGCTCCTTACGTGTGAGTAGTCCATAGTGACTTCCTTCTAAAGATGGGGAGGGGAAGAGAGGGCAGTCATCTCCTATCTAATAATAGACAAACATGGTAATTAACCATAACTTCGCTACCCTTCCCATTGGCTAATCAGAGTGATATGCAAATTAACTGCAAATTAACCAAGATGGTGGCCGGCAGCCAGGCAGCTGAAGCGAACAGGAGGCTTGCTTGCTCCAGTGATGGAGGAAGCCAACGTTCCCTGCCTGCCGCTGCTGGCCTCTGAGCTGCACTCTAAGCAACTATGTTGCAATTATAGAAGCTAAACAAGCTCCAAAAACCTGCTTTCAGCCAGCTTCAGCCTCAGAGCTTAGAGTGGCAGTGATGGCAACAATGTTTCAATTATAGAAGCTAAACAAATCCAGATTCCTGCTTTCAGCCAGCTGCAGCCTCAGAGCTGGAGCTGGCTCTCAGCTCCAGTGACAGCTATAGAAAGTAAATAAATCCCAGAGTAAAAAAAAAAACAAAAAAAACAAAAACAAAACAAAAACAGACAAAAAGGAGAGGCTGGGAGCTTCAGTTGCCCGCCAGCCTGAAAACGGCCCTCAGCCCCTCACCCAGACTGGCCAGGCACCCCAGTGGGGAGCCCCACCCTGATCCAGGACACCGTTCAGGGCAAACCAGCCGGCCCCCACCCGTGCGCCAGGCCTCTATCCTATATAGTAAAAGGGTAATATGCAAACTGACCCTAATAGCAGAAAGACTGGGAATGACTGGTCACTATGACACACACTGACCACCAGGGGGCAGATGCTCAATGCAGGAGCTGCCCTCTGGTGGTCAGGGCGCTCTCACATGGGAGGAGCTCTGCTCAGCCACAAGCCAGGCTGATGGCTGCCAGTACAGTAGTGGTGGTGGGAGCCTCTCCTGCCTCCTCAGCAGCGCTAAGGATGTCCGACTGCAGTTTAGGCCTGCTCCCCGCTGGCAAGTGGGCATCCCCTGAGGGCTGCCGGGCTGCCAGAGGGATGTCTGATTGCCATCTTAGGCCCAATCCCCTGGGGAGTGGGCCTAAGCCAGCAGGTGGTCATCCCCTGAGGGGTCCCAGACTGCGAGAGGGCACAGGCCTGGCTGAGGGATCCCCCTCCCCGGCAAGTGCACAAATTTTTGTGCACCGGGCCTCTAGTCCTATATAATAAAAGGCTTATATGCAAATCGAACCAATGGCAGAACTACGGGTCGCTATGACGAGCACTGACCACCAGGGGGCAGACGCTCAATGCAGGTGCTGCCCCTGGTGGTCAGTGTGCTCCCACAGGGGGAGTGCCACGCAGCCAGAAGCCGGGCTCATGGCTGGCGAGCACAGCAGCGGTGTTGGGAGCCTCTCCCACCTCTACAGCAGCACTAAGGATGTTTGACTAACGGCTTAGTCAGACATCCCCCGTTAGTCGGACATCCCCCAAGGGCTCTCGAACTGTGAGAGGGCGGAGGCTGGGCTGAGGGACCCGCCCTCTTGAGTGCATGAATCTCATGCACTGGGCCTCTACTTGTAAAATAAGTGACAGTAGAGAAATCTGACACTTATTGCTTCAGCCATGTGATTAAGGCTAGCATCAACAATGCTAAGTCATGTTGAGTGTATACATATATCACATCCTTTGACATGATGTCATGAAAATGGTGTTCTGTCTCTGTGGTCTTCCTTTCAAGAACACTTAACCCCAGTCTAACGACCAAAACATTAATCAAATCCGAATTAAGGGACTTTCTACAAAATACCTCAAAACTGTCAAGTTCATTGAAATGAAAGTCTGAGAACCAGTCCCGCAGACCCTTAGAAGACATGATGATTGTAATGTAACCAGGATGGGATCTTGGGATAGAAAAAGGACATTTGGTAAAAACTAAGGAAATTGAATGATACGGATGTTAGTTAATAATAATGCATCAACATCAATACATTATTGTGTCATTACATTGATTGTAACTAATATGCTAATGTAAGGGGAGTATGAGATATATGGGAACTCTACTATCTTTATAATTTTTCTGTAAATCTAGAACTGCTCTAAAATAAACCTTATTTTAAAATAATGCTATATGAAAAGTACTTGGCACTTTGTAAATATTCAGTACATGTGTATTGGCCTGAATTAGTTGTATTATTGGTACAATTTCCCAAACTGAGAGAACAAAATGGCCTCTTTGCCCTGGGAATTCTGTATAGGAACTCCTATTGTGGGAATTCTTCCAAATTCCTGTGGAGTTAGTTTCACTCCTGAGAGGGAGTATAGAACATGTTTTTAGAAAGAAAACAAACAGCCTTAAAAAAAAAAACAACCAACATCTAGCATCTGGACAAATATAGACTTGCACATCAGAAAGTAGGGAGTGACACATGAGCACAAGCAAATGCTGAAACTGACTCACTTCATAGAAGATAACAGAGATGCCGTGAACTGACTGATTAGTCACACCACCCTGCTCTAATTGTGATTACAAAAGCCAAACTGTTTTTATGGGCAACACCCAGTGAGCCAGACTAAACAGGAGGAATTAAGGGGGTTTTTAATAGGAGTGCTAAATGATGACACTAGCCTCTTGCTTCAGAAAACCTACCCCAAAGCAAGCCCAACAGCCTGGAGCAAAGCAGGGTAAATAACTCGGTTTCCAAGAGCTTAAGTAATCAAGTGATTATAAAGCAAGTCCCTGAAGGGAGGCGAGGACTCTGGGAGAACTAGGTTCTGGAAGCAACCAACAAGATGCCAAGGGCGAGACACTGATGCAGGCAGGGTGTCTAGTCCTTGCTTTCCAAGAGCTGAGTCCACGTCTTTTTTCTTGCTGATTTTTTAGAAAAGCATTTCTTTTTCTGTAATTCTTTCCTCATTTGGATCTGTTTTTGTATGTTGCCTTAGCTACCATTCACAATTAAGCAAGCAAGCCAACCAAGGAAGTACTAAGTGTAAGAACTTGATAGAAGACAAATGAAAACCATGCATGGGAGTAACTCTCATAATGGTTTTGTCCTGGAGGGATTGGAATTGTTAAATGTAATATCTAGGGTGATGCAACAGGGTTATTTTAAGCTGTCGGCATTAGAATTTTCAGGCATGAAGAACTAAATTCATTTTCCTGCGAGCGAAAGTGGTAGTGATGAAAGGACAACGTCTCCAAAATAAAAATTGACACATTTTGAGTAACTTTTGTTTATTATGAAGAATTATTTTGGAGGCAGTTCATATCATACAAATGACCACTTTGGTCTTGTATGGCTCATGTAGCATGTCAAAATTTTTATTAATAATCATTATATCTCACAGTTGTATAGCTTGTTACTTACATTTTAAGGGGTGTTTCAAACACTTTATCCTATTTGTTGTCACCTTGATATCTTTTTCACCTTAGCCCAATTTGACTTAAATCTGAGATATGTAAAACTAGAGCCTTCTAAGAAATGACCCTAGGGTGAAGAATATCATAAAATATTAAAACTATTGAAATAGTTTAAAATATCTGGATTTAAAGAGAAATCTAGAAACCCTTGTATCCACGGTCCTCTGGCTTGGCCTCCTTCCTGGATTCCATTCCTAGGTCATGTCAGAAGAGGCTCTTCCATCTTGGCTGGACTTTAGAAGCTTCTTCTAAAACTCACAAAACCCAGACAATATCCCAGATAAAATAAATCAGTAGCTCAGGGGTGGAATCCAGGTATCAGTACTTGTAAAGTTTCCAGGTGATTCCAAAATGCAGCCAAATTTGAGAACCACAGTCCCAACAGAAGAAGAGACTTTTCAATTAAAAATGAGGTTGTGTGATCCCTCTGGCATACTAAGTTTTGGGGTCATATCATTTCTAGTAATGTTTGAAGAATCATCAGTAAAATTAGACTTTTAAATTCTAATTTTATAGACATGACATACAAGGTTTCCCCCTGTGTGTGCAATAGATTTGGGGTGGTTTAATCCATTTAAAAACTAAATGAGGGCCAAACATTAATGAAACTCTCTGGTAAATTAGTGACACACCATATATTTCAGCTGAGAGAGCAACTTACTCTGTGAATTACTGGACACAGATTGAGGAACAAGTTCTTGAGAAAACACTGACAGTAACTGAGTCACCTCCTGTCACAACAAACAGACTTCTTACCTGAGAGACTTTCAAATTCAAGAATCTATACTAATAAAAGGATAATATACTAATTAGACCAGTCAACTGGCCATCTTCTGGACATCCAACTTCCTTCCGGATAAAGCCATGGTGGTGGGGACCAAGGCAGAGGTAGTTAGGGGCGATCAGGCAGGCAGGCAGAGAGGTTAGGGCGATCAGGTAGGCAGGTGAGCTGTTAGGAGTCAGAGGTCCCTGATTGGAGAGGGTGCAAGCTCGGCTGAGGGACCCCCCACCGCCCGGGCATGAATTTCGTGCACTGGGCCTCTAGTAGTAAATACTTTCAAATGAGTTGTAACAAGTGCAAGATATGGATAAACAACTTTGGGGAGACAGTCACTCAAGACCAAATATTTAAAATTCTTCTCTGAATCTATCTCTGACATTGACTCATGCATTTTTCTTTAAGGATTTAGATTTTTGGTGCTTTAGATTTCCCATCTATAAAATGGACTCTAGGCATCTGTTTCAAGGTGGTATTAAAATTTTATTTAGAATGTACTTTGAAGATGAACTATACATGTAATTAAATTCCATGAACGTTCCCATAGAGGTTGCTGACGATATGACTGAGTTCATTGTTCTAGCTAGAAGTTTAACTCTCTTTAGCCATATGTTCATGTTCAGCTCTTTGTCTATTCATTGATTCAACAGATATTCAATTGTGATCTACCATGTGTCAATGTGTAGTGGTGAAAACAAATTCCTTGTCCTCATGAAGTTACAATCTTGTGTGGGAAACAGACAAATTCAAACAGTTTGGATGAGGAAACTAAATTAAGTTTGTGTTAAATTTGTGTTAGTATTTAGACAGATTCTATGACAATGCTACATAATTTTTTTTTAATCCAGCGAAGTTGCATAGTAAGAAAAAAGTGACTCCTAAATAATAATGAGACTGCAATGAGACTCCAAATGCATAGTTTATATTTTCTTTATGATCTCAAACAAGACACTAGATTTATTAAGCGGAAAGATCGTTCAAAAGAACACGGTGAATGCCTTCTATAACTTGACATCTTACAGACTATTGCACTGAACAAGGAAAACACTGAGATGTTTACAATCAAAATAATAAAAAGGGTTTAAAAATATTGAATATTTCAGGCAAACCAAAAACTATAAATAATAATATAATGGATAATGCATTTTGATTAAAAAAATAACCCACAATCTATATTTTGATTTCATTTAACAGGTTAACAGCAATACATGCTTATAGCTTTGCTTTTTTTCTTTCTCTTTTTAAATTTAATCAACATACAGCCAAAATTGTTTCATATATACCCAATGACAGATATATCATTATGCTTATAACTACTTCATATGTATCTCTAAAAAGATACAGATAGTCTTAAAATAAAGAACAATACTTTCTTTATCCAATCAGTGTTCAAATTTCTCTATAGTCTCATAATTTTTTAATAAAGCAGATTTTCAAAAATTGTGGTAAAAATATGCATAACATAAAATTTACCATTTTAACCATTTTCAAGTGTGCAGTTCAGTGGCATTAGTACATTTACATTGTTGTACAACTATCACATCATTCACCTCCTGAATTTTTTCATCTTCCCAATCTGAAACTTCATACCCATTAAACAATTCCTAATTCCTCCCCTTTTCCTTCAGAGTAAGTATGACAATCACCATTCGACGTTCTGTCTTATGAATTTGGCTACTCCAGGTACCTTATATAAACTGAATCATGTAATATCTCTCTTTTTGCGACTGGGCTTATTTCACTAGCATAATGTCTTCAAGGTTTATCCATGTTGTAGCATCTATCAGAACTTCATTTCTTTTTAAGGCCAAATAATATTTCATTGTATGTATATACCACATTTTGTTTATCCAGTTGTCTCATACTTCTTTTTAACTGTTTTATTTCAGTCTTTGTTTGAAAATCCACTTTATTCTTTGGGAGCAAAGCTGCACATAAAATATGTGGTAGTGGTATGTTTCAAAATTCAAAGAGATGAGAAATCTAAGAATCAAATTACAGAATTTAAACCCTTTTTGAAACCTTTATAGAGCTCTAACAATCCAGAGTTAAATACTTTAAAAATAAAAGCAGACTGTTCTTCACAGTTATGGGGCCAGGCTGTTCTTTGTGTAGTGGATGTGATGTCTGCCCAATGGTGAGACATCACTGCTGAGAGCCCAGACCACGATGTGGGCTCCAGGTGCCCAGCTTGTCTGGTTGGGAAAGAGGACCGTGTTCTGGAGTGTTGACTCAGTGCCCCTGGCAGACACTGCTAGTGTTCATTCCCAGACAGAATTTCCCATTATACCTGAAGTCAGCTTATGGGGCAAGAAGATGCTGTGTGTCATCATTAAGTCACTTCTAATGCAGTCTCTTGAAAGAGTAGGCAAATTTCAGAGAGACTGGTGTGAACAGACAATTTGATTATGGATGTCAAACAGGAAATGAAAATCTGAAGAATCTGAATTTATTACGGTTAATTATATATTGACTAGACTAGGTACAAAATTCACACATGGGGGGCGGGGGTCCCTTAGCCTGGCCTGCACCCTCTCACAATCTGGGACCCCTGGCTCCTAACCGCTGGCCTGCCTGCCTGCCTGATTGCCCCTAACCACTCTGCTTGCCTGTCTGATTGCCCCTAACCACTCTGCCTGCCTGCCTGATTGCCCCTAACCACTCTACCTGCCTGCCTGATTGCCCTAACCACTCTGCCTGCCTGCCTGATAGCACCTAACTGCTCGCCTGCCTGCTTGATCGCCCTTAACCGCCTTTGCCTCAGCCCCTACTATGGCAGCTTCGTCCGGAAGGATGTCCGGAATGACGTCTGGTAGGTTGTTCGGCTTTCGGGTCTAATTAGCATATTACACTTTTATTATTATGGATGGGGTTGGGGTCTTGGAATTATAGTTCTATGACTTCCCCCAACTTCTTTTCTACCTACTCTTTAAAAACAAAGTCAGGATCAGGATCATACAGTGATAACACTGTAAAAAAATCAATCTTAACATATATTCATTTTAAGATATTTTAATTAGACCAACTAAACTAGTAAATTGTTTCAAATTTCACATAATGGCAAGATTTCCATCATTGACATCATATATACTAGCTCAGCGATTTTCAACCTGTGGGCGTGGCAGGCACACTGGTGTGCTACAAGAATTTTAAAACATGCAATTCCTGACTATTTAGTCATGGGCACTGACCTCTTCTCCCTTAGATTGTCAAATAAAAAAATGACAACAGTCAACACAACAATAGCCATCTGGTGTGGAGGAATCAAAATTATACCTATGTTTTGTCAGATGGACAAAAAGTATGTTTTTTGGTGTGCTGCAGAATTTTAATAATTAGTTTACAGGTGCCATGAGATAGAAAAGGTTGAAATCGCTGCATTAGATGGTTAATTACTTTACTAAGTTTTCTGCATTTTGTAGCTCTTGTGTATATTTACATACACAAATCCTTCCTGTGGAAAAACTCCTTGTAGATGAGAAAGGAAATAATAATATTTACTTCACCTGGGAATCTGACCTCAACAACTTGAAGGTTGAGTAAACCTAACATGGTATAAAATAAAGTCTTTTAATAAGGTAAAAAACACTATCCAAAATATACACAAATGGAGAATTGAAGAATATTAACTGATATTTAAACATTATATAATTCACTGGGTCATCATTTCCTTGGATTCATGAATTAAGAACCTGATGAAAGCTATGGATCTTCCCTCTACAAAAATGTATATACTTTTGCTTATAATTTCACATGTTCTTGAACCCTCTGATGCCCATTGTCAGACTCTAAATTAAGCATCAGATATAATTCATCTACTTTCTTTTATGGTTGATGAACTGAGAATCATGGTGGCTATGCAACGTGCCCATAGCCACCATGTGAGGTAGGTAGAGAGTTCACTCTAATTGCAAAGTGATTTTTACTACCACTTGGTTATGAAACTTCTAAATAAGAGCTCACCTAACTTAGATGACTAATGTGAGAGGCCCCATTGGCCTAAATGTCTCTCCCTACCGAGCCTCTTACAGTGCCTTCAATTCTCACATGTGAGGTCTTCTGGTAGCATATTTGTGTTAATGTGAACAAAACATTAAGCACCGGCCTCCATTCAAATGCCAGGAGAAGGTCAACTAGAGGATGATATGGGTCACTAGCCCAGATTCTTTCTCTGGGAATTCTCCTTTGGGATTCTGGGTCTCCTTACCTGTCGTTGACCTTGATGCCTTCATGCATTTGCCTACTTTTCCCACATCAGCTCAGTGGAACAAGGAGGTGGAGTTAGAGAGATCTGGTATAAAAGAAAAAGGGGGATGGGGCAGAAAACTCTCCTTAGCAAGATTAAAGTTAAGCAAAGGCAGCATTTTCAGAAATTCATCTGGTTCAAATATTTGTGCAGCTAGAAGTCAGAGTTCTGGAAATGTTTTATATTGTAATACTAGGCAACCATATTCTCAACATTGTTGGAATTTATTTAGAAGTCTCCAGTTTTATAAGTCTCATGTAATTAACTTGGAGAAACTTGCACATGTTAGATAAGGGCTGTGTCTAAGGCCAAGAAGGAAGCTTAGACTGATATTCCAGGAAAAATGGGATTTCCTTTTGAACATACTTGCCCTCAAACAAATCAGAAATTGAAATACAGAAATACTAGTATATTAAATATAACTAAATATAACAAGTGCTTTTTGTGATTGCTTGAACAAAGATGTATTTGTCTGCATGACTTTCTTTTGAAATATGATTTATTCTAATGATAAAGATGACACCTATTATAGAAAATGTGGAAAACAAGAAAAAAATTGTAATTTCACTAAGCAACGATAAAAACCACTGACAATTTGATGCATGTATTTTCAGGGTTTTTTTCTATGAATGTACATTTAAACATACACACATACATACGTATCCCAATGTATGTATCTATTTACATCAGAAACTAAAGAAAATGATGGTGAAGTCATTTTTCCCCACCAAATATCTTTCTATGTGGATCTCTATTTCTTTAAAACAATTCCCAGGGTAAACATTTCTTTAGGATTTCCCTGCTTCTTATTAAATGCTCTACACAGAGTTGTACCAATACATTCTTGCCGTAACACCTGGGAGTGCCCCTTTTCCTTATTCTCCTATTAATATTCTATGTTTAATTTTTTTTTCTTTTCATTGTATCTATATTGGATGATGGATGCTAACTAAACTTTTTGCAATCATCAATCATATCACTATATATGTGTGTGTATATATATATATACTAGAGGCCTGGTGCACAAAAATTTGTGCACTCGGGGGGTGGGGGGGGACAGGGGGTTCTTCAGCCCAGCCTGTGACCTTTCGCAGTCTGGGACCCCTCGGGAGATAATGACCTGCTGGCTTAGGCCTGCTCCCGGGTGGCAGAGGGCAGGCCCAATCCCTAGGTGCAGCCCCTGGTCGGGCTCAGAGCAGGGCCGATTGGGGAGTTGGGGCGCCGCCCCCTGTCATGCACAGAGCAGGGCAGATTGGGAGGTTGCGATGCCACCCTCAGTCACGCTCAGGGTAGGGCCGATTGGGGGGTTGGGGCACCGCCCCGTCACACTCAAGGCAGGGTTGATAGGGAGGTTGTGGCGCCACCCCCTGTCACGCACAGAGCAGGGCCCATCAGGGGGTTGGGGCGCTGCCCCCTGTCACACACAGAGCAGGGCCCATCAGGGGGGTTGGGGCTCCGTACCCTGTCATGCACAGAGCATGGTCGATCAGGGGGTTGGGGAGCTCCCCCCTGTCATGACCAGAGCAGGGCCCATCAGGGGGTTGAGGAACTCCCCCCTGTCACTCAGAGTAGGGGCGATAGGGGAGTTGGGGCACCGCCCCCTGTCATACACAGAGCAGGGCAGATCAGGGGGTTGGGGCGCCGCCCTCTATCACCCACAGAGCAGGGCCGATCAGGAGGTTGGGGCGCCGCCACTGTCACACTCAAGGCAGGGCTGATGGGGAGGTTATGGCTCTACCCCGTCACACACAGAGCAGGGCCCGTGGGGGGGAGGGGGTTGGGGCGCCGCACCCTGTCACACACAGAGCCGCAGGGCGATCAGGGGGTTGGGGAGCTCCCCCGTATCAGACACAGAGCAGGGCTGATCAGGAGGTTGGGGCGCCTTTCCCTGTCACGAACAGAGCAGGGTGGATAGGGAGGTTGTGGCCCCACCCCCTGTCACACACAGAGCCGCAGGGCGATCAGGGGGTTTGGGCGCTGCCCCCTGTCACGCTGATCCTGGTGCCGGGAGGCATCGCGGCTCCGCTGATCCCGGTGCTGGGATGCATATTACCTTTTTACTATATAGGATAGAGGCCTGGTGCACGTGTGGGGGCTGGCTGGTTTGCCCTGAAGGGTGTCCTGGATCAGGGTGGGGGTCCCCACTGGGATGCCTGCCCAGCCTGGGTAAGGGGCTGAGGGCTGTTTGCAGCTGGTCACACACCCTTAGTGTGGGGGTCCCCACTGGGGTGCCTGGCCTGCCTGGGTGAGGGGATGATGGCTGTTTGCAGCTGGTCACTCACCCTTCAGGGTGGGGGTTCCCCACTGGGGTGCCTGGCCAGTCTGGGTGAGGGGCTGAGGGCTGTTTTCAGGCTGGCGGGTGACGGAAGCTCCCAACCGCTCCTTTTTATTTTATTCTGGGCCAGCTTTAGCTCTGAGGCTCCACCTCTTAGGCCTCTGCTCCTGAAAGCAGGTATCTGGTTTATTTTGGTTCTATAATCGAAACTCTGTATCAACTTCAGCTCTGAGATCCTGGCTCGCTGAAAGCTGGTTTCTGGGGTTTTGTTTAGCTTCTATATTTGTTACAGTGTTTCTTAAACTGCAGGCTCAGAGGCCGGCAAGGCAGGCAGGGAACGTTGGAGTCCTCCGTCACTGAAGCAAGCAAGGCTCATGTTAGTTTCAAGCTGCCTGGCTGCCGGCCGCCATCTTGGCTGGCAGTTAATTTGCATATCTCGCTGATTAGCCAATGGGAAGGGTAGCGGTCGTACGCCAATTACCATGTTTCTCTTTTATTAGATAGGATATATATATATATATACCAATTACCATGTTTCTCTTTTATTAGATAGGATATATATATATCTACACTAATAAAAGACAAAAATGGTAATTGGCGTACGGCGATACCTTTTTCATTGGCTAATCAGGGCTATATGCAAATTAACTGCCAACTAAGATTGGCAGTTAACTGCCAACAAGATGGCGGCTAATTTGCATACGTAGGCACAATGAAGGGAGGCGAAAGGGAAAGCAGGAAGAAGCCCCCTGCCACTGACAGTGATCTGAAACCCAGGGGGGAGCTAAGAGCTGGGGGGCAGGGCAAAGGCGGCCCCAGGGCCGCCTTTGCCCTGCCCCCCAGCCATGATCGGAGAATCAGGAGCCTTTGCCGCCCTGGCCAGTGATAGCAGGAAGTAGGGGTGGAGCCAGCGATGGGAGCTGGGCAAGGTCGAAGCTGGCAGTCCCAGGAGCTAGGGGTCCCTTGCCTGGGCTTAAAGCGAAGCCCACGATCGCGGCGCCCCCCGCTGCCACTGCAGGTCCCCGCTGCCTGGGCCGGACGCCTAGGCCAGAGGTGTCAGGCCTGGGCAGGGACAGAGCCTGCAACCGCGGGGAGCTGGGGGTCCCCTGCCCAGGCCTGACACCTCTGCTGGAGGCCTCAGGCCTGGTCAAGGGGCCGATCCGGTGATTGGTGATCGGAGGGTGATGAGGGTCAACTCCTCTGGCTGAGGCATCAGGCCTGGGTGGGGGACGGAGCCGGGGATTGGGGGGATATGATGGTCCCCTTGCCCAGGCCTGAAGCCTGGGTCAGAGGCGTCAGGCTTGGGCGGGGGGTGGAGCAAGCGATCAGAGGGAGATGGGGGTCCCCTGCCCAGGCATGATTCCTGGGCCAGAGGCCTCAGGCCTGGGTGGGGGCCAGAGCCAGTGATCGGGGGTGATGGGGGTCCCCTGTCCAAGCCTGACACTTCTGGCGGAGGCGTCAGGCCTGGGCAAGGGGCCGATCAGGCGATCGGAGGGTGATGGGGGTCAACGCCTGAGGGCTCCCAGTATGTGAGAGGGGGCAGGCTGGGCTGAGGGACACTCTCCCCCCCCCACACACACACACCCAGTGCACGAATTTCGTGCACCGGGCCCCTAAAATATATATATATATATATATATATATATGTCAAACCATTACACTGGACACCTGAAATTTAAATAGAGATGTATGTCAATTATATTTCAATATAACTAGGAAAAATAAAGCTTAGTAACTATATAAAAAAATCGATGCCACCTTGGTCAGCGTGGCTCAGTTGGTTGAGCATCATCCCATGCACCAAAAGGTAATGGTTTTGATTCCCTGTCAGGGCACATATCCAGGTGTGGTTCAATCATGGGTAGCATATCACATTGATGTTTCTCTTTCTGTCTCTCTCCCTTCCTCTCTCTATAAATCAATTTTTTTAAAAAGAATGAAAGTTTTTTAAAATCTACTTTAAGTTGATGGACTAAATATCGTATCCTATGTTAAAGTCATTACTTTGATTACTCTTGAGATGAGACTATTATTATCTATCTCTATTTCTTCTACTATAAATTGTTTTCCATGCATGCTTTTAAAAAATTGTGGTACTTATCATTTGCAAGCTGATTTATAAAAATTCCTTATATAACTTAAGTATAAACCCTATGTTTTAAGAATTGAAAATATTTCCACCATTATTTTCTTTAGCTTCTGATGGCACTTTCTCCCCTTAATGTATCATGAAATGTTACTTGTGCCTCAAGTAGATTTGAGCTGAACTGCTTGCAATGGGGCAGGCCTCATCACATTTATCTGGTGGGACAAATAGAGGGGACACCTATGGAGGGTTTGGGGTGTTAAAGCTGAAGTTCTGGAGTTGAAGCTCTCAGCACCTCTGGTTTCTCCCAGATATTCCCATTCTAATCGCTGACATGATACATTTTCTCAATAAACACACCAATTTTCATTTCAAAAATGGCTACAATACAGAAGCTGGTTGGATTTATTTGTGTCTTTTTAGATGCCTCTTGGACTAACTTGGAGCAGTCTCAGGTGGGTGGCTATAGTCAGAAAGGCTTCTGGAATATAACTGTATTTTTTTTATTCCTCACCTGAGAATATGTTTTTATTGATTTTAGAAAGAGAGCAAGAAACATCAATGTGAGAGAGAAACATTGATACATTGCCTCCTATACTGGGGGTTGAACCAGCAACTTAGGTATGTGCCCTGACCAGGAATGGAACCTGGTGTATGGGACAATGTTCTAAACAACTGAGCCACCGGGCCAGGGCCATAATTGTACTCTTACTCTCCTTTTCTGTCTATTTTTAGCTGGGCAACCTTGGCCTGAAGCTTCTCTTTTTCTTGATCTTATTGCATTTCCTTGAGGCTGCAAAAACTGAACATACTTTAACATATGTATGTTCTTTGCTTCCAGGACTACCCACTTCTTGCCTCATCTACTATGACATAACCATTTTCTTTGATGGTCTGTAACTTGCAAACTCGCTTCCATAGAATTTCTATGCTAAGATTCTTTTGGTTTCAAAGAAGAGAAACCAACTCAAGGGTGCTCTAGCAAAAGCAGAGGATTTATTTCGAGTCTTTGGGGCAGAAAATGTAGCTAAGACTCAAGGATACTAGGCAAAAAACCAAAATGTTGGAAATCCAAGAAACATGCTCTCACGCTCATATCTGCTATCATGTCATATCCGCCTTTTCCTTTCTTGGTGGACTGGATTTCCTCTACTCCCAAGTCCCTGTGATGGTCTAGGGATAGCTGCTCATGGTCTCCAATTTAACGTAGAAAGACCGACTTTCCTACTCTCCGTCCTGAAGGGTAGCAGGACGTGCCATCGCAGAATACGCCATGTTGGCAGAGGATTCTGTTGAGCCTGAAGGCTATTGAGAAGAAGCAGATATAAGAAAAGTACCCTACCTTCCCCTTATTTGCCTAAAAGCAGACATATATTTTCAAAGGTCTCCCTACTTCCTTCTCTACCAGGAAAGACAAAATTTAATCCCTGGAGGCAACTTTAGACCCTTAACAAAGGCAGTAATTTATGTGCATAACCCTCCACCACACCCCAAGACTGGCCTCCCCCACACTTTCTTATGGTGTCAGCTGAAATTGCCTTATAAGCCAGCGTTCTAATGACTCATTTCCCCCTGATTATCTCCATGTATACTTGAGGTATGCATGATAATAAACTTCTGTTTGTTTTTCTCTTATAAATCTGTCTTTTATTACAGGAGTCTTAGCCAAGAAGTCAGAAGTTTAGAGGGAGATTTTTCTTTCCCTACATTCCTAACTCTAAAATTCTAAGATAGGAACTTTGGTCCAGTTTTAATGAGGTGCCTACCTTGGGCACTAAGAGTAGGAGTGTGAGGTCACATTGTCCACATGGCTGTGGGAACCCACTGCTCGGTGGACAGGGGGCAGCTAGAGGGACTGCTGTGAATTTACACAGATACAAACTGTACGCATCACATTAACTGTATTTTTAAAGATCCTCCCCTATAACTTCTAGCATAGATGTAATGTTACATGCCAGGAAATTTAAAAATAAATGAAAACCATCCATTTCAGGAATATCATCTGCAAGAAAGTAACCACTGACATTTAAGAAAAAACCTGAGAGTTTGGTCCTAGTTAATTCCGTTGTTTTGCAGAGACAATGCCTCTGACACAACAATGACAAGCGGGAAGGGTAGGTGACTATGCCCAGTGTCGCGTGGAACCTGAAGAGTAGCTGAATGCCACCCAGAATACGACTGTAGGAGTTCAGGACGAGCCACTTCAAAACATGCTGCTTGGGCATATTGATTTCTCTGAGCTGTAAGCACTTAAGAAACAGCAGATGCAGGGAGAGGCTTTCTCTCAGCTCCCTCATCTGCCTCAAGATCTTCCCAAATGAACTGGGTTGTCACAGATCCCTCCCCAGAAGTGTCATCAACCAAGGAGGACTGACTCATGCCAGGAGAAGGGGCTAGAAATGGACATCACACTCAGACACACCTGTCACAAAGGATCATACCGCCCATCTGTTCTGCTCAGGGCCCATTCATCTCTCCTGAAAATCTTTACCCTCCCACAAGAGGCCTACATCTCTCTCCGCTGTCCTAGTAGCATGGTATTTCACCTGATTCTAAGTCACCCCGGGGAGCTAGTCACTTATCCCTGGGTCTCTCCCATGTGTACATGCGTTATACATGTTAATAAACTTCTGTTTGTGTTTCTCTTGTTGATCTGTCCTTCATTACAGAGGTCTTAGCCAAGAATTCAGAAGGGCAGAGGGAAAAATATTTTTTTTCTCTCCTACAAACCTAAACTTCTAGTATAAGGCTCCTGTAATTTCTCCAGTTTACTTTGGGAAATATTTTCACTTAATTTGTACATCACGTTAAACTTATTTTTATTTTTTTTTAAAATGTATTTTAAAAGCCAAAGGAAGGGAAAAGTAATACATTCAATATTCTGTACTTAGAACAAAACCCAAACTCCTAATATATAAACTTAATATTCTTAGCTTTGAAAATGTAGTGTTAATAAAATTGTTTTCAAGAACAACCACACCCTCGGAACAATGTTACCTTGCAGAGGAAGGGAAGGGCTTCCTCAAATTGTTTTTACACCTGAAGAGCCACTGTAGTTAGGGAACAAAGGAACAAAGCTGAGGGTTCACTGGCGACGTCATCAGGACGTCCATTCAACCTGCTCTGACAATTCTGAACTAGACAGTATCTAATTTAGGAGAGGGCCATAGCTTTTGAGACGGCCTTAATATCAGATGAATGCTTTACTTTTACACCTTGATGACGAGAACAGAGATAGGAGCTTTCGCAAGTAGTCTCGTATCCAGCCATCCTGCACAGGCCTTCTATAAATATTAGATGAATTTATAATGAAGTTATGACCAACCGTGATTCTTATATAACAGCTCACCATAAACCCTTATTATCTCAAGCCATCTCACTGTTTCGTAGGATGTAGAGTAGGTAGGGGATCAGGTTTTATTGTTCTAGTCTATAGAATTTTAAGCAGAAAGTTTTCTTTTTTGGGTACAAGAGTAATAAATATCGTGAATAACATCCACGGTAACTTTGCCTTTCCTGTCTTTTAATAACTACAATACTAATCAAAATTATAGTTCTTTGGGAAGACCTCACATTTTTTATCTTACGCTCTGCTTCATGATGTGTGTTATATGACGCCACCAAAGACTTTGTTTTTATTTTACAAATGCCTCAAGATTTTGTTTTTGTTTTTAAATATATTTTATTGATTTTTTACAGAGAGGAAGGGAGAGGGATAGAGAGTTAGAAACATCGATGAGAGAGAAACATTGATCAGCTGCCTCCTGCACACCCCCATCGGGGATGTGCCCGCAACCAAGGTGCATGCCTTTGATTGGAATTGAACCCGGGACCCGTCAGTCCATAGGCCGAAGCTCTATCCAGTGAGCCAAACCGGTCAGGGCTTGTTCTTATTTTTGAAAGAAGGATACAATATCACTGTCTCATTCATTTAAAAGCTAACAGTTGTGGATGAAAGGGGCCACATGCTAACCTGGTAAGCTCAGGGAAGGCTTGCCTGGCAGTCTTTCAAACTCAAAGACCTAGCATAACCACAAAGGACGGTCTGAAACTAAAAACTTTAACTAAAAGCAGTTATGGTGGGTAGTCACCTCCTAGGCCTGTATCTTCCCTGACAAGGTCAACCTTGACTTTAACTTACTGTCTTTTTGCATCTACGATAACAAAAAGTATCATTGAAATGCCAGGGTAACTTGAAAGTTCCCTTTTTCCGGACCCCTCAGGACACAACCAAATGCCCTGGGTGCCAGGGCAGATACCACAGATTCCTTCATTGTTACTGTTGTTATGAAAATCATTGACTGTTAACTATCCTGCACCCACCTACGTATGCGTCTGTCATTTTACTCTTTATCCAATCCCAGAGCATTCCCTGCTTTGCTTTTTCCCGCCTCTCTATTCTATCACCAATGAGTTTCATGTAACCCACTGATGTCTCCTTTGATTGCAATGTTTAAAAATAGATGAAAGCCCTAACTGATTTGGCTCAGTGGATAGAGCATTGGCTTGCGGACTGAAGGGTCCCAGGTTCAATTCCAGTCAAAGGCCTGTACCTTGGTTGTGAGCACATCCCCAGTAGGGGGTGTGCAAGAGGCAGCTGATCCATGTTTCTAACTCACTATCCCTCTCCCTTCCTCTCGGTAAAGAAATCAAGAAAATATATTTTTTTAAAAAATAGATGAAAGCCGCCATTCTCTGGAGCATTATCCCAAACCCGGCAATCGTCAAGAGTTTGGCTAAAATAAACTCACAAACATACTTTATCGGTTTGAATGTTTTTACGTTAACACAGTTGCCTAAATCGGTTGTCAAAAATGGAAAATATTTTTCAAAACTGTGCAGGCAGAAGGAAGGTCTTAAACCGTATGTCTCACTGTCACCAAATCTCGTGAGCAAACCTTCCATTTCAGACGAGGGCCCCCTTGCACATTGCCCATGCCACCCATGGAGGGTGAGACCATCTGGGCAAGCTCACCATGCCATGGAGCGGCCAGGTGTGCCAGAGTGGCACCTGTCCTCTTTCACGAAGACACATATGGTGGCTCCCTGTGCATGGCTCATCTCCAGCGTGAGGCACCAAGGGGAGGGAGGGCATCCTCTCTGCTCCCCATGCTCCCCCTTCCCTCCTGAACCTGCTCCATCTCAGAGTGCCAAGTGTGCTATAGTTAGCGTCATGTGTCATAACTATTTCACAGATGTTTCTCATTGATCTTTCACTGGGATGTTTTCTCTCTCTTTCTCAGGAGAAAAATGTTTGCAACAGGATTAGCGTTGCGAATGGTCGAGGGTAAGGTGGGGGGCAAAGGGACACTGTTACTTACAGACCCCCAGGGCACATTCTGGAATTCTTGGTGACATTGCAGCCAATCCTTGGGCCTTCAGTAAATGGCCTGGATCCTGCGTAGCTTCAGCTGCGAGTCCTTCCAACGGATGCTAAAAATACACTGCAGTTTATTTTCCTCAGTAGGGAGCATATGTGTTCCCACTTGACCTGGAAACACAAAGAGAGCCAATGTTAAATCGAATGCTGCCCAGTCCAAGATGAATTTGTTTTCTGTAGTGCAGGGGAAAGAAAAAACAACAGGCATTGGGACAGTGTTGCCTTTGCTCTCAGGGGGAGTCAGCGTCTTGAACACATTTTTTACGCTCCCTGTTGGTAGTTAAGTGACACTCTCAGACTTCTTAGCCAGTGCTGATATGAACTGGCTCTCATTCAAATCGGACGGTGAGTCCAAGGCAGATTTATTAAATTTTGGGAAATAAGAGTGAGGAAAGCTTTCTTTCTCCTTTTTATTTTTTTTTTAAATCTTCTTAAAAGGCAGAATCTAAAATGCCCTCTAATTGAAGGACAGATTTTTATGGACACTTGTACTTATCCCTTTTTCCTTCAAATAAGCAAACAAAGAAGCAAATCAAACACTTTATCAACAAATGGCAGAGAAATTCTGTTTTAATAACAGATGTTAAACCTAGTTCTTGTGTTTGGGGCTGTTTAATCTTTGGGTGGCCCAATGTTCTTCATACATAAGAGCAGAGTTCACTTTAACTGTCGATGGGTGTCTTCCCTGCTTTCAGCTGGTACCACTTTTCTACAGCTTAAAATACTCAGTTGGCTGACAATGAACTTAGACCCATTCCTCTCCACCCCCCACCACACCTCCAAGAAACAGCACAGTGATTAAAACAGGAGGTTTGGACTTCGCCTTGTTGTGAGCCTGGATTCTGCCATTCAGTAGCTCTGTCTTCATTTTTCTCCGTTTGTAAAACGGGATAATAATGGGACCTGCTATTCAAGGCTGTTGTGCAGGTTAAAGGAAACACTGCACGAAGAGCATACAGAACAGAGCCTGAGTTCACAGGAAGCCTTCATGCATGTTAGCTGTTATTGCTGGTGATTATTCTTAGATAGCTCAGCCATCCCAATATCCAGAGTTTAGAGGACATGACCTTGAAGATCCCTGTGGTTAAACTGCTCTCTGTCAAATTTGGCTTTATTTTTATTTCTAATCTTCTTCTTTGGAACAGGCCTAAAACCTTTTAAATCAGTGGTTCTCAACCTTCCTAATGCCGCGACCCTTTAAGACAGTTCCTCATGTTGTGGTGACTCCCAATTTCATTGTTACAAATTGAACTTAATTAAAGCATAGTGATTAATCACAAAAACAATATGTAATTATATCTGTGTTTTCCGATGGTCTTAGGTGACCCCTGTGAAAGGGTTGTTTGACCCCCAAAGGGGTTGTGACCCACAGGTTGAGAACCGCTGTTTTAGAGGGATGTGCCTTCCTCCTCCTCTTCCTACCTTTCCCTTGATTTCCTACACGTTCATCTAACAAAATCAAAACAAAAAAGGTTAAAATCAAGGAGGTGAGAAAGTTTCCAAGGGAAGTTACTTAACATTTTCAATGATGGGAGATCAAGGAAGGAAGAAGCATGAGTGAACCTTCTAGAGAGCTATGTGCTGGCTACTGGGGATAGAAGCCAGATTACTGGGTCCAAGAAGGGAACCAGTGGAGACAACCAGACTGGCCCCAGACCACTTATGTAAGATATTTGACAGAGAAAGGAAGTAAGGCAATGAGACAGTAGCTAGAAGGTTAGCAAGGTCAAGGAAAAAATCTGTCAAGATGGAAGCAAGTCAAGTATGTTGAAGGCAGAACAAAATAAATGAGGGATGAAAGCTTCCTTGGAGCTTGTTGCTAGTCTACCAAGGGGTGACAGCAGAGTACCCCGGCTGCCTGGGGCCATCCACACTGTTATCGACAGGTAATGAATGGAAGACTAATGCCCACAATGCACAGGATCCTCCCCTATAGCTCAAGACCCAACCTCTTCACACATGTTCTCCCCTAGAAGACTTGTGCCCTAACAGAGGGTCTGCACTCTGGGAGGAAGCCAATGTGCCTGAGATATTACTGCAATCATAGGGCAGCGGCTAAAATGAAAACAGCCTCAGAGTAAGAAAGATAGGAGAAATGAAAAGATTTGGGAGCCTGGCTGGCATGGCTGCTCAGTGGTTGAGTGTAGACCTATGAACCAGGAGGTTGCTGTTTGATTCCTGGTCATACCTCAGTGGTGGGCTCGATCCTCAGTAGGGGGTGTGCAGGAGGCAGCCGATCAGTGATTCTCATCATTGATATTTCTATCACTCTCTCCCTCTTCCTTCCTCTCTGAAATATATAAAAATACATTGAAAAGATTTGGGAAAGTTTATAGATGAGGACCATGGCATTGGATAGATATCCAAGGCAAGAAAACTTTGAATAATCACCATTCCTCTTTTTCAAACTGAGATGATCATTTTTTGCTTTTAGGAAGATCCTGACATGTGCAGGGCCACAGGCTTGGGGCAAGACTACACTCGATGGTCCATATATTGTATATTTAAATGTTTAAATCCTATCTAAAAGAGTAATATGCAATTTGACCGTCACTCCAACACACAAGATGGCCTCCACAAGATGGCTGGCAGGGGAGGGCAGTTAGGGGTGACCAGGCCTGCAGGGGAGGGCAGTTGTGGGCAATCAGGCCAGCAGGGAAGGGCAGTTGGGAGGGACCAAGCCTGCAAGGGAGGGCAGTTGGGGGCAATCAGACCTGCAGGGGAGGGCAGTTAGGGGTGACCAGGCCTGCAGGGGAGGGCAGTTAGGGGCAATTGGGCCGGCAGGGGAGCAGTTAGGCATCAATCAGGCTGGCAGGGGAATGGTTAGGGGGTGATCAGGCTGGCAGGCAGAAGCGGTTAGGAGCAATCAGGCAGGCAGACAGGTGAGCGGTTGGGTGCCAGCAGTCCTGGATTGTGAGAGGGATGTCTGACTGCCCGATTAGGCCCCATCCCAGGGATCGGGCCTAACTGGGCAGTCCGACATCCCTCGAGGGGTCCCAGATTGGAGAGGGTACAGGCTGGGCTGAGGGACACCCCCCCCTTCCATGCACAAATTTCATGTACCGGCCTCTAGTGTGCTATATCAGGCTAGCAAATGTGGTCCTCTCATCCCTCTCATCCATTGAGCACAGTGAGGAGCCTGTGGGCACAGAGGGACAGTCAACTCCATCCATACTCCACAAGCCTCGAATGGCCACGTAACTCCCGAATGGCTCTGAGAGACTGCCCGGCCTCCTACAAGCAGGCTTGAGACCGTTTGCACAGGCATTTCCGTGTCCTTCACACCAAGCATGTTCTAGAAGGCTGAAGGGGCTTTCCCATCCTGCCCCTCAGCCCATCAGAAATTTTACCACAAGGGGTGGGATGTGGCAAGAGGAGGACCAGGTTGGGAGCCCAAGGCAGGATCCTTCTTGTCTGGATTTAAGAGCTACACTGGGCACATTGCATTCTCCTGATCCACCTTTCAAAGAACAAACTCTCAGATAAGCTTTTTACAACAAGGCTTCCCACCACATTGACAGCAACAGCACATAGCAGGCCAAGGGGCTCAAAAAGAACACTGCTTCTGAGCAAACTCATTCACACCAGGCTTCCGTGCTTCAGTGAGGGCCCAGAGTGGCCACAAACAGGGTGTTGTCTGGTCCTAGCCAGCTCTCTTTATTAGATAAAGCAAATGACACATTATCTCCTGACAGAGAAGAGCACAATTTTCAGAGACATTTAAAATGGAAGCGTAATTTTCTGATGGCTTCTAAAGGGGAACAGCTTAGCACAGGTTATTTAGATCTAATCCAAACCACTCTAGGACTTCAATTTAGCCATTTAAGGTAGGAAGCCGATGCCTTCTCCCATCTCCTGCTGCAGGCTGAGGTTTAGATTGGAGTTAGATGCACCAGAGTATGAAGATTTGGGGTCTGACCACAAAGTTGATGTCTTCAGGGGAATCATTCCACAAGGGGAGCTGACACACCTGACTCTATCCTTTACCTGGCTGGGAAGTTGCTTCATGTCTTGGTCCTGTTTCCATGTGAAAAAAAAAAAAAAAAAAAAAAAAAAGCCGGCCTAGAATGATTTAGAATTTTTCTTGAGGTGGGAGGCCACGGATTCCTCCAGCAATTTGATCTTCCAGGAACTCCTTCAGGTGCACACCGCTCAGTTCTCCCTGGTAATGTACACATAGTTGGGACCCACCTGTCCGAGGGCACATCCTCGGATGTAGAGCCAGGCTTGACAACCATCCCTGGGGCGGATTTCCAGCTGAAATGTTCAGTTGCTCTTTTTGAAGAGACAAACTATCACTACTAAAATAACTGCAATAACTGCCCCAGTGATAACTGGAATAGCAAGCTGAGTCGTCCCCCTGTCATGTCTCAAAGCTGAAAAATGAGATCTCGGAAGATTTAAGCCAATGCGTGGAAAACTTATTGCAAGCAGATTCAGACTGCCGGCACCGGGAGGGGCCCAATAAAGGGTTGCCAGGGAAGCTAATTGGTCTAGGAGTATATATGTGCTACAAGCCTGTGTCACCACCTGATCGATTCCCTCAAGCATTCTTGCCCAGCAAGGGACCTTACATTTCCCTGTTTCTATGCATCAGTTCACCATCAGTTCACCTTCTTGTTGCAGTCCCTCCCTAGTTTCACATGCCTCTGGCTCTGAGTCTAAAACAGTCTGTTATTCCTGCATGGTTGGTTTCTGTGATTAGGCTTGCTCAAACTGCCCCGGTTGCCTCCGCCTCTGTTCCACCTGCCCTGCCTGCCTGTGTGTCAAGCTAACTCCTCTCACCTGGCTATGGGTCCCCAAAGGACAGCATTGTCATGCATGGGGGATAGTCACAAGTGTTAAGTGGTAGATTTAACCAATGAATTGTTTTGTGTCTCCGAAAAGAATTTGCTTCATTCTGAACTAACCTGGAGGCAGCGATGGAGGTGATACCCAGAGACTCAATAAGTTATAAGATTCTGAAGGAATTATTTACGTAGCATAGATGTGACAAGGAAACTTCCTCAAAAAGGAAAATATCAACTTTAGAAGTGAGCATTGGGCTGCTAAGTTTGCCTGCCATTTTCTTGAACCTACAACATAAGTTCTGTAGTTTGGGGAGATGGTACCTAGCTCCCAGGGTTGTAGTAATGATAAATGGGACACCCCAGAAAAAACACTGTGCTTCACCATGCAACCCCCCACCCCCACCCCCCCGCAGCCCAACCCCCAATTAGGTCTGCCGAGAGCCTGCTCAAAGCCTGCCCCAGGGGCTCTGAGAACCTGCCTCAGCTGGTTTTTCACAAAATAGGGCCTCAATAAATATATATCAGATGAATGAATGGCTGCTTGCATTTCTCCTTTTGTGTACTTATTAGGTGCAACAATGAAACCCAGGCCCCTTAATTCTGCCAGTTCCATTACCGAGTGGATGTAGGGTGAGTGGAAGGGAGAGGGCGGTCAAGAATGAGTAAAGGGCGATAGCGCAGCCTACGCACCCGGAGAGAAAAGAAATTCTTGGAGGCTTGGGGGCAACAAAGAGCCGGAGCAGACGAATCCAAACACGAGGTCCCGGGGCCTCGGGTGCGCAGGCAGGACCCACTCCCCGCACGTCCCCGCCAAGTGGCCCGCACCCAGCCAGGCGCCCCCGTCCCCGCACCGGGCGCCCGCCCCTGGGGCGGTGCCGGGAACACGCGGCGCCTCCGCCGGTCACGTGGGGGCCGAGCCGCCGGGCGGCGCTGCCGCTTCCCGATCGCGCCCTCCCAGTGCCGGGGACGCGGCGCTCGCGCTCTCTCCCGGGCCCCGGGAAGCAGAGACCGGGAGGTGCCGCCGCCGCCGCCCCCTCCTCCCGGCTGCACCCCGGCCCTGTGCTCGCAACATGCCCGCCGCCGAGCCAAGCGCCGCCCTCCTCCAGGAGCTCGCGGAGGCGACGGCGCTGCGGGCCGCGGGGCCGCGGCTGCGAGGGTAGCGGAGCCGGAGCGGGCACGGAGGCGCCGCGCGGCGGGCGGAGCGGAGGAGGAGCAGCAGGCATCCTCCGCGGCGCGCCCATGGCCCCGGAGGTAGGAGAATGCGAGCGGCACTCCCCGCCGGCCGCCGCCTCCCCCCGCGCCGCCGGCTCGGCGCCCCCCGGAGCTGCTCGCGTCGCCGCCGCCCCCCAGCTGCGGGCGCCCGGCCGCTGGCTGCGCTAGGACCCGCCGCCGGTCGCCGAGGGCGGGTGGGGAGAGAGGAGCGGGAGCGACCGGGAGCCTGGCGCCCGCCCGGGCGCAGCGCGGCATGGAGCTGTGAGCTCCCGCGCCCGCGCGAGGGTGTCGGCCCGGGGCCCCGCCATGGCTGGGAAGGACAGTGGGAACCTGAAGACGGTGAGGCTGTGGCGGGACGCCGCCCTGCGCGCCAGGAAGCTGCGGAGCAACCTGCGCCAGCTCACCCTCAGCGCGGCCGGGGGCTGCCCGGGGGTCGGGGCCGACCAGATCGACTCCCCCGACGCCCCCCAGCTCGTGCTACCGGCCAACATCGGGGACATTGAGGTGCTGAACCTGGGGAACAACTGCCTGGAGGAGGTGCCCGAGGGGCTGGGGTCGGCGCTGGGCAGCCTGCGCGTCCTGGTCCTGCGGAGGAACCGCTTTGCCCGGCTGCCCCCGGCGGTGGCCGAGTTGGGCCACCACCTCACCGAGCTGGACATGAGCCACAACCGACTGACGGCTCTGGGCGCGGAGGTGGTGAGCGCTCTGCACGAGCTGCGCAAGCTGAACCTCAGCCACAACCAGCTGCCCGCCTTGCCCGCCCAGCTGGGCTCGCTGGCCCACCTGGAGGAGCTGGATGTCAGCTTTAACCGCCTGGCGCACCTGCCCGACTCCCTCTCCTGCCTCTGCCGCCTGCGCACCCTCGATGTGGACCACAATCAGCTCACTGCTTTTCCTGGGCAGCTGCTGCAGCTGGCTGCCCTGGAGGAGCTGGACGTGTCCAGTAACCGGCTCCGAGGCCTACCTGAGGGTATCAGTGCCCTGCGTGCCCTTAAAATCCTCTGGCTGAGTGGGGCCGAGCTTGGCACCCTGCCTGAGGGCTTCTGTGAGCTGGCCAGCCTGGAGAGCCTCATGCTAGACAACAACAGGCTGCAGGCTCTGCCCGCCCAGTTCAGCCATCTGCAGAGACTCAAAATGCTCAACCTCTCCTCTAACCTCTTTGAGGAGTTCCCTGCTGCGCTGCTGCCCCTGGCTGGCCTGGAGGAGCTCTACCTTAGTCGCAACCAGCTCACCTCAGTGCCATCCCTGATCTCAGGCCTGGGCCGGCTCCTCACCCTGTGGCTGGACAACAACCGGATCCGCTACCTGCCGGACTCCATTGTGGAGCTGACGGGCTTGGAGGAGCTCGTGCTGCAGGGCAACCAGATCGCTGTGCTGCCGGACAACTTTGGCCAGCTCTCCCGGGTGGGCCTGTGGAAGATCAAGGACAACCCACTGATCCAGCCCCCCTACGAGGTCTGTATGAAGGGGATCCCCTACATCGCAGCCTACCAGAAGGAGCTGGCCCACTCCCAGCCGGCAGTTCAGCCCCGCCTCAAGCTGCTCCTGATGGGCCATAAGGCTGCCGGGAAGACCTTGCTCCGGCACTGCCTCACTGAGGACAGAGTGGAGGCAAGTGAAGGAGGAGGGGACAAGGAGAAGGGCTACTCACCTCCACCGCCGCCCGCGAGCAAGGGCATCGAGGTGACCAGTTGGACAGCCGACGCTTCCCGGGGCCTGCGGTTCATTGTGTATGACTTAGCCGGAGATGAAAGCTACGAGGTGATCCAGCCCTTCTTCCTCTCCCCAGGGGCCCTTTATGTGCTGGTGGTGAACTTGGCCACCTACGAGCCACGGCGATTTCCTACCACCGTGGGCTCCTTCTTGCATCGGGTGGGGGCCCGCGTGCCTCACGCGGTGGTGTGCATTGTGGGCACGCACGCAGACCTGTGTGGGGAGCGGGAGCTGGAGGAAAAGTGTCTGGACATCCACCGCCAGATCGCCCTGCAGGAGAAGCGCGATGCTGAGGGGCTGAGCCGCCTGGCCCAGGTGGTGGACGAGGCGCTGGCCCGTGACTTCGAGCTGCGCTCAGCCAGCCCCCATGCCGCGTACTATGGTGTGTCAGACAAGAACCTTCGGCGGCGCAAGGCCCACTTCCAGTACCTGCTCAACCACCGGCTGCAGATCCTCTCCCCGGTGCTGCCTGTGAGCTGCAGGGACCCCCGCCAGTTACAGCGCCTTCGGGACAAGCTGCTCTCGGTAGCTGAGCACCGGGAAATCTTCCCCAACTTACACAGAGTCCTGCCCCGGTCCTGGCAGGTGCTGGAGGAACTGCATTTCCAGCCCCCTCAGGCACAGCGGCTCTGGCTGAGCTGGTGGGACTCGGCACGCCTGGGCCTGCAGGCAGGTCTGACCGAGGACCGGCTGCAGAGCGCCCTGTCCTACCTGCACGAGAGCGGCAAACTGCTCTACTTTGAGGACAGCCCAGCCCTCAAGGAACACGTCTTCCACAACCTCACCCGCCTCATTGACATCCTCAATGTCTTTTTCCAGAGGGATCCTTCCTTGTTGCTGCATAAGCTGCTCCTAGGGACCAACGGAGAGGGCGAGGGAGACGGGGAAAGCTCCCTCGTAATGGCACTGCCACCGCCCAGCCAGGACCTGCTCCGGGCCACCCAGCTCCATCATTACGTGGAGGGCTTTCTGCTTCACGGGCTCTTGCCGGCCCATGTCATTCGGTTGCTGCTTAAGCCTCACGTCCAGGCCCAGCAGGATTTGCAACTGCTGCTGGAGCTGCTGGAGAAGATGGGACTCTGCTACTGCCTCAATAAACCCAAGGGCAAGCCTCTGAATGGGTCCACGGCCTGGTACAAGTTCCCCTGCTACGTGCAGAACGAGGTGCCCCATGCAGAGGCCTGGATTAACGGGACCAACCTGGCCGGGCAGTCTTTTGTGGCTGAGCAGTTGCAGATTGAATATAGTTTTCCCTTTACCTTCCCACCTGGGTTGTTTGCACGCTACAGCGTCCAGATCAACAGCCACGTGGTGCAGAGGTCCGACGGGAAACTTCAGATCTTTGCATATCGAGGGAAAGTTCCTGTGGTGGTGAGCTACAGACCCGCCAAGGGGGTCCTGCAGCCAGATACTCTCTCCATCGCCAGCCATGCATCATTACCAAACATATGGACGGCGTGGCAAGCCATAACCCCCTTGGTGGAAGAACTGAATGTGCTACTTCAGGAATGGCCTGGACTGCACTACACCGTGCACATTCTCTGTTCTAAGTGCCTTAAGAGAGGGTCGCCCAATCCACACGCTTTCCCGGGTAAGTGGAGAGAGGGATGTGCGTCTTCTGTGCTGTGTTTTGGAATGCATTTCTTTAGAAGATTTTTGTTTCTCCTTTGTAAGATGTTTAACCTCACAGGCTTCCCAGGAAAGCTTCTCAAGGTGAATACAAGGGGGTTTGGGGACAAGCAAAAGGCAGTGAGTACATGAGCAGTCTGACATACAGTCCCCAGTCTCGTACTCTCGTACAAGAGAGATTCAGACGTCCCAAGTGGGTTCTAGTCAAAACATGTGGGTCTCCCTTATTCCCCTCTTCCCAATTGAGCCCGCTTTTCATGGGAGGAAATGTCAGGTAGCTGAACGGAAGATGGGGTCTGAGGTTAGTCTCTTGCTGAGCCTGGGCTTTAATGCTTATTAGACACACCCGGAGGGTTTGAGATGCTCCGAGTTTGACATGTCATTGCCATTTTTATTTATTTATTTTTGTTTAAATTTAGAGGGTGCCGTCATAAAGTAAAAAGTCTAGCTCACTTTTCTTAAGAAATTCCAGAGAAGAATGTTTTGTAATCGGGTTTGGATTAGTGAAGACAGTGATACTGATATTCATGATGAATTAGTGAAAACAAAACTTTCAGTCTGTAATGCATGACTAACTCCTGGGATCACAGTTTTACTCACCACACTCGTGGGCAGGAACCGCAGCCTGCTGAGCTCTCTCGGGACTTTCCTCGGGTGCTTCCTGGCAATTTGGTGCTTTACAGATGTTTTAAGGTGTTTTTTTGGTTTGTTTGTTTTTTTGTAAGTGTTAGAGAGTGGAGCTTTTTGGAAGTACTTTGTAAGAGATAGAAGAGACAAAATATTGCCAGTAATTTTTTTCTCTTCTGGGAAATGTTTCCTTCCTTCCTTCCTTCCTTCCTTCCTTCCTTCCTTCCACCTACTTACCTACCTACCTACCTAACTACCTACCTACCTACCTGAACCATTGTAATGAATGGGAGAACCCAGGACAAGTTGTCTGGGACTTCTGATTCTGCTTAATTGGCATCCTGAGTGTTCAGTTTGGACTCTGTCCATTTCCCACATGTGAAGGCATTCTTTGGAGCAATTCTTTAAACATCTCAGATATTTGTGGAGCACAGGCTTGGCTAACAACATTCCAAGTGTCCTGAGGACAAACCTAAGGATAGAATCATTGCCAGTTTCTCCCCTCGGCCCCCCACCCCCAGAGCACATTGAGGGGTGATGAAATAGAAGACTGTACCACTGTGATCTTTGTCCTGGCTGATGCAGCTCGTCATAGTGTTGGGAAGGAACCAGACACCAATATTTCCGAAGGTAACATCTTCCCCTCGCCCTAGATCTAGGCTGAGTTTAATTCTTCAACTTGAAAAAAAGCCATCGTATTCAGTTACCTGTCAACTGAGCTGTCCATTCTGTATGATTATCTGGTGTCTTCTCACAGTCTGAGACTTGGTAGATGATGCTTCAGTTCGTTTTATATTTGCCATTGTGTTTTCTTCCCGAAAGCAGATACTTCTCTATTGTCTAACTAAATTGAATGAAGTGGTTGAGAGTTACATATTCACAGAGTAGCTGATTGAAGGAGCTAACTAAAGCCAATTCTTAATCCAGATGGAACATTCATACAACTGAGGTTATTAGCAACAAAGGGAAAGGCATAGGTTATTATTGAACAAGTAAAGATCTGTGCAGAGGAATTCCAAGAACTTTGAGGAGTAAACAATGAGGCTGGAATTTTTATCTCCTAACCTCAGCTGTTTATTTTTGGTCATAGTCAAAAATTCCACAAACAGGTCCATTCTCGTTATCATTTTGCCTATTTGCCAGTTAAAGGAGGCACACCTGGTTTGTCATTCAGGCTCTAAGGAAGAGATGATTTTTTCTCAACAAAGAAATGGTTGAAAATTGTAAATTATATATTGAATAGGAATAAATTACCAGGTGTTTTGATAATATAGACTGTCTATTTCTATTTTATTTATGGGCAGAGAAATAAATTATCTTTTTGTTTTGTTTAGGATTCTATTCTAAAAGTAGCAGAGGGCACAAAAGCTGTAGAAAAAGGTGATATAGTACATTCATTACAATAAGACAAGGAAAAAATACATTTTCCTCTTTCATATTTTCCTGTGATAGCCATCATCTGCTAGTATTTGCCACATTTCCAAAAGATTTGGGAATGCCTTAGCCGGTTGCTGAGTGGTTAGAGTGTCAGTCCACAGTCTGAAGGGTTGTGGGTTCGATTCTGGTCAAGGGCAGATACCTCGATTGCAGGATTGATTCCCTGGTCGGGGCACATGAGGGTTGTGTTTCTCTCACATCCATGTTTATCTCTCTCTGTCTCTCCCTCTCCCTTCCATTCTCTCTAGAAATCAGTGGAAAAAATATCCTCAGGTGAGGATTAAGAAAAAAAAAGATTTGGGAAGAGCTAAAGTAATAAATTAGAAGGTGATGTAGGAACAGAATTATAATGTTGAGTGTTCAATTGGTTAGGGCAGTGGTCGGCAAACTCATTAGTCAACAGAGCCAAATATCAACAGTACAACGATTGAAATTTCTTTTGAGAGCCAAATTTTTTAAACTTAAACTATATAGGTAGGTACATTGTTATTAACTTAATTAGGGTACTCCTAAACTGGCCTTTGCTAAAAACATCCTCAATCTGATTGAGGTACATTCACTGAGGTCGACCCCTTCCAACTCTCCCATCCACACTCATCTTGTATACTTGTTTCGTATATCTCCTTTCCGAAAACCTGACTGCTGCGCATGGGCCACGAAGTTTCAATCGCATTGTACCTGTGCGCCTGCACGTGCTATTTTGTGGAAGAGCCACACTGAAGGGTCCAAAGATCCGCAGTTTGCCGTCCACTGGGTTAGGGCATACATTTAAAATATGTTTATCCAGTCCCTAGATTATTAAAATATATTTTACCTTGGCAGAAACCTTTGACTCTATTGGTAGCTTTTTGTCTTTTTAAGAAGTCATTTTGCTTTTAGAAATATTGAAAAAGTTGGTTACTTAGTTTTACATTTTATTTTTTTAAAATATATTTTATTAAGTTTTTACAGAGAGGAAGGGAGAGGGATAGAGAGTTAGAAACATCGATGAGAGAGAAACATCGATCAGCTGCCTCCTGCACACCCCCTACTGGGGATGTGCTTGCAACCAAGGTACATGCCCTTGACCAGAATCGAACCTGGGACCCTTCAGTCTGCAGGCTGACGCTCTATCCACTGAGCCAAGCCGGTTAGAGCTAGTTTTACATTTTATTAGTACCAAGTACCCCTGTAAACTGGTAAATTTTTTTTTATTGATTAAGTTATTACATGTAAACTGGTAATTTTGTTACAATGTAAAAAAAAACACCTAGAATTTGAATTTTTTTTTCAGTTTTGGGACATTGTGAGTAAAAAGCAAATTACTGTCTTCCTTGATTTTATACAGAAGAAATGTAAAGTTGGATTAATAGTTTTAAACATTATTTTATTATAAACTTTTGAACAATAATAGATACAGAGGCAGAGCTGCCTCAAACAGATTGTCAAACTGCAGCGGGAAGGCCGGGGAGGGTTGGGGGACGGGAGGTAGGGGGGGTAAGAGATCAACCAAAGGACTTGTATGCATACATATAAGCATAACCAATGGACATAAGACACTGGGGGATAGGGGAGGCTAGGGGATTGTCTAGGGCGGGGGGAAAAAATGGACACATATGTAATACCCTTTGTATTACTTTAAGCAATAAAAAAAAAAATTAATCCTCAAAAAAAAATAGTTTTAAACATTATTTTGTGAAAAGTCTGTGTTGGCCCTGTCATTGTCAATAGGTCATTAAATCCAGCCTACGCCGTACTAATGTAGTTGGCCTAGGAAAGTACAGTATTTCTCTTTTTTTATTTTGACCAATGAAAGAAATGCCATGTTTTGGAAAACTCAGCTGACTATCTCTTGGTTTTAAAAGTTTTTTTTTTTTTTTTTTTAAAAAAGATCTAATTATGTGGCCAGAGAGATTACTGATTTATCTCACTTAAGATAAATGGGTTGAGTGACAGGAAAGTTGAATGAGGCCAGTAATGAGCCTAAACGTCAGGTGTGGGAACCTTCCCCTGCTTTCTGCAGGCTCTGGCCGGACTGCCAGCTTCCAACAGCCAGGCTCCCCTCCCCCTTACTTGTCTGGGTGTTCTGGAGTAAGTTTCCTCTTGTGCGATATTTATTTGTTCTGTTCTTTTTTTAAAACATTTTTTTTTTTTTTATTTCAGAGAGGAAGGGAAAGGGAGAGAGAGAGAAACATCAATGATGAGGAAGAATCATTCACTGGCTGCCTCCTGCACTCCCCCCGCTAGTGACCAAGCCCACAACCCAGGCATGTGCCCTGACCAGGAGTCGAACTGTTTGACCTCCTGGTTCATAGGTCGATGCTCAACCACTGAGCCACGCTGGCCGGGCATCTTCTGTTCTTTTCTACCAATATGGCAGAAAAGCTGAACACTCCTGAGGTTGGGTATGTGGATTATTGAGGCCAGGACATAGGCCTACAGCAAGATTCTAGTGCTTTGCTATTCCATGTAAGCCGTTGAATGAATGCTGTGTGTTTTTAAATTGAAAGAGTGCATCTTAATGAGTCGAACTTGGGTTCAGTGTAGTTTGTCACTGAACATCCTACTCTCCAGATTATTAAAGGCTATTTTTAAGGATAATTGGGAGCAACCCAAAGCAGGTAGAGCATTGGCACATGGTCTTTAGATTTGGTTTCTTTCATTCGCTAGTTAACTCGATGCCTTTGCACATCTCTGGTCAAGTCCCTTTTGCCTGAGTTCAAGTTCTCGCCCGCTGTGTAGCTCTCCGAGGCACTCGGGCATTTTGCCCTGCTCTGCTGGTGTCTGTGTATGTGCCCTGATTGCTCTTTGATGAGGTTGTACCCTTCTCTGAGCAGGAGACACGCCTGGGGCTTTGTGGCTTCTGTGAGCCTGTCAAATGTTGGCTGAATGACTCTTTGGTGGTTTGTGAGAAATGTCTTTTTTTTTTTTTTTGGACATTCACATGTTCTGTCAAACTCCTAGGTGGTACTGTAGTGATCATCTTGCTTCGTCCCCTGTCCCAGCTCCCTCCCCCTGTGCCCCAGATGCCCCAAGTGTTCCCATTGTCGCTGCATTGCTGGTCTTTCCCTTGAATAGGCCCTTCATTTTGACCACTGAACCAGAGCAAAGTTCTTTCCTTGTTATATCTCCGTTTGAGAGTTACTGGAATTTGAGCTGACCTAGTTGTTTGGATTGAATTAGTCACTGTTTTTAATTTCACAAAGGTTATTAAATATCTTTGGAGTTTAGCTTTATTAATATTGATGCTTCTTGGCTTTTATTTTTGTGAAGTGTCCTCTTTGAACTCTCCTGGGCTTTGTTTCATATAAAAATTAAAACCTTAATCATGCAGTGGGAGAAACAAATACTGTGCCTGATAGAATTCAAAGGCTGGGAAGGCCTTCAGGAGTAAATCGCATCTCGTGGTGGCCGTCCCTTTAAATCGCAAGCCCATCCCTGCCCAGGCAGCGTAGATTTCCTAGAGAAAGTATGTTTTCTTTGTTAACAGAGCTTTTGTACCCTACTCTGCCACCTGCTAGTCTTAACTCCCAGTAAGCCTCATGTAACACCTAGTTCTTACTCATTTACTTCATTTTAACGCCTAAAACATTTCCAGTGTACCTCACAAGGTTGTGTTGGGGATTAGGTGAGAGAATGTGTTGAGAAAATGGTTATTCTCCTTGTGTTTGTAAGGAAGTGAGGGGCTTCTGCGCCATGGTATGGGTGCGGGTGGGGCTGATAGTGGAGCGAACATTTTTATATTTTTGGTCGCTGTCTCCATCCACCCATGAACTCCCTTCTCGTCATAGGAGCCTGTTAGGATTAAGGACCTGATCCCTCCATTAGGGCCCAATTTACCTATTTATTTCTGATTTTAGAGAGAGGAAGGGGAGAGAGAGAGAAAGATATCTATGTCAGAAACATCCAGGGGTTGCCTCCCGCACGTGCCCCAACCAGGGGTTGAGCCCATGACCTGGGTATGTGCGTGGACCGGGAATCGAAGCCACGGTGCTCTGGTGTACGGGGCGATGCTCTAACCACCTGAGCAGCACTGGCAAGACTCCCCCCCCTCCCCCCGTTTTTTTTTTTTTTTTTAATACCAGGAGGCAGGTGCCGCCCTCTTTTCTTGCCCTCTCTTGTCTCTGCAGCCTCTGCACTCCTGTGCGCTGGGTGGAGTGGAGAGCTGAGCTGCTGGGTGTTCTAGGCTCTGTGGAAGGCAGACCCGGTGGTCTGCTTGGGGGCAGGCCCGGCCAGGTCTGTGCTCCCTGGTTCAGCTGCTCTGATTGCAAAACCAGCTGCCGGTGGCGGTCAGGTTTCCCTTCCTTTGGGGGCTGCTTTCCTTCCCTTCATTGGGGGTGAGGAGGCCCCTTTTGGCCTGCCTTCCCCAGTCCTGCTTTTGCATTAATGAAGCTGACCCTCTGAGCCCCACTTGGCTCCTCATGTCTGGGCAGCCTATAGAACCCAGAATGATTGACAGGCATCCCAGACAGCCACGGAACACGCATGATGACATGTCTTTGTTGAACCACGAAGACTCTCTCCCTTGTAAGTGTGGCAGTTCTCCCGTACGGTTACATACTCTCTTCTCTGAGACCCGATGTTTCCTGTGCTGGCAGGTCACACTCCCTAGACCAGTGGTTCTCAACCTTCCTAATGCCGCGACCCTTTAATTCAGTTCCTCATGTTGTGGTGACCCCCAACCATAAAATTATTTTCGTTGCTACTTCATAACTGTAATTTTGCTACTGTTATGAATCGTAATGTAAATATCTGATATGCAGGATGTATTTTCATCATTACAAATTGAACATAATTAAAGCAGTGATTAATCACAAAAACAATATGTAATTATGTATGTGTTTTCTGCTGGTCTTAGGCGACCCCTCTGAAAAGGTCGTTCGACCCCCAAAGGGGTCCCGACCCACAGGTTGAGAACTGCTGCCCTAGACAGTGCCTGGTGCAGGGCTGAGCAGGTGGGAAGGGGCTCAAAGCGGATTGGTTATTTTTAAAGAACTCAAGAAATTCTGCTGTTTCTTAATCGATTCTTTGGCAAAGTGCTTTTTTTTAGGTGGTTTATGGGCTTTGTCTTAAAGTGTGCACTTTAAGGTAAGCATATAATTTTCCCACGTGACTTTTCTGGTACATATATTCCTGTCCTCTGTATCCAACTCCTAATTCTTTCAGGAAAGATGTGGTGGGGGAAAGAGTGGGCAAGGAGCAGCTATCAGGATGCAAAGCGAATGAAGGAAAGAGAAAATGTTTTCAAGCATTCAGTGCCCAAAATACAGAAAGCCTTCTACCACCTGACCTTGCCTTCTACCACCTGACCTTGCCTTCTATCACCTGACCTGCCTTCTATCACCTGACCTGCCTTCTATCGCCTGACCTGCCTTCTACCACCTGACCTTGCCTTCTACCACCTGACCTTGCCTTCTACCACCTGACCTTGCCTTCTACCACCTGACCTTGCCTTCTATCACCTGACCTGCCTTCTACCACCTGACCTGCCTTCTACCACCTGACCTGCCTTCTACCACCTGACCTGCCTTCTACCACCTGACCTTGCCTTCTACCACCTGACCTTGCCTTCTACCGCCTGACCTTGCCTTCTCTTTCTTTAGACAGTGAGCACTCCCCTCCCCCAAGCCTGCTGTTCCGTAGTCTTTCCAGCTAACCCGCCCCACCCCTGACCTTGGCCTCTCAAAGAGGGAAGCTGTAGAGGGAGAGGAGGGTGGCGCGGGCAGGAGTTCCTCATGGTGGGTGCCGGCTGTTTTCTCCTCTCCCACGTGCCATTGCTTGCGAAGCTCCGGACAGAGTCAAGGTTGCTGGTTTGAGCTCATGGAAGCCCCTGGAAAAGTTGCCGCCTGTAATGAGTGCAGAGATGGTTCTATATGTGCTGTTTATGATGGATAATGACTCCCAGACACCATGGCCAGCAGGGCCGACTTACGTGCAGAGGGAGAAGGGAACATTTGTAGTTGTTTTCTATTTTTGGCACTGAGTGCTTGAAAACATTTTTTCATTTTCCTTCCTCAACATAGTCTCTTCGCTGAAAATACGGATTGTTACTTAGAGAGTAAATTAGTAAAAGAAACAAAACAAAAATCAAATGTTTATCTTTAGCGGTAGGTTTACAGAAGGCAAAGACTGCAGAAGCAGAGAGAATGTTGGCGGGGGTGGGGGGGGGCGGAGGGAGGGAACTGGAGGAGGACAGAGGTCCCGGGGTCCTGGTGGGGGCCGGCGGTGGATTCCCATGGGTGCTGTGAGCCTGGAGGCTGTGTCATGGGCCTCAGGAAGGAACTCCACGCTCTAGACTGGCAGCCCCAGGCACCCAGGCTGTTCCAGCTGCTTCCTCTGCTTTTGCAAATCTGTGCAAAGGGCACTTGCGAGAAGGGCAAGGAGGAAAGGAGAACTGGAGCTGTGTCAAGACTGCTCTTCGGTTGTGTGTGCCTTTCGGTTCTGGGCAGAGTGGCTTACTGAGTCCAAGCTGCTGCTCCTTCCTGCTCTTCCTCCTCCTCTTATGGAAATCCACATCACATCCGAGTAACCATTTGTAAGGAAGCAGTTCCGTGGCATTTAGTGCGTTCAGTGTTGTACAGCCACACCTTTAAGTCAAGTGCTTCTGGAGGCTAGGAGCAGATTCAGTTGCTGGCTTCCTGCCTAGGGGGAGTTGACTGGGAATTCTTTTGCACAGTTTTGAGACACTAAGGCATGGCGGAAGGAGGAAGGGCTTTTTAGGCCAGGCCTTGAGATGCCACGCTGTTGAACACCTTTTAACCTGGCTGCGACCGACATCCTCTTACTCAATGTTGATGAGAGGACAGAAGTCTGTCTGGCGTCCTGAGTTAATGGGGGCCTGGCACATAAGAGCACAGAGAAGAACACACTTGAGTACTGTGCACTTCCTATCATCTGTGTGTGCTTTTTTACACCTAAAATTTTTTAAAATGTATTTTATTGATTTTTTTACAGAGAGGAAGGAGAGGGATAGAGAGTTAGAAACATCCATGAGAGAGAAACATCGATCAGCTGCCTCCTGCACACCTCCTACTGGGGATGTGCCCACAACCAAGGTACATGCCCTTGACCAGAATCGAACCTGGGACCCTTCAGTCCGCAGGCTGACGCTCTATCCACTGAGCCAAACCAGTTAGGGCTGCACTTAATTTTTAAAAAAATGTGTTTATTGATTTCAGAGAGAACATGAGAGGGAGAGAGAGTTAGAAATATCAATGATGAGAGAGAATCACTGATAGGCTGCCTCCTCCATGCACCCTGTGGGGATCGAGCCAGCCACCCAGGCATGTGCCCTTGACTAGGACCCTTCAGTCCACAGACCGACGCTCTTATCCATTGAGCCAAGCCAGCTAGGGCTTTTGTGAGTTTCTTTGAGCCAAACTGTCGACAATTGTCACGAAGCAGAATCTCAATGGATTGGGATAATGCTCCCGAAAATGGCATTTTTAAAAAAATCTATTTTTGTACATTACAATCAAAGGAGGAGATGTAGGTGGGTTACATGAAATCCACTGGTGATAGATTAGAGAGGTGGGAGAAAGCAAAGTGGGAAACCTCTGGGATTGGATAAAAAATAAAATGATAGACACTTCTTTTATTTAGGTGGGTACAGGATAGTTAACAGTCAACAATTAACATGGTAACACTAACAATGAAGGAATTTGTGGTATCTGTTGTGGCATTGGTTGTGCCCTGAGGAGTCCAGGGCAAAAAGAGAAGTTACAAGTTACCCTGACATTTCAATGATGTGTTATCGTAGATGCAAAAAGACAACGTGACTACCCACCATAACTGCATCTAGTTAAATTTTAATTTCAGACGTCCTTCGTGGTTACTTTAGGTCTTTGAGTTTGCGAGACCGCCTTGCAGGCCTTCCCTGAGCTTGTTGGGTTAGCATGTGGCCCCTTTTGTCCACAATTACATGGCATTGGCCATGGGGAGCTGATCGGGGACTTTGGTGATGTAATTGTTGTTTGTATATATGGAATCTGACCACACACAGAGAAATTCACTTGCATGTTTGAGTAATTACTGAAAAAACTGGCTTTTGATTTTCTGGGGGGAAAATATGATCCTACTGAGAAAGACTGGCTACAGCTTTGAATTTGCTTGACTTAGGTGAGTAGGTGGAAAGTAATAACCCAGATCATTCTTTTCCATTGATTTTCAGTTCGGATCATTTGTTTGCAAGAAATCTCAGGCAGATCTCAAAATAGGCAGGATCCTGAGATAGGAAAATGCATGGTATCTGAAGATTCCTAAAAACTTCCAAAATGAATCAGCTTTTTGGGGCGATGGGGCGGGGGGGGGGATGCCCCCTCTTTCAGAAGGCTTTACATTTCTCAGAGTTATTTATGGATTTGCTTTTGTATCGAGAGGGATTGAAGTCATCCGTGATTTCTGAACACCAAAGACTGCATGTGCACTGACTCCAAAGGCAGTATAAATTAAATTGGATCCTGTCATCAGGAAAATATATGGCTGCTACTTATAGATTTCTTTGATGAAGGACGCGTTGTTGAGATGGTTTTTCATTCTTAGCATATTAAATGTTGAGAGAATTAAAGAGTTAATTTTTCTTAGATCCTCCCCACTGCTAAAACGATGCATATAAATGAGATGCATATAAATGAATGTAGTATTAGAACATTGTTATGGTACTAGTGAATTTGGGTTAGTAGAACAAGCCTCCTTTCCTGCCTTTCTGTTTTTGAAAAGGGGGATTTAAAAAGAAAAAAAATAGAGGAGGAAGAGATAATCGGAAAAATGATATTTCTCCTAGGTACTGTTTGACTTATCACCTTTATTATAGTTTCAATAAGATTCTTATTTTTCACGCCATGGAGTTATTATTGTATTAATTATCACATCTGTCTAAGAGTGGAGGGTTGGGGGAAAATAAGAGAGTTGGTGACTGTTGAGTTCTCATCATGTTCTAGACCAGCCGTGGGCAAACTATGGCCCGCGGGCCAGATCCGGCCAGTTTGAAATGAATAAAACTATTGAAAAAAAAGACCGTACCCTTTTATGTAGTGATGTTTACTTTGAATTTATATTAGTTCACACAAACACTCCATCCATGCTTTTGTTCCGGCCCTCCGGTCCAGTTTAAGAACCTATTGTGGCCCTCGAGTCAAAAAGTTTGCCCACCCCTGTCTAGACACAGCTAAGTGCTTCTTATGGGCGATCTCATTTAATCCTCCCAGCAACCCTAGGAGCTAGGATTATCATTGTCCTCATTTTCAGGTGGAGAAATTGAGGGTTAAAAAGTGAAGTCCCCAGAGTTGGAGTGCCCTGGGACTTTTGCCCAGACCTCTGCTCCTACCCACTGCCCTGCCCTGGGGTTGGGTTGCCCACTGCTTCCCAACATACACAAGCTCACCTCCTTCCCGCCTTTTTCCTAGATGTCCATTCTGTATCACTCAGTGCTGGGCACCGTGGTCCCTGCTGGGCATACAGGTCTGGTGATGGGTGGGAACTGCCCATGTGGAGTTCCGGGGAGGCCATAGTCAGGTGCAGGGGAGCAGGGGGTCTCAGAGGGGCTTCTGAAAGGGCTGCCCAGCAGCTGAGTGTTGCAGGGTGATTTCCAGTTAACCACATGGAGAAGAGGGGAAGGGTAATTCAAATTAGAATGGCATTTAAAAAGGCAGGCAGTTCAGCATGCTCTGCCTGGGAGTGGGCGTGTGTCCGTAAAAGCATTTCGGCATTTAGCAATTGTAACAAGGAAGGGGCTTCTTTATTTAAGGTGCATTTGTGGACTGGTAAAAGGATGCCAGTGACCACTGGCGGCCCATAAGCTAGAGTTTCGAAAGCATTGTCCTAGCCCAGCCGTGGGCAAACTACGGCCCGCGGGCCAGATCCGGCCCGTTTGAAATGAATAAAACTAAAAAAAAAAAAAAAAGACCGTACCCTTTTATGTAATGATGTTTACCTTGAATTTATATTAGTTCACACAAACACTCCATCCATGCTTTTGGTCTGGCCCTCCGGTCGAGTTTAAGAACCCATTGTGGCCCTCGAGTCAAAAAGTGTGCCCACCCCTGTCCTAGCCTGTGCTTTTCCATCGGGCAGGCCTCTGTTGAGACCATGGAAGCGATTGGCAGCTGGGAGAACGTAAAGGTAGTGTCAAATGATTTGTTCAGACTCACGTTCTAGTTATTGTTGGGCTGACAACACACCTGTCCTCTAGGCCCATGTCTAAGGGTGCCGCTGGAGACTTCCTCCTCCGAGCCCGGGAGAAAAGGAGTGTTGGTTATCCTCACAGCCAGGTGGCTGCATGCCTCTGTGACCCCTGGGAATGCATCCGAAAACATTGATTTTTCCTTCCTCTGAACCTCAGCCATAACTGATCCTGGGATAAAGGCGAATTTGGCTAGAAGACAGTTAGCACTTTATTGTGGACTAAGATTCACTGACTTTACCCTCTGTTATTTTTATGATACCACAGACTGCCTAGAATTACTGGTTTTTATTAATTTTGCACTAGTGGAGCGCCATGTTTTATGCATTTCATTAGGTTGCAACACTACCTACCACCACAAGAGAGTGTTTTTCTTACATCTTTCATCATATCAACATTGGAGTTTGTCTTCCTTTGTCCCTCAATTTATCAAAATTCTACTTAAGTTACATTGTAATTGAAATCCTAGGAAGTGCAAGATAACTTTACATTTTTACTTTATATTTTGTTTGTCTTTATATTTTGGGTTGAAACATTTGGAATTTTGTGTTGCAGTTTAAAATGGAAGCATTATTAAAAAAAATAAAAGAGAAGCATTATCACCGAGTGGTTAGTTGCAAGGGCTCTTGAGGGAGAATGCTGGGTTCACAAGTCACCACTTGTTAGCTGTGTGACTTTGGGCATCCTAATATTCTCTACTCATGTGGTGTCCTGAAGATTACGTTAATCCATGTAAGATGCTCAAACAGTGTTTGACACATGGCAAGAGCTCAAGAGGTGTTAGAGGCTGCTGTCCCTACAATTATTCCAAAAGCCCAGGTTTATACGTCCATAGGGTGGGGCAAAAGTAGGTTTATAGTTGTGAGTTTTTGAAACAGTTTATTCTTGTATTATTATTTACTAGAGGCCCGATGCACAAAAGTTCGTGCAAGAGTAGGCCTTCACCCGGGACCTGGGCTTCCCTCGCAGCCCCGGCTTTGTCCGGAAGGTCGTCTGGTCTAATTAGCATATTATGCTTTTATTATTATGGATTAGTTATTGTATTCTTTTCCATATGAGCAAATGTAAACCTACTTTTGCCCCACCTTGTATTTGGAAATCTGGTATACATAATTTATTGTTTTTTTAACGTAAGCTGTCTCAAATATGGTTTTATGTTATTAGTATCTGTTCAGTAATTATAAATGCTTACAGAATAGTACATCAACAGATTTTTACCTTTGTTCTACCATTTGACATTTAAGTTGTTTCAGGTTTTTGTTGTTATGAGTGATTCTGTGATGAGTGTATCCTATATAATAAAAGGGTAATATGCAAATTGACCCTAACAGCAGAAGCACCAGAATGACCACTGAACCGGCCAGTATGAGGCGTACCGACCACCTCTAGGTCCCTTTCCTGGCCAGCAGGCTCCGATTGCCCCATGGCAAACGGGGAACCGGGGGTGGGTGGCAGGGGACGCGGGTGGCACCAGGCCAAGACCCCCGACCTGCCGGTCGCCCCACACACAGAGGGCGACCAGCGACAGGGGTCGGGCCAGCAAGTGGGTGGGAACGGCCAACCTCTCGGCCCCTCCCCCTCCTCAGGCCAGCAGGCTCCGACCCCCCTCCCCCCTTGAGTGCATGAATTTTGTGTACCAGGTCTCTAGCATATATATAAAAGGCTAAGCTGACTTGTGCATGCACGAAACATATAAAGCTCTTGCTGGCACCACAATCGCACGCTTGTGTTTTGATCTGTCATTGTTGATCTCGAATTTGGTTGACATTTCTGTCATAGAGAAAGGGCGAATAATGATATTAACCCAACCAATATCCTAGGAACTATGCTAACATTGCCAAGGAATTTTTGCTGATTTTACAGCAGTTTAGGAAAAAAATTATGAATCGCAAGTAAATGAAGTTACATATTCAATATCTTCCACAAAATCCTCATCTTCTCAGCAAGAATTGACATATTTAGCAATATCATCATCACTAATAAAAGCAGACTTAGAACTGGACGCTACAGGAGGAGTGCGATAGCGCTCCCGGCACTTTTGGCAAAAGACAGGAGGAGCGTGATTGCGCTCCCTGGCACTCTAGGGGTTAAAATATTTCTTCTAATTAATTTCCTTTCAATGTGCATGAATCCATGCACTGGGACCCTAGTATAGATATAATATACTATATCTATATATCTATCTACACACACACACACACACACACACATATATATGTATATATATCATAATTTACAAATGGATGTACTGCTTAATTAGTCCTATAGTGACAGGCCTTTGATTCTTTCAAGATTCTTTTACAGATTTTAAGCTGAGCAAGCTCTCCACTTTCCAGAATTTTGAGAAACAACCTTATTTCCTTCAGGGTTGATAATCCCTCCTTGTGCTTGGAACACTGTTGCCGTGCAATTAGAAAAAGACAAATGACTGAGTCAAAATGGTGGGACTTAAAAAAGGGCTTTGGAATTATAATAAAGCTTACCTTTGTGATTTAAAAGAAGAGTAATCTTTGTAATTGGCTTTTGTGATGCATATTGGAATACCACTGTTTTCAGCATAATTACTCATTTCACAGCTTAATTCATCCATTATAATGTGATGTAATGTTTAGACACAGCAATAATTACAAATCTTACATGCCTGCAAACAAATGTACTGCTGATTACAACAAGACAGTGGCAGATAGACTAATGTGGTGTTGGGGTGAGAAATTAGTGGAAAAGAATTGATAACGAGCTGTGTTTCACTGACTGCAAACCTTGCTTCTGCCTTTCGGCCCCAGGAAAACCGCCTGAGCCCGTGGGGGCGGCTTTTTCTCCTTCTGCCCTACAGCCAGCCTTCAGAGTCCACACCATTGTGTTTCTAGACTCCAACTTGGGGAGTTCTGCTCAGGAAATGTGCCTTGGGTGGATCCTGGTATCAGTAGAGGTTCAAAATTTAAGAGATCATCCACACCATTTGCTCTTCAGTGAGTATAATGAATGAAGAATGGGTCTAACTCGGTTGCCATGGCTCAGTGGTTCAGCATCGACCTATGAACCAGGAGATCACGGTCAGAGCATATACCTGGGTTCTGGGCTCCGTCCCCTAGTAGGGGGCGTGTAGAAGGCAGCCAATAATTGATTCTCTCCCATCATTGATGTTTCTCTCTCGCTCTTTCTCCCTCTCCTTTCCTCTCTGAAATCAATAAAAATATATTTTAAAAAAAACAAAGAAAGAAAAGGATGGGTCTAACCCAGCCCATAAAATGTGTTTGACTTGCAAAAAAAAAAAGTAAACAATTAAATCCTGTTAGAGTGTGGCTTTTGTGTTTAAAATACGTTATCCAGAGCTAACAGAATCACCCACCAGGTTCTCGGAGAAGGAGAACGACACACAAAGCCTCCATCTCATACTAAGTGTCCAAATCAATGCAGACGGTGAGGAGGAAAGCACGAGCCACATTTTCCGGACGTGCTATTGAGAATTTGTATTCATTCTGGGCTTCTCTTCATTCACCTCGGCCACACTTCCGCACGGCATGGCTGCGGTGCCCTGGATTCAGGAGGCCCGTTGCTTATAAATTGCGTGGGAAAGAACTAAAGAGAGAAATGTGAATTTTCCAGAATGCTGTGATGCCCAGAACAGCCCACTGGGCTGCTGGGAGCCGGGCCGTTTTGTGCCCAGGTTATTGTAACAAAAATGGCACGCACAGCCCCGTAGGCTGCATCCGTCCCCTGCACTGACCCCGCTCGCTCCCAGATGGCTGGCCTGCTTGTGCCCCTCTAGGTTGGGGCAGGTGTTTCCTTTGAGTTTTCTCTTTTATTAAGCCTCTGTGCCTGTGTGTGCCTTTTCTTCTCCCCAAGAAAAACACACACTTGCACACCCTCCGGTCCCTCCCTGTCATGTGCATTCTTTCTGGTTGCGACAGCATTTCCATCTCCTGTTCTTGGTGTGGGCAAAAGGAAAATGCGCTTGTCTTCTGCTTGGTCATTTCAGGAATTGGCATTTGAGACGGTTGGGCCCAGCTTTACTGCAGCCAGACAGAGCTCCTTAGGGCTGTGCTAGCCTCTTGGCCGCTTCTTGAAGACTGTTTCGGCCCTCTGAGCCTTGTCTGTGTGACATGGGGCAGTGAGAGGAGACCCAGCTCGGCCTGTGTGGCTTAGTAGTTGAGCGTCGACCCATGAACCAGGAGGTCAGGGCATATGCCCTGGTAGGGGGCATGCAGGAGGCAGCCCATAGTTGATTCTCTCTCACCACTGATGTTTCTATCTCTCCCTTTCTCTCTCTGAAATCAATAAAAACATACTTAAAAAAAGAGGGAGAGAGAAGCTGACCCACATAGCAGGGATGGTTGCATCTGGTCGATTAGCAGGGCTGTTAAAATTCTGTCCCTGAGCCAAAAACACAGGTACTGTTTCCAGGAAGTGATGAAGTGCCGTGTAGCTGGCCCCAGGTGTTCACAGGAAGGTCGGAATACGCCCGCTGTCCCTTGTTACAGCTCATAAATCTCCTGACTTACGGTGCCATTTGTGACTCAAGGCACATTAGTTAACTCATGCAGGGATGGGGGTGGGGGTGGGGAGGGGAGGATTTGTATTGAAGGCAGAGCCAGTGTAAAACCGGGGGAAGCGTCACGTTGCTCTTTGTTAGAAAAGAATCCTGTATCTTTAGTTGCAGACAAATACTTGCTTTTGAAGGATCTGGTGGTGTGTTGGTGGCTTTGTTCTCAGCCGAGGACAGACACGCTCTGGCCTTCCAGGGACGCAGGCGCAGGAGTCACGCAGATGAGTGGATAATGCTTGGAATCCCAGTGTGTCACTTCCGATTGCCACATACGAGTAACTTCCCACTTCCTCCTCCCCCTTTCACCCCAAGGAGTCCAGTATTTTTCTCTGGAGGGGGACAGCGGACAGGTGTCCTCTAGACCAGCAGTCGCCAACCGGTGGTCCGTGGGGCCCGAAAGGTTGGCGGCCGCTGCTGTGGACAGAGTTGAACACTGCGGGGAAGTGTTCTTCTGCGAGCCGCTTAACCAGCATCAGATAAAGCGGCCTTACACCTTTTGCCTCTGAGACCCAGTGGGTTAGGGAGTCAGGAAGCGTGGTCTCAGTTTGCTCATCTGTAAACAAAGGGAATCGTTCTAACAGCGCCTACGCCTTTGCCCCTGCTGCCAGCCGCCTCAGACGATGCGAGGATTAGCTGAAGGAAGGAGTGTCCAGAGTAGTTTTTGCCGTATGTTTAATAAGTGGTAGCTCTGATCACCACGATCCCTGTTTACAGGTGAGGGACACAGGCTCGCTGAGTAACTTGGCCTGGGCACCATGGCACGTGGCCACCCACTCCGGAACCTACGCTCTCTGCCACCACCCTGTATATAATGCCTCTTGGGAAAAGGATAGCTTTCCACCTGTCAAACATGGGTGGTCGGTTGAATGAAAAACAAAATAGTGTGTGTGCAAGGCACGGGTTGTTTAACTCTGTGTACACATTAACTGGAAATCTGCAATGACGAGGCATTGGGAAGGTCATGGAGAGTCGGGGTGACCAGGCCCCGGTCCCCGGAAGCTGCAGTCCAGGGAGGGGAGCAAGCAGTAGACATAGAGTTGTGGGGCTGGGTAGTAAATGCTGGGATGAAAAGATCTTCAGGAGCCAAGAGAGGCCCGAGGAAGGGAGCCTTCGGAGCCAGGTGGATGGGGTTGGAGGCATAGGAGCAGGTCTCCAGCAAAGCGGAGGTGATGCTGGGGGCTTCTCTGCAAACCACCAGGGCCATCGAACTTGAACTTCGATGCAGTCGGGGTCGGGGGAGGAGGGTCGTGCCAATTACTGGGAATCGGCCATTTCCCTTGTAGGTGCACATTCCTTGTAAATATGTATTTAGCCTATCTAATCTGTCGGCTAACTTTTTCCCCCACTAGAACAGAACTTTTGGCAGCTTGATATAAAGCTAAAGTATTTTTTTGATTTGATGATTTGTTTCCTCTCGGTGAGGGGGAAATATTGGAGGGTCACGTGGCGAAATGTCAAATTTACAATATTTACGAACATTCAGGACAGCAGCATAGACCATGGCCTTGGATGGAATGTGAATGGAGTCAGGGGGACCACCCTGGGCTAATTCAGACCACACTGCACAGGACACAGGCCCCTGGGCAGGTCCTTGGGGACGGAGGAGGCAGTCCGGGTGCTGAGGCGAGGCAGTCCTGGGCCTCTCTGCCTGGCTGTGAGATCTCAGACGTGCCAGGTGACCTCTCTGGGTTTCAGAGTCCCCGTCTGTGAGGCGGAAAGCGTGTCTCTCTGATTTGAGTGTGTGGGATGAGTTTTAACCACAGTGAGAAGAAAACGGGGGCTCTTATTTTAAAACAAAGCAGAAGTGATTTGATAAGATCAATTCCAACAGGGCTGATATATATTGCCTGCTGCCTTAATTGGTTTGTTAGGGTTGCTTAGCCACCACCCTATGATGGATACCAACTGAATTCTAGCAGATTTATAGTGTCAGGTTTGTAAGTAATGTCATTTGCAGATAATAAAGTTCCCAATTTGTTCTTAAATTTGGAAGGGTCGTGCGGAAGAAATAAGAGACTTTATTGAATATCTAGTAACCTCTCACCACTTTAAAATATTGAAAGGATAACTGATGCTGATGGCAGCTTGCTTTGGGTCATGAATTATGCATGCGGTGTGCCCTGGAGTTCTTCATGGCTGTGCATATTGAGTCATCTTTTGTTCTCGCTTGTTTTCAGTGGTGGTGCTGGTAAAAGAAGAGGTCACAGCCAGTCTGTTAAAGAAATCTGTTTGGTGTAAGACGATCTTCTTTTGCTGTTCATTCTATTCTGTTAGTGGCTTTTGTTTGTGCTTTGTTTATTCATTATCAAATTGGTCCTCAGTAGGGCGGGGTTGGGGGACTGTGGGAGGAGATGCCCTGGGATGTTCACAGCTGAGGTTTGGTCTAAGGACCCAGCAGAGAGCGGGCACACCTCTCCCGGCTCCTTGCAGCTGTAAAGCAGTTCTGTTCTTGCCCCGTCCTCTTCCTTCCTGCCCCCGCTACATCTTCAAGGCCGTGGCCCCCATGCAGATCTTAAGGCTCCGAGTAAAAGCAGTTTAAGCCTTAACTACTTTTTCACCTCGTAATGAGAAAATAAGATGGCATAAGTTACTAAGAACACGCCCATGATCTTTTCTCCCACCGATTTCCTCTAGCCTCGAGCTGCAATTAGAGGATTGAAAACTGCAACGCAGTGGAGAATGAGGGTGTGCTCTTTGTCCCCTTCGCCCCTCCCCTAAAGGTTCCGTTGGGAACTGCGCTATGATATCAAAGGTCTTATTTAAGTTTCATACATGAAGCCATGGTGACTCTCAGTGAAGCCACTTGTCACGCTGCTTAGTTTGGCCATTTAACGCAGTGCTTACGTCTGCAGTGACGGCGACGGCCTGCTCTGTGGGAGGAGCCTCCCGGGCAGGTGTCCGCCCGGCTCATCTGGATTAATTAGAAAGGGCTTCCCGGGGATTGCACTGTGGGTTGCTGAGCTCTCATCTTCCTAGGAGGGTCATGTGTGGGATGATCAGAGGTAGGGATCCCAGCATTTGGGCGTCGCTCTGCATGGAGGGGACTCCACCTCTGTTATGAAGTGTACGTCTACGGAGGGCAGCTTCCCCGTCAGAGTTCCAGCTCCCAGGCTGTTGGAAAATGTTGGGGCTGCCTTCTCAGTGGTTAGAATGGTTTTAGTTCATACGACGTGGAAAGAAGCTTTGCAAAAAACATCAGTTAACTTCGTTTGTCTCTATTATTAGCTTGGAGCACTGCACAGTGCTCATGCAGTACAGAGAAATAGAGTAGCATTTAGAGTTAATGCACAGGAGGCCAGTAGGGTATTTATTCGCGAATCCTGCCTTTGTTCAGCAGGGATTGACTCAAACCTTCCAGCACGGCGCGGGCTTGGACACCAGGGGCGGGTCAGCAGGACTCTCCCCCAGAGCCTGTCCTCGGGGACCTTGGTCCAGAAAGGGAGCTGAGGCTTGTGCCCAGCTGCAGTGCATTGAGAAATGAATCTAGACCAGTGGTTCTCAACCTTCTGGCCCTTTAAATACAGTTCCTCATGTTGTGGTGATCCCCCAACCATAAAATTATTGTCATGGCTACTTCATAACTGTAATGTTGCTACTGTTATGAATTGTAATGTAAATATCTGATATACAGGATGGTCTTAGGCAACCCCTGTGAAAGGGTCATTTGACCGCCCAAGGGGTTGCGACCCACAGGTTGAGAACCGCTGATCTAGACAAACACCACGGGAGTTCAGAGGAGAGAGAGGCTCCTTCCAGCTGAGTGGGTCTTGGAGGAGCTAGAGTTCCGTTTATTGTGGTGGGAAAGGCAGGCTGTGAATGAAGGAAGTTACAAATGGCCTTTTCTTCTAGAGCCAACATCAAATCCCTGGGCTTTTGGCCGGCCCGAGTGGCTCAGGTCCCATGCACCAAGGGGTCTCAGGCTTGATTTCCAGTCAGGGCACGTGCCCAGGTTACAGGCTTGATCCCCAGTAGGGGGCGTGCAGGCCAATGGATGTTTCTCTCTCATCTATGTTTCTCTCTCTCACCCCTCTCCTCTCCTCTCTCTCTAAAATCAATAAAAAACAGTAAAAAAAATTTTTTTTTAATCCCTGGGTTTTTAACTTGTTACCTAAAAAAGTGCAGTACAGTAGTTCACGGTTTTGAATTACCATTAGCCCATTAGGCACACTAAGAGATTAACAGTAATCACTAATGATAAAATAGAACAATTACAACAATACATTGCAATAAAATTTATGTGTATGTGCCCTCCCCCTCTCTCTAAAAATGTCTTAATGTACTGTACTCACTTTTTCGCTTAAAGACTTATCCAGATTGCCAGCATCACTACTGTTACACTTTTGGGCCGTTATTAAGTAAAACAAGAGTGACTTGAACACACGCACTGTGCTAACGAGACCACTGCTAAGTAACTCATGAGTGGGGAGTGTATCCAGCGCGGATTCTCTGGACAAAGGGATGGTTCACGTCCCACGTGGGATGGAGCAGGATGCCCTGAGATTTCATCATGCTCCTCAGAATGTTAGTACTTATGAATTGTTCATTTCTGGAATTTTCCAATTAATATTTTCAGACCATGATGAGCTGCGGTAGGTAAGTGAAACTATACAAAGCGATACTGCGGATGTGGGGAGGGAGGCTTCTGCACACATATGTATGTTTTTATTTATACACTAGAGGCCCGATGCACGAAATTCATGCAAGAGTAGGCCTTCCTTCCCCAGGCTGCTGGCACCGGCTTCCCTCTGGTACCTGGGACCCCGGGCTTCGTCCTTCTGGTCTGATTAGCATATTATACTTTTATTATTATAGATTACTTACTATTAAATGTGGTTGAGATGACTGGACCATTTGTGGCTGGATAAAAGAGAAGAACGTACCTAAGCCCAGAAAGTTCACATACAGTATTTATTTCAAGGCAGAAATAGTTGGCATATTTTGGCTTGGAAGATACCTTGCTATAGAGTCAGAGATCCAGTAGGGATATTGTTAGAAGCAAACCTGTCCTATATTGGGTTGGCTGTTTAATAGTTAAACAGTAGGGCCATATCTGGAATTTACTTGTTAATCTTTTATTAACTTTCTGTCTAAACCTTTATTGCCTTGTGTGTGTGTGTTTCTGCTTTAATGGACTGAGTTTATTTTGGGACTTGTACAAATTATTTTAATTTTTTTAAAGAATTTGGCAGTGCTTTCAAAATGTTTTCTTCTGTACTCCCTCTAAAAATTTTAAACAAGTTGATGTTTCTTTGATATATTGAAGTTGTGAAAGTGTCTTCACTTTGCTGACTTGTAAAAGGATCTTATTTTGAGTAAGTTTTAATGTTGGGCCTTGAAAGATGGGAATTTGAGTATACTTACTTGTTTCTCTTTATCACTTGGAGGTTCACCTTGGCTGTGAGGGAAAATCTATAAACAAAACCATGTGGCTGCAGTTCCCCAGGTGCAGTCATCAACTAACGGATGCCCATCAGGGAATCTGACTCATGGGATTGAAACGTCCTGGACGCCATCTATTAACGTATCAGTTTATCGGACACCTGGCATGTCTGCTAAATGCCATAATGGTACTCAGTGCCGGGGATGCAGAGGTGAATAGGCTAGGAAGGGAAAGCCAGTTTTATTTTTTCATACTGGGAAATTGAGACCTTGTAAGACAGTAAAATACTACTCAGCTAATTATCCCATTTGAGTCTTCAAATTGTTGTCTTTGACATGAAATATGTCCTTGGTTTCTCACTGTAGGTCCCAAAGTCTTATTGAATGCACTTGGCAATATTGGGTTGTGCCCTCTTTTCCGTGGTCTAAGGCAATCCTAGCAGAAAATAGGTACTTACCACCTATTTCTTAGCTTCCTCGCGCCCCGCCCCCCCTGCGCCCTTCTTTTGCTTTGTCTCCTGTGATCTTGAAATCCTGGGGAAATGGAGCAGCTTTTCACGAGACGGTTCAGGTGATCTTTAGGCTGGAGCCGCTTCAGTGCCAGGCTGTGCGCCTCCCGCCTGCCCGAGGGCCACGAGGAGAGAATAGCGTGAGCCTGGGGCAGGTCTCTCGGGCACTGTCCTTGCTTGACCCCACCTGACCAGTCTACTCCGGGCCTTGCCCAGCTCCCTTAGCTGCTGGCTCAGAGAAGAGCTCCAGAGAGTTTTCCAAATATGGGCCCAAAATTGTACTTTCAGAAGTGTGCTCATGAGTAGTATGTGGGAGTCCCTCATCTCAGCAGATACGGTGAGGACGTCCTTAAGTTGGATCGGAAATAGGCCGACTCTCCAACCACGCTCGCTCTCAGAGCGAGCAACTCCGTGTGCTTTCTCACCTGTCTTCTCACATCTGTCCTGTGCCTGGTGTTCTCTAGCTCCTTTCAGACTACCTTGACAGCCACTTGATTCTGGTGGAAACCATGGCGGAGGCACAATGGATGTCGTTCACAGTTGTTCAGGCTTTGGGGTTGCACATGAAGGTGGGGTGGCATTAGTGAAGTTTGGTTTTCTTACCCAAGTGACCCTTACTGAGCGCCCATTGCGTGCAAACCACATGGCTCTCTGCTCTTAGGTGGGATCTTGTGAGGTTACCAACACAGCGCAGGGTTAAGGAGAGAGCTCCCTGAGCCCTGGACGTGTCAGAAAATGCTTTTGCTGTGGCTATTACTCCGGGGATGGTGGTGGTGGTGGTGGTGGTGTGTGATGTCCTGTCAGGGAGGAACATTCAGAACGCTTAGCATGGTCATGAATCAGGATTATAGAACCTGTAGGATGTAGAGAATTCTGGAATGAGAAGTTCCATAATGTTCGTTTTCGTTGTAAAGGTTGGGGACGGGAGGCGCTAAATTGGGATTTAATGGCTCCTGTGCCTGTGTTCCTGAAAGCACTTGGGAAACACCTCTCACCTCCACTGTAACCTGTACCATCCTCGTCCAGGTCTGGTTCTCACCGGACAGTGAGCTCCGGGGAGTCAGCTGCCGTGTCTTACTCACCTTTGTTCTTCCAGGTCGTGGAGCTGGTGTAGGGTTACCAGATAAGATAGAGGATGCTCTATTTTAGTGAAATCTGAACTTCAGGTAAACATCAGCTAAGTTTTATCCTAAATGTATCTCGTGCCTGTGTTTGTTAAATTTGAATTTTGGATAAACAACAAATAACTTTTTCATGTAAATGTATGCCATCCAGTCTTCAGATGTAATTGGTCATCCTGTGTTTGTACTTGCTAAATCAGGCAAACCTATAGAAAGTTCAGTACTTAGGAACTTTTTAAAATCGAAATAGGTATCCTATGTAATAAAAGCCTCATATGCAAATTGTTTGACCGGGAGTTCACGCGCTTGCTATGACATGTGCTGACCACCAAGGGGCGGAGCAGAACATGGCGGGCATCGGCGACACAGTGCTGGCAGCGGGCGGGAGTGGAGGCGCTGCCGGCCCTGATGGGCCCTGATGAGAGTGGGACCATGGCAGGATGGTGGAGCAGGTGAGTGGGGAGTGCCAGGCCAAGGCAGGTGTGAGCAGGGGCCTGATTGCCCTGCAGATGGCAACCAGCGGTGGCGGGGGGGGGGGGGGGGGGAGGAAGGGGTGGACTGCCCGGCTCCCAAGCACTGAGGGAGCCAGGCGGGGGGCCCAGCCCTGACTTATCGCCCCACAGATGATGACCAGTGGCCAGCAGGCCCCGATTGCCTGATTGGGGCCAGGCCCTGGATGGGGATGGGGAACTGGGGATGGGTGGCGGTGACCAACCTCCTGCGGCACCTGGGCGGGGGGCTGTGTGACCTCTCGCTGCCTACCTGGGGGCAGGGGTGACGGGGATGGAGGTGTGGTGAGAATGCGGGGTGTCCGCCGAGCTTGCTCTCCCTCCCCCTGCTACCCTTCCCCGGGACGCCAGGGCTCGTCTGCCGGGGAAGCCTCTGTGCTCAGGTGTCGGGCGCCCGCGAGGAGCCCACACTGCACCTGCACGGCCTCTTCTGAGTGAGCCAGGCCGCAGCCATCGAGTCTGCAGGGGCTGGTCGGGCTCCCCCTGGGTTCACCAGGAGCCGGTCTGCGAGGCCGGCTGGGAGAGAGCGCACTGCCCGCCTGGCTTCCGTGTGGTGCTGCTGGGCAGCCCAGAGGCCCACGCTGCACCCCGGCCTGTGGCGTCCTGCTGCACTCATCGCATCTCCGCATGGGGACTTAAGCTCCGTGACTTAGTTGGAGGGGGGTGCGCAGGGGGCCCGGGGGCCCAGGTGCTGCCCAGGGCCCAGAGGTCAGCTGGGACCTGCCCTTCCATGCCAGATACTTGAGCTTTGATCACCGGCCGGGCCTAGGGACCGCACCCGTGCACGAATGTCATGCACCGAGCCTCTGGTAATTCTGTATTGTGACCCACACCTAAGGCAAATCAAGGTGGTCCCTGGGCGTGGTCTCTATGGGATGTAGGGTGGGACTTGCAAATAGGAGTGGCTGCCCTCTTTCACCAACAGTGGTAGTGAAGATGGCTGTTTCCACCACAGCAGCTACAGAGCCTTGCCACTAGGATGTGCAGGAGGACCTGATGGGTGGGTGTGGGGTGCTTCCGGCCACTGTGAGCCAGGCCGCCTAACCCAGGTTTCCCATGTCCTTGACCAGCCACCTGTGAGACCGTGCATGTCACCTAGTAAAGTAGTTGCCTGGGTTGTGGACCTGTGGTTTCTCTTTCTCCCTGTGCAGCCCTCCAGTGCTCCCACCCTTGCTGGAAGGCGGGCAGGGGCAGGCAGGATGGGCTGTCGTCTGTTGGGCGGGTGGAGACAGCTTCAGAGCGGGCTGTGGCAGCGTGGGGTACTGTCAGTCTCTTTTTTTGTGATGTGTGTGTGTGTGTGTGGGGGGGGGGGGGTCAGTGTAAATATATAATGTAACTAAATAGGCGTGAGTGGATGGTAATACCCGAATCTTATTGTAGGAGAAAGTGGGTCAGGGAGGGGTGAGGTCAGAGGCTGAGAGCAGACACAGGCTGAGGCAGGCAGTCGCTGCAGAGAGCAGACCGGGAACTCCCCTCCTTTGGGTTACATTGGTGTTTTTAGGTCATCTTCCCGCCTGCAAAGTAAGTATTTGAAAGTGGGAATCCATGCCCTTTTCCCAGAATGTAAATTTGACTAATTAGGGCTAAAAACAATTATGGCCTAATGTAAGAGACCACTGAACAGCCTTTGTTCCGTGTCAGCCAAATTAGAGCTTGGCACGGTGGGTGCGCCCTGTGGGCTGAAACCTGTGAGGGTAAACAAAAATAGAAAGCTTTTTCTCTAGACTTGAGAACCGAATTGATGTCTGGTTATTAAGAGCATTGGTGGCAAATGGCCACAGAAGTTGGGATCCCAGCCTTAATGAAGGGTGATGGTGTCCTGAGGACATGGCATTTAAAAGAAACAAAATGCCCCTGTCTGGTTTGCTCAGTGGTTAGATTGTTTGCCCTCAGACTGAAGGGTCTTGGCTTTGATTCCTGGTCAAGGGCATGTTCCTCAATTGGATGTTCAATCCCCAACCCCAGTCGGGGCCTGTGCGGGAGGCAACCAGTCCATGTGTGTTTCTCACATTGATGTTTCTCTCTGTCTGTCTGTCAGTCTCTCCCTCCCTCCCTCCCTTCTTCCCTTCTTCTCTCCCTTTCGGTCTCTCTAAAAATCAAAGGAAAAAGAATCCTCAGGTGAAGATTTAAAAAAAAAAAGAAAAAAAGGGCAGTGTTCCCATCTGTTTTGAAGCCGTTGAAACCAGCAAATGCTCGATACAAACCCCCGTGTGGTGTGTTTTAAGGAGTTGCACTAAAGCCGTGTACTGTGCCCAGCAGTTCTGACACCTCAGCTCCCTGGGGGAGAGGGTTAGGTCTGGGTGTCCGCACCGTGTGGCTCTCCTTGAGAAGAAGCTGGCGCCCCCTCCCGGTGCCTCTGAAGCTGGGCTCTGCAGGTGCTCTGAGGGGCTCTCAGTCCTTCGGGGGGATGCACTGGGTGAACTGGAACCTGCACTTAAACTTCAGCTGCGCCCAGAGAAAATCTTTCCCGTCACTGAGGACTTGCTGAGGTTGGAGGTCAGGGTGGGTGCTGAAGTCTCATAGGCCAGAGACCCTTAGCTTAAAAGGGGGCATGGGAACCTCCTATTTCCTATTTACCTTCGCTACGCCCCGAAGCCACACCAGCCAGTCAGAGTGACTATATGCAAATTAACCCAACCAAGATGGCAGCTGGCAGCCACGGAGCTAGAGCAAGCAGGAGGGTTGGTTGCCCCAGCGATGGAGTAAGCCAAGCTTCCTGCCTGCCCTGGCCGGCTGTGGCCTCCGCTAAAGGCAACAAAGTTTCAATTATAGAAGATAAATCCCAGATACCTGCTTCCAGCCAGCCTCCACTGGGAGCTTGGGTGGCTGGGGGCCTGCACACAGCCATCAGCCCCTCACCCAGGCTGGCCACACCCTTAAGGGGTGAGGGTCCCCGCTGGGGAGCTTGACCAGCCTGCAAACAGCCCTCAGCCCCTCACCCAGACTGGCCAGGCACCCCAGCAGGACCCCCCTCCCTGAAGGGGGTGTGGCCAACCTGAAAATGACCCTCAGCCCCCCACCCAGGCTGGCCAGGCACCCCAGTGGGACCCCCACCCTGATCTGGGACACCCTTCACGGCAAACCAGCCAGCCCCACCCATGCACCAGGCATATAATAAAAGGGTAATATGCAAATTGACCCTAACAGCAGAATAACTGGGAATGACTGGTCACTATGACACACACTGACCACCAGGGGGCAGATGCTCAATGCAGGAGCTGCCCCCTGGTGGTCAGTGCGCTCCCACAGGGGGAGCTCTGCTCAGCCACAAGCCAGGCTGCCAGCTGCCAGCACAGCAGTGATGGTGGGAGCCTCTCCCGCCTTCTCAGCAGCGCTAAGGATGTCTGACTGCAGCTTAGGTCTGCTCCCCGCTGGCAAGTGTACATCCCCCGAGGGCTGCCGGGCTGCCAGAGGGATGTCTGACTGCCATCTTAGGCCCAATCCCCCGGGGAGCGAGCCTAAGCCAGCAGGTGGATACACCCTGAGGGGTTCCAGAGTGTGAGAGGGCACAGGCCAGGCTGAGGGTCATTTTTGTGCACCGGGCCTCTAGTATGTATATGTGTATATATGTATGTGTATATGTATATGTATATACACACACATAAAACAACCACAGAACTCTATTTTGTAGTACTATGTGATATGGTGCATTTGGTTAAACTGCCAAGCGAATCAGTCTTCTCGTGTAGATGGCGACTCCAGAAGTGGAGTTTGCAGAGGCTGCTTTGGGGACTCCAGACTTCACTCTGGAGAGGGTTCTCCTGCACCGACTCACCCATCCGTGGAGCAGCTGTTTGCTGGCATCACGTGTCTCTGAGAGAGTCAGGGTCCTCCTCTTGTCAGTGTACTTCTCATTTCAGTGACAGAAACTGTGCCAATGGTAAGCACTGGAAGAATACTAAATGTCAACAGCTGGGATCAGACGACAAAACTGAGCTCCCAATAACCAGACACCCACCTCTAAACCATTGCACAATGGGAAGTGCAGGCTCCTGTTGGCAGAGTTGGGCATCCTGAAAACAACCCAAACTTAATACGATGGGACAGCAAACTTGGTACTTTTAATTTTTGGTAATTCATCCAGTTCTGAAATTTTTACCTGAGCCCTTGAGGGAAACATACATACCTGACTTAGGTAAGACTTCTATATTATGAAGAGGAGGTTTACTCTAAAGAAAAGCCGATCGGCTGTAGGTGATTGGTTCCCAGGGCGGCACAACCCTTGATGGAACTGTTGGGTTGAGATGTGCTGTGTATGGAACTCGCTGGAAGAGGCAGTGGTGAGTTTGGAGACAGACAAGGAAAAGAAGAGTTCTGTGGCGATTATATGAGTGGTGAAGGGTTGTGTGGATTGGTGTGTAGTGCGATGGCCTGGGAATTCAGGGTCTTTTGATATTATTTTTACTAATAATCTCTGTGGCTTTGGACATGTCAACTCTCTGGTCCTGTCTCCTAATCTTTAAAAGGAGGTTTTTGGATTCAGTGATCTCTAAAGTCTCTTTCAGTCAAAAATTCTGCTATCATTGCACACACACTAGGAAAATACCAGCCCCGCAGTCCACCTCCCTGATGTGGGAAGTATTTCCCGGTTGGATGTCAGCGAGAGTTACTCTTGCTATTAACACTTTATAAAAAGCGGGAAATTATTAGTGTGCATTGTCACACCCATGTTAGACCATTTGCATTCCAGTTCTTGAAAGAGAACCTTAAGGGACTGTGAACATTTACCAAGGGGTGTAGCTGAGAGTTAATAGTGTCAAAGTGCTAACTAGTTTAATAGCTGGTAGTTGCCACTGGATGTAAAAGTTTACAATCTGATTTTTAGTGTTTTTTGCCTCAAAACCTAGTCAGGCAGAGGTGGTGCATATGAAATTATCTTCAGGAGAGCAGGCGTGGTACTAGCTATCAGCATTGCTCATAAGGATTCAAACTCTGTTAGGTTTCAGTACCTTAACTTCCATTGCTTTTCTAGAAGTATCTGCCATCCTGAGCAAGCCCCTGGCTTCTTCAGAGACCGGGCTGCGGTGTGTCTTGGAGTGTTTGAGGAAAGCACATTTGTCGAAGGAGTTTTCCTGGGTCATGCCAGGCAGTGGGGCTTGGAGCTGTAAACCCTCTCTCAGGGTTTGGTTCCCTTTGAGAGAAAGGGAAAGGAGATAAGGCTTGCTCTTGCTAGAAAGTAAAGCCTATCTTCCCCTACCTGTTTGCACTTTAAAGAAAGAGATAGTTTGTTCATTCAAAAGCATAGTTTCCTTGACCACAATGCAGCAGCCAGTTCGGCTGCTCCTTTTTGTGTCCCAGAGACGAGTTTTCAGTGTGCGGGAGGCTCTTTTGGTGCCAGATTTGGGCTGGATTCTGAGGGAACCATGAAGGTACAAATGTGCAACTGGATAGATGCCTTTATAATAAACGCACATTCTTCTTCCTGACTTAGAAAAATATATAATCTTACTATTTAGCAATGTGCAATGCTAAATATAATATATTGCTATATGTTATTTTACTATATCATTATAGTATAAACATTACTGACAATATGTACTCAGTATACACACATACATATATGTATATACATACACACACACACACACACACACACACACACGTGGGTGGATGAAGAGATAAAAGCCCATGAATTGTTAACTTTCAGAGTTGTTTCAGAGAGCTGGATTGCATTTAGCTATGTACCTTCACTGTGATATTTGGGGGGAAATGATAAATTCAATCAGTTAGCAACTAAGAGGAAAGTAAGTATAAGGGTGGTTTGAAATCAGAAGTAAATCTCTCGTCGTCAGAAAAAAAAAAAGGTTGTTTGATTTAACCACTTTTGCCAGTTTTGTGTGTGGAAGCCGACATTGCGATGTATTTGATAAAAGTATTTCTGTGGACGTTCAGTTCTAAGTTAATACTTAACGTAGCCTGCGGGCTGGTGCCTTGCTACTGTCGTCTGCATTTTTCATTTGTTTGCTTTTAGAAAAAGTCCCAATGTAAGTACAAAGAGCTTTCCCAGTTCTCTCTGTTGAATATTTTACTATTGTTTCAGAATGATTATCCAGCTGCCTTATTAAAGGGCCTCCTTCATCTCATGAATATTTTAATATTTCAGTTTCAGACTTAATGACGAGGAGCTTTGGAGTCCCCCTGAGTTCCATTTGCTGTTATTTTTGTGTCTCCTTATATTAATGGCTTTCACTTTTATTCCTTTGCTGGAGATGGCGGAGGGAATGAGATTGGATGACTTCTTCTTCATTTTTAAGCCTGACCCGCTCTATAAAATGAAGAGCAGAGCCACTCCCTCAGAATGGCTAACATGCTCAGCTGTGTGTAAATTGGGGTCATAATCCTTCCTTTGAAGAACTGGAGGAGTGCTGTTAGGAGAAATGTGCTGGAAATGATTAAAGAGAAGAGTACAGCAGGACACAGTGGCGGTTTCAAGGTGTCAGGTGGGGCACCCTCTGTGTCCAGCCCCAGGAGACTGGGAAGCAAGGAATTAGCCATGTGTCCATCAGTAGGTGGCCCGGGTGGATTCCCCACCGTTTGGTTAAGTCCGCGTCTGGGTTGTGCTTTGTCCTTCCTCACCTTTGTCATGATGGGGAAGATACCACAGAGGGAGGGATGTGTGTGTGCTGCTTTATATCTCACCTGTTTGTGCCGTACCAAATATCTGCAGCATTTTGCTTATGCACGAATGTGGTGGGCAGTTGAGGTTATTCAGCTATGTGGCTACACCGAATATTACTCTACGCAGTATGCTTCGTATATACTAAGCAGCGTATGGCCTGATTGGACTTAGGCACCTGCTATTTGAAGTTGTTGGAAATGGAAATATTCCCTTCATTTATGGTAAGACAGAATTTTAGTCAGTGTTTTCCAAAGGTCTAGGATGTGCAAGGAATTGATTGCAAAATTAGTCGTACGTGTAGGATGAGGTGTCTTCATTTTAGTTCATATATGACAATTTAAAATAGAGGTTGTTTAACTGATGAACAAAAACAGATCCAGAGACAGAGAAGCAGCGATCAGACTGTCAAACCTCAGAGGGAAGGTAGGGGAGGGTGGGGGTAAGGGGGAGGGATCAACCAAAGGACTTGTATGCATGCATATATGCCTAACCAATGGACACAGACAACAGGGGGATGAGAGCATGAGGGGGGGGGGGGTTGGGGATTAATGGGGGGATGAGGACACATATGTAATACCTTAATCAATAAAGAAATTAAAGACTGAAAAACAAAAGAGGTTGTTTTTTTATTTCGCAAACTACGGCCGGATCCGGCCCGTTTGAAATGAATAAAACTATTCAAAAAAAAGACCGTACCCTTTTATGTAATGATGTTTACTTTGAATTTATATTAGTTCATACAAACACTCCATCCATGCTTTTGTTCCGGCCCTCCGGTCCAGTTTAAGAACCCATTGTGGCCCTCGAGTCAAAAAGTTTGCCCACCCCTGGAACCACTAGTTGTCAATAGTGAATTCCTATTCCAGCGCATATTTTCTTCCTACGATTTAAATACATTCCATCCACTTCCAAGAATCTGGTTCTCTCGTGACATTTCTAACGAGTTTATTGGAAACAAAACCCAAAAACCCTGTCGCTGTTCCTTTCAGGGACAATAAAATATGTTAATTACAATGCATAGAAGTAGAAAGGAGAAAATAAGTCACTTGTTAATCTCACCAACTTTATGAGAGTTGGAGAGCCAATGGGGGTTTCTGGGCTAAGAAAATTTTAAATTAAATATTTTTAAAAGACCCTAGGGTGTGTGGTGAATAGACGGGGGAAGCAGGGAGGGGAGGTAGGACTGGTGCAGTAGTCCTGGGAGACACATGCCCCTTGGACTGCATATGAGCAGTGGAGCCAGTGACGTGCTCACATTTAGATCTGGTGGAAGGTAGAGCTAAAGGGTTTGTTGAGAAAGAAGTAAAGGAAGACATAAAGTTTTTGGCCTGAGCGACCAGAATGATGGAATTGCCATTTATTGAGCTGGGAAAGACAGCTGGGATTTTGAGAGAAAAGTCAAAAGTTGAGTGTGGAACCTGCTTAGTTTTTTCATTATCCTTGTTATTAAAACCTATTATTGTCTTATTTAATCCTCCCAATGCTTTCCCAAAGGGATCAGTGTGCTTTTATTAATAAATCTCAGGGCAACACTAACTTGAGATATGGAAACATGAAGTGATGGAAAGAAAAATTCAAGGTAAAGACTAGAAAAGACCAGTTAGGAGAAGGCACCTCCAGGAGTATGATTTGGGCCCAGCCTGAGGGCCTTTTACAAGGCAATTTAATTAAACTGTACGTTTCTAATTGAGACCTCTTTGCAGACAGCCTCACAGATGTCTTTTAGGATCTTTTGTTCCTGTGTCTGGCTCTGGCTGGTGTGCACCCAGCTTTGGACTTAGCTACCTGACGTGCTGTGTGATGGGGCTAATATTACTAAAAAGGAATATGATTTTTTGGTGCCTCATGGGTCCTTTGTGATCCTGCCAGTATTGGCATTCACTGTGAAAGAAGCTTTTTTATTCTCCTTTTTTTAAATGGAACTATTTCTGACTCTATACAAACTAACTCTAGAAAACCTCATTATTTGTTCAGCTTATGCAGCCTGAGAAAGAATTGCAGTTGAAACAGAATGTGGAAGAAGGAAAATCCACTGTATCACTTCCTTTTGTTTGCATATGGATGAGAGCAGCCAGCTTAAAGCTCTGTCCCTGGCTTTAAGGGAAAAACAACACGTCTGCATTTAAGACACCGAGGGGAGTTATAGCTATTTTGTTCTCAGAGTCCTCCTTGACTTCCTTTCTTTTCTCTCTTCGTCTTTACCTTTTGTCATGGTGGTGGTTTTTAATTTTACCCCAGTGTTGCTCTTTTATGTTGATAGTATTTGGGCCTTCTTACGTGACCAGTGTTGGAACTTAAATTTGCTTATTTAGCAGTGTTTGTGGAGCACCTCGATGGGCCAGGCACCCTTTGAGAGGCTGGGGATGCAGGCTTGACAGGAGTGAGAGAGTGATGGGCCGTGCGTAGGATGATCTGAGAAGGAGGCATCTGAGGCTGAGATCTGACCTTCACCAGCCTCCTGGGTGATGACAGAGAAGGTGGAGGGAAGCCAGCCTTGTCTCTGCAGAACCATAGCATCTCAACTGTGTACTCTTAGATCTTTCCGGGTGAGAAGCTGGTGCAAAGGCATGCTAATTTTAAACAATGACAGGAGTGATGTATGTGCCCATGCATAGTTTATTTGTATTTTTGTAAAGAAACCTGGTTCAGTGTGAATAGAGTCGTGTTTTGAAGAGGGCTGTTCTGTTTCCCACACTGAACAAATAACACATTTGAAGCCTGCACCTGGTGAGAACATCTGTGGATTATTTCCCCGTTTTTAAGAGACGGAGTAATATTGGAACAATAGGTATGTGCTTTAGAATCATGGTTTTTAGGGATGAAATGGAGGGACCTTTGGAAATCATCGGGCCTAATTTCTTCCATTTCTTTGGATGGCAAAGCTGAGCCTGACAGTCTGAGCCCAAGGTCACCCTGCTGGTGAGCAGAAGGGCTGGCACTGCAGCCCAGGCTCCTCTGACTTTGGGGCTCTTGCCCTCTCCATCCATCCCACTTTTCCAAACGATTAGCATCTGTGTCTCCATGTATTTCAGCACAACATCCATGCCATCAGAGTCCCAGAGAAGAGTAGATTTTTATATTAAACTATAGGCCCGGTGCACAAAATTCGTGCACTTGGGATAGGGTTTGGGGGGAGCTCCCTCAGCCTGGCCTGCGCCCTCTCGCAGTCCGGGAGCCCTCAGGGGATGTCTGACAGACAGCGGGTCTAAACCGGCAGTCGGACATCCTTAGTGCTGCCGTGGAGGTGGGAGAGGCTCCCACCACTGCCGCTGCACTCGCCAGCCATGAGCCTGGCTTCTGGTAGAGCGGCGCTCCCCCTGTGGGAGCGCACCAGGGTGCAGCTCCTGTGTTGAGCGTCTGTCTCCTTGTGGCCAGTGCGCATCATAGCGACTGGTCGTTCTGCCATTTGGTCAATTTGTATATTAGCCTTTTATTATATAGGATTACCCTACAATCATTTATAAAATAGATTTCTGCTATTTAATTTAATCCTGCCCCGGATAATGATAAAACAGATAAATATTCAGTTTCTACCTTTCCATTTTTTGGTTCATCAGTGTAAAAGCTAAATTCAAGAGGAATGCTAGTGTTTTATTTTCGGTCTATAAAATATGGGATGCATTTGTTAGTGTTTATGGAGAGAGAGGGGGCACAAGGTGAAGTCCAGGGGGTGGGGAATGACCATTCCTCTACCATCCTTTCTCCTCTTTTTCTTCCCTGCCTTGCCCTATCTACCCTGCACCTACCCACCTTTCTCTCCCATCCTTTCTCTCTCACACAGACCCCTCCTTTCTCTCCCACATTCCTACATGCACACCAGACACCTACTTTCTTGTTTTTATGTTGGCTAAAACCATCCTAATCTGTAAATCAACATTTGCAAAATATAAGAGAGAAAGCTGAGAGGTAATATGGAATGTCACAGCATCTGTATGTCCCGAAGCACCAGTTGGGAATAAATACGAGGCAGCCTCCAGGGATTTGTTTGAGAAAAGCAAGTGGTTCCCAGAATTCAGTGCTCCTCAAACATTTGTGTGCTCACGAGTCACCTGGGCTGCCTTTCCCAGTGGAGGCTCTGCATTCCTAACACGCTCCCAGGTGCTGTGTGCTGCTGCCGCTGGCCACGCTTGTTAGCGCGGCTGCAGGAGCTGGGCCTCTAGGACGGTGATGCGAACCTTTTGAGCTCGGCGTGTCAGCATTTTCAAAAACCCTAACTTAACTCTGGTGCCGTGTCACATATAGACATTTTTTGATATTTGCAACCATAGTAAAACAAAGACTTACATTCTTTATATTTATTTCATATATTTAAATGCCATTTAACAAAGAAAAATCAACCAAAAAAATGAGTTCGCGTGTCATAGGTTCGCCATCACTGTTCTCGGAGGATCTACACTTGTCTCCCACGTCAGTTTGAAGTTGCATGCTTTTCCGTGGACCGAGGAAGCGCTGGTGTCTAAAACTTGGTGTCTGAGATGACAGTCTTAGAAAATTTGGAGGCGGGCAGTGCTTTCTCCGGGGCAGCCCTTATTAAAAGAGAAAAGCCAAACAAACAAACAAAAACATTGAGTGAAAACTTTAAAAATAGAAATAAATAAATAGGAGATTTTTGTTTTTACAAATTTAAGCTATGTCTAAAGAACTAAAATATGAATATGATGTTCTTCCGGCTCCAGGAAAGCCTCACTCCTGATCAGGCACGTAAGTATTTCTAGATCTTTTAAAAACGAATTTCATGCTTTAAAAATCCTTAATTTAGAGATTTCCTTCTATGTCAAGCATATCAAACTCACGGCCGACGGCCGCATGCTCAGTGTTTGACATGCTTGTTCTATGTAAATGAAATCTTTGTACAAAAATAATTAAGAAGAGAAAAGCCTATTTACACTCACCTTTCATGTGGTTTTGCTCTTCATTTCCTCCTTTCAGTGTAGAGCCAGGCTTTGATGATTTTTTAAATATTTTAAAAAATATATTATGATTGATGATTGATTTCAGAGAGGAAGGGAGAGGGAAAGAGAGACAGAAACATCAATGATGAGAGCGAATCCTTGATCAACTGCCTCCTGCATGCTCCCACTGAGGTTTGAGCCCACAACCTGGGCATGTGCCCTTGACCGGAATTGAACCTGGGACTCTTGAGTCTGCAGGCTGACGCTCTATCCACTGAGCCAAATGGGCTAGGGCCAGGCTTTGATGATTTTTAGCTGCACACCTGCTGAGACCAGGAGGGCTTTTATTTCCAGTACCGATACGAACACATAGACTGTCTTTAAATTCAGAAAGTCTTACGTAGAGTTGCCAAAATAGGATGGTATGTTTCCTCAAATTATGGAGCAGCATGAGGGGTGATATGTTCTAGGACGAGAGGAGTAGGATCAAGGCTTTTGTACTGTTCACGCCGAGAATTCAAAGCGATGCGGGGTGGCCGGGGTCAGGGAGACGTGCGGGAACTGAGACAGTCGGGACCAGGGGACTCCTCATCCCTGTTCTGTCCCGGCAGCCTGCAGTGAGCACCTTAAAACCCTTTGGGCCTGAGTGTGAAAGTTTCCCAATAAGGGCTTCCAACTGGGCTGTCTGACAAGGCCATCGCTAGCTCACACTGCCTCTGGCATTGTTCCTTGAGGGGAGTGAGTTAGTGTTTTGTATGTGGTAGGTTCATGTCCAGAAAACAACAAGAAGTATCTTCATGCAGTTGCCACCAGTACCATTAGCAAGTATCTTTAAGGAGATGCTACATTTTTAGTTTGCGGATCTGTATTAGGGAGTTTTGCTTCGTGTAATTGTCCTTTGTTTTTATTATTATTATTATTATTATTTATTATTATTACTAGAGGCCCAGTGCACAAAGGTGCAGCCTGGCCTGCACCCTCTCCAATCTGGGACCCCTCGGGGGATGTCCAACTGCCATGGTAGGCCCAACAGGGATTGCAATCCGGGACTGCTGGCTCCTAACCACTCACCTGCCTGCCTGATCACCCCTAACCACTCTGCCTGCTGGCCTGATTTCCCCTAACTGCCCTCCCCTGATGGCCTGATCACCATCAACTGCCCTCCCCTGATGCCCTGATGGCCCCCTAACTGCTTGCTCCCCTGCCGGCCTGATTGCCCCTAACCGCCTCAGCTCCTCCCACCATGGCTTTGTCCGGAAGGAAGTTGAATGTCCGGAAGATGTCCAGTTGATCTGGTCTAATTAGCATATTACCCTTTTATTAGTATAGATTATTATTATTAGTTATTCAGGGTTAAATAAAGACATTTAAAGTATTACATACAATTAAAACTTCGTAATAACTAAGTTTGCATATAATATTCCAGTTTCTGTGCCTTGCTTAAAACAAGCCCAATAGGAAGGTAGGCGTTTGTATAAGCAGTGGATCAGGTGACGCCTTCCTAGGTGCCAGGAGGCTGCAGTACCTTGTGTGGATGGCCCAGGCTGGGGAACCAGGGAGGTAGCAGGATGGTGGCTGGGGAGAGCCCAGGACGTGTTTGTTTGGCCTCTTTAAGAGATTGCTCTACATCATGCTGAATTTGCGAGGAGTTTAACTTGAGAAGCCTAGAAAATTGAGTAGAAAATACATTTTCACAGTATGTTAAGCCGGAACAGACTATTTTGAGCTGAACAGACCCTAGAGATAAACCAGTTTAGCTCCTTCCTTTTGCAGCTGCAGGACTGAGGCCCAGAAGAGTGAGGGTGTGTCAGGACCTCGTAGGGAGTTAGGACAGCCCGGGACTAGAACCCAGGACCCAGAGCCTGCTTGCCCTTTCCCTCCCTGCAGGAATGCTCACCCAGCCTCTGCAAAGCATTTCCCTGAATGCAGAGAAGTTCACTGTCACTCTTAAAGCTAAGGGTTTAAAAGTTGTTTTTATAACCTGGCCGGTGTGGCTCAGTGGTTGAGCATTGACCCATGAATTAGGAGGTCACGGTTTGATTCCCAGCGAGGGCACGTGCCTGGGCTGTGGGCTCGATCCCCAGTAGCGAGCAGGCAGGAGGCAGCCGATCGATGATTCCCTCTCATCATTGATGTTTCTATCTTTCTCTCTCCTCCCTTCCTCTCTGAAACCAATGAAAATATTTAAAAGGATGTTTTTTTAAGAAGCTGTTTTTATAATAATTTATTAGAGCAACATAATTAGTTGCAAGTAATAATTTATAGTTAATGAAAGAAATGGATATGCTCAATAAAAGCCATGTATTAGTTATTAAGTCCTAGTCAGAGCTCTTGAGCTAATTTAAGGGGGAAAAAGGATTTGTCAGGAGTAGAGCGAACCCCAGAGTCCAAGGAAAGTAGAGGCTATTTTCCTGATGGGAATTGGAACTTGGGACTGGTCGGTCTCTGTCCCTCTGTCCCAGCTTCTCTCTGTGTCCCCTGCCCTAGATCTCCTGTGTGATGGTACCTCCCCCGCCCCCCGTGTCCTGTCTCATTCTACTTGTCAGTCAACCTGACTCTCAACTCCATTCCCCTGACTTGGTCCCCCGCCCTCTGTCTCTTGGTCCCCTGTGCCTACCTCAGTGCCCTGTCCCCGTCCCAGCTTCTGTCCTTCCACCTCGGGTGTGGTCACCTCTCAGTGCCACCTCTTTCTGTCCCTAACGACTCGCCCTGCTTTTCATTCTCCCCTCAGACCAGCCTCTCTGCTTCCGTCACTCCCACAGACTAATTCTGCCTCTCACCCCATTTCCAGTGCCCCAGGGAGCCTCCTGAACCACCTACTTCAGCTCTTCTCACCAGGCGGGGTTCCTGCCACACCCAGGCAGGGGCTGCCCGGGGCCAGGTGGCCAGTCCTGCTCTGGGTGGGAGCAGGGTCCCGGGGGCCGCAGGAGTGCTGAGGAAGGCAGCCGCCTGTGCGAAATGCTTGTGTATCATCTCAGTCCTCACGAAAACCTTAGGGGTGTGGACACTCAGGCCTCTCCCCTTAAAGCCATGATCTCAGGGTTCCACGGCAGGAGGCAGTCGAGCTGGGAGCCAGCCAGGGGTTGGCACTGCCCTGACCTCCTGGGGCTGGCCTTTTCTGCAGTGAGTCAATTAGTCCTACTGAGTTACAATGTCCTCTTGCTGGGAGACCCCACTGTCTTGTGCACGGACTGTATGTGGAAGTTACTATGAAGGCACCTGAGCTGTCAGTATAGGCTCGATGTCAATAGGATTCTGTGAAAACCTTGTTTGAAACTGCATGGCACCTACTGACAACTTCACGTGCCTCGAGCCCGAGGAGGATTTCTTTCTTCCTTTCTTTTTTTTTAAAAATATATTTTTATTGATTTCAGAGAGGAAGGGAGAGAGAGAGAGGGATAGAAATACCAATGATGAGAATCCTTGATCGGCTGCCTCGAGCCCACAACCCAGGCAGTGCCCTTGACGGGAATTGAACCTGGGACCCTTCAGTTCACAGGCCAGTGCTCTATCCACTGAGCTAGGGCATGAAGCAGATTTCTTGGATCTAGGTCAAGGCTTTGTAGAAACACCCAGTACAGTTTAAACATTTAAACGTCGTAGCTGGTTTTGAAAACCCCCACACCCCCTTTTAAAGAATATTTGAAGCTCTGGCATAAATCAAATTTTGATTAATGAGGGGTAATAAGCCTATATTTTCATAACCTCTGGCATCCGTAAAGTTTTTATATGGATGTAAGGATTGGAGGTATACTTGGGAGGGAGGTGATCATTTCTGCACTATCTTCCTTGCAAACAAAGATTTTAAGTACTTTTTACATTCCGTGAAATTTGCCGTGATGAAATCTAAGACCCAAGAAATACAGGGTGGAAATGGGCTTAGTGGTCAGAGAGCTTTCACTTCCACTCCCTGGCCCTCCTGCGCTGACCTCCTGCCGTGGGCCCTGGCATCCTGGGAGCTTTGCACAGAAGCCACTAATCTCCCGGCAGTTCATTCTGGCTCTGTCCACAGCTGCTCCCTGTCACAGCCAAGGCCGGGCAGGGAGTGGCCTGGGACCCCAGTAGGCGGCCAGACCCAGATGCTGTCCAGATCTGCCTCTCTCATCTCGGTTGGCTTTAAAGGAAGAGGGTAGGGCAGGAAGCTGAAACAAGCAGCCTTTACTTGCTGGAGAGCTTTTCTCTGTCCCTGTACAGCTATTTCCTAATCAGACATGTGATTTAGGTCTGGGACAGGCTGCCTGTGGCCTCTCCCTTTAGATCAGCGGTTTTCAACCTGTGGGTCGCGACCCCTTTGGGGGTCGAATGACCCTTTCACAGGGGTCGCCTAAGACCATCAGAAAACACATATATAATTACGTATTGTTTTTGTGATGAATCACTATGCTTTAATTATGTTCAATTTGTAACAATGAAATTGGGGGTCATCACAACATGAGGATTAAAGGGTCGCGGCATTAGGAAGGTTGAGAACCACTGCTTTAGATCCTTTAATTCTGCGATGCAAGTGGCACCTGGGCTTGAGTCTGGAATCACACTTCCCATGTGGCCAGAGTCCAGCTTCCCTGACTGGCCAGCTGGCCACCATTTGCCCAGGGCATCCCTGACTCTCAGCCACCCTCAGAGGAGAAGGCTGCCTCAGCACAGAGCCCCTGCAGGCCCAACAGGTCAGGTGGGATGTGGGCACCAGACTCACCTGCCAGGGGGCGCGAGGTTGTTTAGAGAGATCAGGGTGATGGTGGTAAAAATCAGACAGATGAAAGGACCCCAATAAAAATATTCATATGTGACATGAGTCCATTTATATAAAACTAGAGGCCCGGTGCACAAATTTGTGCATGGGTGGGGTCCCTCTGGGTGGCCTGCAGGGATTGGGCTGAAACCCACAGTCCAGTGCTGCCTGCAGCTCCTACCTGCCGCTCCCGCTCATCCTGGCCCCAGTGTGCCTGCTGTGGGCTCACAGCCAATCAGTCCCTGTTAGGAGAGGCTCGCAGTGCTACAGCAGCGCTGACCAGCCATGAGCCCTGCGTCTGGCACCCTCCCAAGGGGAGTGGCCTGCCGGATCGGGCTGAAACCGGCTCTCTGACATCCCCCGAGGGGTCCCGGATTGCGAGAGGGCACAGGCCAGGCTGAGGGACCCCACCGGTGCACAATCGGACTGGGGAGGGACCGCAGGAGGGCTCCAGGGCGTGTCCGGCCCATCTCGCTCAGTCCCAATCAGCCGGACCCCAGCAGCAAGCCAACCTACTGGTTGGAGCATCTGCCCCCTAGTGGTCAGTGCATGTCATAGCAACTGGTCAACCGGTTGACTGCCCTCTGGTAGTCAGTGCACGTCATAGCAACTAGTCGACCAGTTGACTATCTGCCCCCTGGTGGTCAGTGCACATCATAGTGAGCAGTTGAACATCCTTAGCATATCATTAGCATATTACACTTTGGTTGTTCGGTTGTTCTATTTGCATATTACCCTTTTATTATATAGGACTAGAGGCCTGTTGCACGAAATTTGTGTATGGGTAGGGTCCCTAGGCCTGGCCAGTGATCGGGGCAGTTCAGGGCCTTCTGGCTGCTGGCCGGGGCCTTCCTTCCCCGGCTGCCAGCTGGGGCCTTCCTTTGTTCTGTGCCGCCCCCTGGTGGTCAGCGCACATCATAGTGAACAATCGAACTCCTGGTCGAACTCCCGCAGGGACACTTTGCATATTAGCCTTTTATATATATAGATTGTTTATGTCTGTGTGGGCAGAGGAGGGGCAGGGAAGAGGAAGACATTGAAATCAGATGAATAAAGGAATTGGGGACAAATAACAGTTCTCCCGTGGCTGTCAGAGAACATCCTGTCAGGTGAAAGAAAGGAATGTTGCATTTATGCTTACCGTGTGATTCTGCTGCCTGCGGAAGGGAAATCAGCAAAAACCTGGTCCGTATCTAGGCTTTCTCACTACGTCAGAGCGGGAGAAAGGGATGGAGGGATGCGCTCAGCTCAGCCCAGCCCTGGATCCTTGCCAAGGGGTGAAGGGGGAAGTGATTCTACCCTCTTCTTAACACATTTTCTGTTAATTTACTTATTAAAATGAGCACATACTGACTTTTATAATTAAAAATAAATAGATTTAAAGTAAGATAAAAAAAACCCCAGAAAGCCATTTTAGGGAGAAAAAAGAAAAAATATTGAAATTTGCACTGGAGTAGATCATTTTAAGTTTTATGTTTAAGTTGTGGTCTATGGAAATGGCACAAAATTCAGAAGGTACAAATGGCGCTACGGGGAAAAGGAGGCCATCTGTTTCCCTTCCCCGATGCCAGTTTTGCCAGATTCTTGGGTGTTGTTGCAGGATGCTGTATATTTTTACAAATATATACATATTTTTATGTATAAATGCAGAAGAGAGAGGCCCCCCCCCCAAAGAAAAACATTGTTTTGTATCTTTTTTAAAAATTGAAAATATATACTAGTACTGGTCATATGGATATGTAGCCAACTGTCTGATTCTTTTTTTATTGGCTGAATATTATTCTGCTGCATAAGCTGGTTTTATTTAACCAGTTTTCTATTGAACATTTGAGTTGGTTTTGGGGTTTTTACTTTAGAAACAGCACTGAAGTAAATACTTATGACTGTATCCTTTGACATGTACGGGTATGTCCATAGAGTAAATACCTGGAAGTGGAGTTGTCCAGTTTCTCTCCAGAGGGGAGGTGAGATGTACACTTCCTTCAGAAGTGAACGGAAGTGTTCTTTAGGGTCTAGGACTAGGTGCTGCCTTGGCGCGGCGGGGACTGGAGGGAAGGCAGGGGGGATGTCAGGGCCTTTCCGCTGCTCCTCTCATAGGCTTTTTTCTTTCGAGAAGTTGATTTTGTTCAAACCTCAGTTTTTATGTTTCAGATTAACAAGGATATGAGGAAGAAATAAACATTTACTGAGATGCTGTTATGTGCCGGGCATAAGCTTAGGTCAGTTACAAGCATCATCACGTAATTCTGGTCGCGCCCTGTGAACTGACCACAGTGCACAGATGAAGACCGAGCCTCAGAGAGGCGAGGTGACTTTCCCAGGGCCACACAGTGGGTGCGTGGAGACTCAGATTTCAGACTTTGCCAAAGAACTCGTGATCTTTGTGGCTCTCATTTATCTCCCCCCCCCCCCCCCCCCCGCCAAAATTAGAAATCTCTGAGCTCTTGCATTGCAGAAAATCTGGAGATGCACTGAGCATGAACTAGGTATAGAAGGTGGATGTCACCTATGATTGACCTGTAATGTGTGACATTGCTTGTACCTCAGAAGTCCCTTTCAAGGCATCTGTTTCAAGTTTGCCATCGGGTTATAAGGATTGTCCTTAATCTACAAAGGGCTGTGTTCCCCCCCCCAAAAAAAATTATTATTATTGCCCTAACCGGTTTGGCTCAGTGGATAGAGCCTCTGCCTGTGGACCGAAGAGTCCCAGGTTCGATTCCGGTCAAAGGCATGTACCTTGGTTGTGGGCACATCCCCAGTAGGGGGTGTGCAGGAGGCAGCTGATCGATGTTTCTAACTCTCTATCCTTCTCCCTTCTTCTCTGTAAAAAATATCAATAAAAAATATTTTTTAAAAAAATTATTATTATTATTATTATTTTTTGTCTACTAACTGATGGAGAAGATAGACCTAAAACAGCGGTGCTCTGAATGCTGGTTCGCTTCCAGGCTGGATCACAAACGCCCACATAACCTACAGTGTTCGGAGAGTGTGGTGGCCATAATTCCTTGGTGTGTGCAGTCCATAGTGGGGAGGATGCATGAATAAAGGCGAGAGCTACAGCGAGGAGGAAAATAGGAGAGGCGAGGGACCTCATATTCTTTCGGGTAAATCCCTACAAGTAAACAGCTGGGTGACATGGGGCCTGGCTGCAGTGAGTCAGGGCTGGGACCAGGGATTACGGGACAGTAGAGGCTTTCTGAGGTGCTACAATGTCACTGAGTAAGAAATGGGGCATTTGTTACTTTTGAAAGTTAGATGTTTGTAGGTTGGCAACTCCCTCTACTTCTTGTTTCACGTGACTCTATTAAGCTAATAACCTCTGATACAAATGCACTTCAGTTAAAGAACTTGGATATAACTTGGTGTAATTTTTCAGCTCAAGAGACAAGGAGCTTTTTTCCTCCCATCCAAGCCAGGATAAATTTTCTCATGGGTGATAGGGATTATTATGGTAGTTTTTCATTTTTCTACTTGTTTTATCAGAAGTGGGATAGTTTCCAGTCTAGATGGAGAGAAGATGGTGTTCTTCTGAGCTAATTGTGTGGGTTGGCCGGTAGATGACTTTTTGCTTCCAGACTGAAGGGAGCCAGTGTCCTGATCTCTTCTCACCCTTAGCCCTGTCTTCTGGAGGTTTGGGGGGATAGTGTTGGATGAACTAAAACTTATGTTTCAACTTGTAAGATACTCACTCTTAACCTTGCAGTAGGCAGGGAGTAATTTCCTGAGGTGGGAGAGGAAGGAGAGAAGGAAGAAGCCAAGCTCAGTTGTCTCTAGTTGATTAGAGGTGCTGGGAGTATGTTCACCGTGACCTACCCCACCACAGCATGTTCATGTTACGCTGCTCCTTGACAGTTGACACCCACCAATTATCTTTGCCTACTCGGACCTACTAATTTATAGCTATTAGCAGGTAGTGTCACCTACCCATTATTATTAGATATTAGATGGTATGTATCTAGTGTTATTCATATTGGAATTTTCTACATGATTGAGTATAGCTTCAGCTTGAATTTCATCTAATAGAATATGTATTTTCCCTTTTATTTATAACTATCACAGTGAGGCGTAAATGAAATAATCATAAGTATAAGCTGAAAAAAGAATCTCAGCAAAAGATACACGCTTTCATGGCATTTCTGCTTTCTGTAGATTGATCTGTGAGAGTCCCTGATTTTTTTTAGCTTGAAACTCATTTGATATGGTAAATGAAATTTGTCCTTCCTGAAATCTGTCAAGCCTTTCATTTTCTTGGGAAGGGTGGTCATGCTGAAACCCCAGTTGTTGCTTCTAGTTCAGATTGTTGCTTAACTATAGGGCTTTGTTTTTAATTGAGGCACAGATGAGATATAATTGGCATATAGTAGAATGCACAGTTTGAAAGTGTACAGTCTGGTAAGTTTTGACATATGTCTAGAGACCCATGAAACCATCACCATGATCAAGATAATGAACAAATGCATCTCCCTCAGGAGTTTTCTCTTGCTCACACTCTTCTTTCCTGTCCCCTCTGTCCCCATCCCTACCCCAGGCAACCACGGATCCTCTTTCTGTCACTATAGATTAGGTTGCATCTCCTAGAGTTTTATACAATGGAATCAGACAACATGGACTCTTCTTTGATCTGGCTTCATTTACTCAGCCCAGTAATTTTTCAGATTCACCTACATATCCATGCTTCATCTTTTTTTTTTTTTTTTTATTGCTGAGTAGTATTTTATTGCATGGATGTACCACAGTTTGTTACCTGCTCACCTTTAATGATCATTTAGGTTGCTTTTAGTCTTTGGCCACTTCACATGAAGCTGCTGTGAACACTCATGTGTAAGTCTTCGTCTGGATTTATACTCTCAGTTGTTTTGGGTAAATAGGAGCGAATAGCTGTATCACATAGTAGGTGTATGTTTCATCTTTTCACGAAATGCCACCAGCGTGTATGGGAGTTACGGTTCCTCCACACACTCGCTAACACTGGGTGTGGCCAGCCTTTTCCGTTTAGACAACTTAAGTGTGAAGTGGCATCTCACTGTGGTTTTGTTGGCATTTCCCTAACAACTAATGATGCAGAGTATCTTATCAGGTGCTATTTACTGTTAGTATACTTTCTTTGGTGAAATATCTCTTCAAACTTCTGCCCAGTTTTTTTTTATTGGGCTGCTTATATTTTTCTTACTAAGTCTTGAGGGTTCTTTATTCTGGGTACAAATCCTTTGTCAAATATGTGCTTTACAAATATTCCCTCTCAGTGTCTTGTCTTTCATTCAGTGTCTTTGGAAGAGTATAGGTTTTTTAACTGCAATGATGGGCTTGCCATACAGAAAGATACTATTTTATTCACAGGCTCAAAAGTACTTTGAGACCTATAGCCCCACTTCCACTTTCAGCTCAGATAGAGTAACAGAGCCTGTCTTTTCTCTCATACTCAGAAAAAACCACCAAACAAGTAAAATATATCCTATATAATAAAAGCATAATATGCAAATTGACCGAAGGGCAGAACGACCAGTTGGCAGGGGTTGGGGCTGGCGAGCAGGCGGTGCCAGGCTAGCCAAGGCTCGTGCCAGCAAGTAGAGGGAGGGAACGGTAATAGGGGGGTGGGGCAGCGACCAGCAGCAGAAGAGGGGCGATGGGGTGGGCTGGCACCGTCCCCTAATTGGCCCATCCGATCGCCTCCCGCAGAGGGAGGCCGGGCAGCAACGGCGGGTTGATGGGGGTGGCGGCGTCCTCCCCTGATCCCTGTCCTCGCCTCCCACAGAGGGAGGCCAGACTGTGGTTTAGGCCCATTCCCCCTGGGGATCCATCAGTAGGACATCCCCTAAGGACTCCCAGATTGTGATAGGGCGCAGGCCAGGCTGAGGGACCCCCTCAGTGCACGAATTTTCATGCACCGGGCCTCTAGTAAAATAATAATCTTCAAGACACTGAGCATCAGGCAGCAAAGGACAATATCCTGAGATACAGAAATGGGACAAGTCCCAGAATTGCCTCAGCCAGGGCCTCAAAAGTGTCCAGGCTGCAGTGCAGACAGGGGGAGCTGAGACAGCACCCAGAAGGTCCCCTGGATTAAGGAGAGCATGGTGTGGACTTGTGAGCTTGTAAGTGGTCAGATGCTGTATGGTTTGAAGGCAGAGCAACAGGACTTGCTGATAGGTTCATTGTGTGTGAGAGAGAGAGGGGGAAGCAAAGATGACTCCATGGAGTGGACATTTTTGGATATGGAGGAGTCTGGGATACACATCAGTATCCAAGTGGCAATGTTTGATGGATATTTTAATCCTCATCCGAGGATATTTTTTCATTGATTTTTATTTATTTATTTTACTTTTCCATTGAATTTTAGAGACAGTTGAAGGGAGGGAGAAGTGGGGGAGAGAGAGAGAGAGAAACATCCATGTGAGCGAGACACATCGGTTGGTTGCCTCCCGCACACACTCTGACCCAGGCCTGGGATGGAGCCTGCAACTGAGGTACGTGCCCTTGACCGAAAATCGAACCTGAGACCCTTAAGTCCCAGGGCCGACACTCTAACCACTGAGCCAAACCGGCCAGGGCTTTAGTGGATATTTTGATCTCAGTCTGATATTCAGGCGAGAGTTCAGGACTGAAGGTAAACTGAGACCTTGGCCAGGCCAGTGGCCTAGTTACGTGGTGGTTCCCCTGAGTACTGAGCCGGCACCGCCCTTGCCTCTGGCGAAGCTGGTCCTGTGTGGCGATCCCGTACTTTGTAACTGGCTGTGGCTGCCATGAGCGTGTCCTCCTGGTCTGTCTGCGTTGCGGCTTCAGTCTGGAAGCCAGCTGCCTCGGCTTTGCAGGTGGAGCGCAGCGGACACATAAAGAGCCTTTCTTGTCCGGAATGACAACCTTTAGGAGGCTGCAGAGGCTGAGGAGTGCTCAGTTTCGATTGTTCGTGCAATTTACCGCTTTTCAGGTCATCACAGATGCTTTTTGTTTGGTTAAAGCGGCCTCCAGTCCGGGCTGGATCTGCTGGGAATGAACGTGGGTAGGGGAGTAGATACAAAAAAGCTGGTGTTGGGAGAGGGCCCAGCTGGCCCACACCCCTGCACTGCTGGTTATGCACGTGGGAGATCCTGTTCATGTGCAAAAGGAGGCGGTCCACCATCTCGAGATTCCTTCCAGCCATACGGCGCCGAGGTCCTGTCCAACTCTCACTTGCGTGGATTTTCTGTCTCCAGGCCCTACAGGGGCTCCCGGGCTCCCCCTGCCCAGCCCGACATTCACTCCTCCTCCGCCTTCCCTTCCTCCAAGGAAACGAGTGTGCAGAGACTCTTGTCATCTTCCTTGTTAGGAGATGGGGAGAAATGTGTGGTTTCTGATCATTGCTGAGGAGTTCCAATGGCTCCCGGAGTATTTCAGAATCAGGTCGATTTGGATAAGACCTCTGGGCCAGCGTTTCAAATTTCAGTTCGGGTCACGAAAGTTCCTCCCATTTTTAGTTGAAAAGAAGACTAATGATGGAGGGAGACAGTTTTAGTCCGAACGCTTTGATGCCGTCTGCGTTCATTTCTCTGAGCCTGGATCCACTTCCAGGAAGAAGTAGGTGATAGGCCAGCCCCATAAAGAGGAGCCGCTGCAAGCACTTCATCCCGGCAGCCGCAGGGAGGGCAGGGAGGGCTTTTCTCGCTCCTCACTCGCGTTTGGAGAAAGGGAAGGCCAGGCCTCTGATCCTCCTCTCCTCCCCCCCCCCCCCTTTGATCTGTGAAGCATGTCTAATCCTCAGCCAAGTCTGCTGGAACTTTATCCAGAGCAGGAAAAAGGGAAATATTTTTCCTTTCTTGGGTGGATTTGTATTTATATAAACCCTTAGCAATGGAAATGGATCCAAGTGGCAGGCATACACGTCCACGGGGAGGCAAGGTGGAATGAATGAATGCATGAATGAATGAATGAATGAATGGCGGGAAGAGGCAGGGCAGGCTGTCCCTCTGCCCCAGTCGCCTTTGATGGTGGCAGACCTTTGAAGGGTCAGCGAGGAGAGGGTGGTACGAGACCTCACGTGCATTTTCTGAAGGACAGGCCTATCTGTGGACCGTTATAGCAGAGCGTAGGCTGAACCAGCAGCAAATCAGTTAACCCCTGACCGTGATGTCAGCGAGCTACATGTGCAGAGTGGGCAAAAGTAGGTTAACAGTAGTGAGTATGCGAAACACAGAGCTTATTCTTATGTTATTAATTTATTATACTTATACAAACAGCTGTAAACGTACTTTTGCCCCACCCTGCATGTATATGAATGATTGAGTCACTTCATTTCTTCGTTGTTACTAAGAGAAGAGTGATGTGGGAGCTTTACCTTTCTCTGACTCAGCCTCAGAAGGAAGCTTGACCTTCTCAGTGTGTCCCACTGTTGATTGACGCACACAGATCCGTCTACACCTTTTTAGGCCAACCCTTGCTACTTCTCGTGGGTAGTGCGATTTGAAAGTGTGCTTGCCATCAATACAAATGCTTTCTCGTCATGAAACCACTCCATTTAAGCTTCACGTGGTGCCCTCATGGTTCTGCGTTTCTAGGATGCAGGGTGATTCATTTGTAGACCTTCTAGAAAAATCTCACACAGAATCGAAAGACAGGATCCCTCGTTTTTGTGTTACTGCGGTTTGTACATTATCTGGCCTAATGTGAAACTGATGAGGATGCTGAGAACAGCAAGTAGAAGGAACTTTGATATCAAACAATCCTTTATTTGCTATTGTTCACTTTTTTAGAACCAAAAGCAAAAGCCCTTCCTGGTAGGCGCCTTAGCTTCCTGCAACTTCCCAGGAGTAATTCCTCCTACATATTAATAAATGCCGCAGGAGCCACGTTCAGCTGCTGGCCCGGATATTTGTTCTGGCCCCAGGGATATTCATTTTATGTCGTTGAAGCCTCACTTCCAAGTGGAATCTTCCAGAAGCTTCTACCTGGCATGTCGCCCTAGGAAACTTCTCAGGAACTCTGAAGATTTGGAGACCCCGATGCTGGTTGAGCAGGTGGAGAGGGTCCAGGCAGAACAGCCTGGAGGAGGTGGGATGAGGCTTTTGTTCCACTGCAGGTGATGGGATAGGGGTGGGAGGATGTAGGGGAGAGAATTTCAAATAGACTTGAGGTAGCCGGTAGGAAAGCAGGTTGGATGTGTGCAAATCAAACAAACAGACAGACAAAAAGAGACATGAGCAAAGGGAAATATTAGCTTGTAGCATGAGGGATGTGCCTGAACTCAGGCAGACATTTGAAAACAAATTTTGTCAACAGATTTTTCTCCCCTTGGTTGAACTTTAGTCAGATGCTCAGGAAGAGGGGCTGTGATCTGAGGTCATAGCTCTTGATCCAGAATAGACCGCAGTGATGACCCATCAGGGAACCCCATGGACCAACTGCCACTGTTCTCGGCAGAGACACCTGAGCTACTTAGTCATCTCCTGTCCCTCAAACACACAAACAGAAACGCTTTGTGTCATGATAAGCAGACATTACTATTAGGACAGTCACCTTCTGTGAGGAACTGGGCTAAACAAGAAGCGTCTGTGCCCAGCATGGGGCTTCAGTTGCATTAATCGTCAGGGGAGGGAGGACTTTGCAAGTTGGGATCATTGTGCACGTCATAGACGTGCTCAGGAGCGTGGCTTTTGTTGTTCCTTCTGCCTGTAACTCTCACTGCTGCCACCACTTTGGAGAATGTTGGGAAGAAGCCAAAGTGAAGTGCTGAGATTTAGTGTGTTTCCTGCAGCCTGATGACCAGGCCACACAAACTCACAGAGGACAGGTATGAGTTGTGCCCCTAGTTCAAGGGCATTTTTAAGAACCCCACTGGCCTGCTTCTGTTTGGCTTATAGATAAGAAAATACAAAATTGTCCTCAAAGTTCAAGGCATCGAAGTGCATTTCTGAGTGTTTTTTAAAAAGAAGTCCCAGCCTTCAGAATCAGAACTGGACTTGAGAATTCAACCAATGTCTGGATGTCCTTCCGTTGCCTAGAACTCCTGGGCGAAGAATGCCACATCCCCGTGGTTTGGGAGACCTGAGTCCCAGAGCTTCCTGAGAGTGTATGTGACCAAGTGCTGGACGGTTTCGCTGGCCGCCCAGCTGACTTCCCAGTGGCCCAGCCAGAAGATTCCTGCTGAATCTGCAGGTACCCTATCCAGCTTTCCCGGGAATTTCGTTGGCACTCAGAGGACAGATCCCTGCTGGCTTTGGTCAGTTGACTGTGGGCAGGTCTGACCCGGGGCAATCCAGCCCACCTCTCTACTCTCTAGGAGGCTATGCCGTACCCTATCCAACCAGGCTGGGGAGGGCTCTCCCCACATCCAAGGTTTTCTTCCTTAGATAATTTCCCTCAGTCTCAGGGTGGCCTTTAGTAGTCTCTTTCCTCTCGATAATACATTCCCTGTAAAAAGTCTCTAATTGTTGCCCTAACCGGTTTGGCTCGGTGGATAGAGCATCGGCCTGCAGACTGAAAGGTCCCAGGTTCGATTCCGGTCAAGGGCATGTGCCTGGGTTGCGGGCACATCCCCAGTAGGAGGTGTGCAGGAGGTAGCTGATCGATGTTTCTCTCTCATCGATGTTTCTCTCTCATCGATGTTTCTAACTCTCTATCCCTCTCCCTTCTTCTCTGTAAAAAAATCAATAAAATTTATTTTTTAAAAAGTCTGTAATTGTTTATATTAAGCCCCACTCTGTGGTTTCTGTTGAGTGACTAGACCCTGGCTGACTCCTGCAGCCATCAGTCTTAGTCAGGCTGGGAACTAAGGCTGTCTGACTGCAGATTCGACTGTATCTGATTATTTCTCAAGGACCAGTAATTTCCAGTACATTAAGTCGATTAGTGTGATTAAGGCGTTTAGTCTGCTTTTACATTTTTGATAAAAATCTGTTTTAAATAGCGCACAGGTGTTATTTCATGGTCATTATTTTTAAGAACAGAGATGTCTACCGCGCACATGGCTTCCTTCTCACGGAAGCCACCCCAGAACAGGAGTAGACGTCTGTTTATCTTTTCAAAATAGCAACCCAGTGCCTTCCCCTCCGGGGCTCCTTTCTCCTCTTTGTCTCCTAAGCCCTGGGATCTTTCATTCCTGTCGGTAGTTCAGACACAGAGCCTCGGAGGAAACCAGGAGGAGCGAGTCCATTTTTCTAATTGTTTTTTTCAGATGTGGTTTGTCCAGCTCATAGATTACAAGTGATGCGTACAACGTAATTCACCACTTCTGGTTGTGGTCTCCACTTCACTCCCAAACCTACTTAGGCAAACACTCTTCACGCACACATCCATCCCCACCTTTCTGCTGCAGGCCCCCAGGGACCTCTGAACCCTGGGGTCCCTTTTCTGTTGTTATTTTGCTTGTCCTCTCAGCAGAACTTGGCACCACTGATCACTTCCTTTTGTTGAGGATTTTGTTTTCTTTTGTGAAGCCACATTCTTGTTTTCCTTCTGCTTCTGGCAGCTCCTGGCTGCTCTCTTTCTTCTTCCCAGCCTCTAAGTTTTCAGCCCCCCAGGAGTTTGTCTGTGGTTCCTTTCTCTTCTTTATCTCCTCACTTTTCTCGGTGATGTCATCTACTCCTATGCCTTTAAATATCATCTATTGGCCAATCACTCCCAAATCCCTACCTCCAACCTTCACCTTTTCCTGCAAATCAGAGTAGTTTATGTAATTACACACTTAATACCTAGTCCCATGTTTGTCTAACAGTCAAATCTAACGTGGCCTGAACAGAACTCTTCATTTCTCTGCTTCCCAACAAGCCACCTTTTCTCTTAGTCTTGCAGATAGTACCACCACCATCTGCCAGTTTCTCAAACCAAAGATTTGGAATTATCCTTGGTTCTTCTCTGCCTTTGACCTGCACATCCAATTCATTGGCAAGTCCTGTTGACTGTCTACAAAACACACCCCAGCCTCCCCATCTCCTCCAGCACGTCTCCAAACCAGGCCTCCACCGTCTGGGCAGGAGTGTGAGCCTCCTGATAGTGTCCCTGCCCTCAGCAGAGTGACCTTCTGAAAACAGATCAGATGTCGTTACTCTGTTGAAAATCTTGCATGTGGCTCCCTACCACTTAGAATGAAAACCAAGTCCCATGATCTGGCCCTCACTGCCTTGCCTCCTCTCCTTGTCCGCTTTCTCCTTCACCCATGATCTAACCACCCAAGGCTCTTCTCTGGGCATCCAAGCATCATCCTACTTCAGGTCTTTGCATTAGAGATTCCCTCTGCCTGGAATGTTCTTCCTGTAGCTCACGTCTCCTATTATTTAGATTTCAGCTTAATGGTACCTCCTCAGAGAGGCATCCTGTCCTGGACATGCCAGGGGAAAGCAAACACCCAGTCACTCTCCGATTCATTAGCCTGTTTTAATTACCTGGGTAACAACTTTTTTGTTTTAAATATATTTTTTATTGATTTCAGGGAGGAAGGGAGAGGTAGATAGAGAGAGAAACATCAATGATGAGAGATAATCATTGATCGGCTGCTTTCTGCACACTCCCTACTGGGGATGGAGCTCACAACCTGGGCATGTGCCCCTGACTGGGAATTGAACCATGACCTCCTGGTTCATAGGTTGGCGCTCAGCCACTGAGCCATACTGGCCAGGCTGGATAACAAGTTTTTATCGGTCATGCAGTTTGTTTTTTACTAGTGTTCTTTGTAGACTATAAGCTCCATGAAATCAGGGATCTTTGTGTACTTACTCCCTGCCGTTCTCATTCTGCAGTGGTGCCTGTCTCGCATTCGTCAAGGGCTAGTTTGCAGCTGTTGCAGGAATGAGTGAATTCAGTGGCAGAGCCAGGCCTGGGACATAGGATTTTCTTCTTTCCTTTCTCTTCTAATTTATACCAGGATGTCTTTTGCCAGTGAAGCACTTCCTGGCTCCAGGTTATTGATAATCTGCTGTTTACTTAAAGGTTATGGTAACATTTCTTAAAACACTTCCAAAGTTATATTACCTTTAATTCATTTGCATTTAACATCTTCTTTTAAACGTCACCTTTAGTTTAAGTATTATGACCTGCATCTTTTTTGGATTTTAATTAAAAAAAAAATTTTACAAATTATTTGCAAATTATGAGGTTTTTACTTCTGTCAGAGACGGGCACAGCCCTGGGCTTGGCGACGAAGGCCCAGACCTGTTTCTGCTCTTTACACGGACTTGCTCTGCTCCTTCCTGCCGGCAGTTTCTCTTCCAAAAAACATTATCGTTCACCATCAAGAGCCGAGACCAAAGTCACTTCACCCAGTGGAATATCTTTTTAAATCAGGACTACCCAAAAGTGCAGCCTGGCCTATTTATTTGACTGATTTAGCCGTGGTCCTGAGGGAGGGACCGTGGTGCTGGGATGAGGTGCGGGCACTGGGACCCGCCCCGTCCTGGAGCGCATAGGGCAGCCACCTCTGTGGACGGTTGGCGACGTTGGAACCAACAGATGCAGTGGCACGGTTTTAAATTGAACATGTTACTGTTCCGTGTTTACTCCTGTGAATAGGCTTTCTGGGCTTTATGTTGTCTTAAGACCAGGTGTCCTTTTATCTCTGGCTTTCCTGTCCCACATAAAAGGGACCGAGGAGTTCGCCAGTGCTTGCGGGCCCCGACAATGCTGGGCTCTCCAGGTGCGGAACCTGCCTGCTCCCTGGTTGCGGCGGACGCTGCCTGTGCCCCGAGGAGACCTGGGAAACATGCATTCGTGTATCTCATTATAGCTACATCCAGAGTCTCACTTAATTAAATTAATTAAAAGACAGGAGTGGGCCTCGGGGCTGGAGGGTGTGAATTTTACAGTATTGGAGCTGAAAGAGGCCTTGAAGACATCCAGATAATGTCTTATTTAATAGAACCTCTGTTCTTGTTTAGTGTCAAGACTCCTTTTGCTGTTTGGAGGGATGTTCCTAACCTACACCATTATCCTGGATCAGGAAGTGGGTTTTATTTGCACTTAAAAAGCAAGGTTTGGGGCTTTTAATATTGTGGTTTGGGTTGTCAGTATGATACATTTTTAGTATTTTCATCATGTGCCTAATATGGGAGAGTTCTGATGAGGGGCAGAAAAAGCTGAGCTCATTTTACTTATCTTCCATTAATTTTACTTTGAAAAACCATCATAAAACGTGGTGTTCTGCTCTTTCACGGGGGCGGTGGGGGGAGGGAGAGGGAGACACAGTTTATAAGAGTTTGCTCGCATTTTCATGCCAGAAATCTTGAGCGAGGGCCATTAAGAATAGTTTTTCATAACTTTCATGGGCACAAGGATGCAGTTCAGTGGCCCAACACAGCTTCAGTTAATGGAGGGGTCTGTTTATCAGGCCAAATGTCTGCATCTCCAGGAAGACTGATTGCATTCATTGTACGTTGCACATGACTAGACAATTTCCCGCAGAGGAGAAAGCCTTGGCCCTGCACACTGGCCTCTCCCTTCAGTGTGAGGCAAACTGTTCTCTTCTTCTTATTGGCTCACACCTAAAATAAACAAGCCAGCCACCCCAGGGCCTCTTCATCTCGAATGACCCATTTCGCTCTAGGTTCATGTGTGTGCTTTGTCAATTTATGTTTCTGATTAGAATGTGCTTTCAAGTTGACATTTCCACGTTGAAATGTCGGTCTCAGAGTTTTTAGTGACCAGGACAATTCTATCCGACGAATGGGTCATAGTTTATCATGTCCCCGTTGTTGGACATTTGAGAGGGTTATCAAGTTTTCACTGTTGTGAGTAGTGTTACTATGAGGAATCGTTGTATAATTTTTGTCAGAAAGCAAGGCCTACTTTTTTACTGAATTTATTGGGGTGACATCGGTTAATAAAATTATATAGGTTTCAGGTGTACATTCTATAATACGTCATCTGTATGTTGTATTGTGTGTTCACCAACCCAGGTCAAGTCTCCTCCAGTCACCATTTCTGCCCCCCCTCCCCTCTACCCTCTTCTCCCTCCTCCTAGCTCCCTTCCACCTCCCCCCAACCCCCTTCCCCCCTTTATCCACCATGCTTTTGTCTGTGTCTGTGAGTGTTTATGCATTTTTTCCTCAATCCCTTCACCTTTTTCACCCAGCCCCGCAACCCCCCTCCCCTCTGACAGATGTCAGTCTGTTCTCTATGAGTCTGTTTCTGTTTTGTTAGTTTATGTTGTTTATCAGATTCCACATATGAGTGAAATCATAGGGTACTTGTCTTTCTCTGACGGGCTTATTTCACTTAGCAGAATGCGCTCCAGGTCCATCCATGTTGTCACAGAGGGTAAGATCTCCTTCTTGTGTTACAGCCGAGTAGTGTTCCATTGTGTAAATGTGCCCCCGCTTTTGTATCCACTGACGGGCACTTGGGCTGCTTGCACCCATCACGCAGGACTGCCCTTTTGCTAAGTTGACTTTGTCGGATGCTGAGACCCTCCACACGGGAGACCCTGCCTTAGACTCCTGTATCCCCTGCATCTTCTGCAGCTCCTCGCACACAGCATGGTCGTCTCTCTATTTAAATATTCAGGGAGTGGCTGCACTTTCGTTTAAAATCAAATTTGTGTTAAAGATATTTGAGACGATGAGCTTCTATTTTAGTAGATAGCACATGTTATGAGCCACTCTCTGCACTCGTGATTAAGATAGGTTTTGGGGGGATGAAAAAGCCGTTTTTGTTATTTTCTTAATTTAGCAATTGGGCACATTTCTTAAATCCTAAGAATACTGTCACCATGCCTTTTGGAGTGTACGGTTGTACTGAGCGAGAGCACTGTGCTGGCCATGGCAACAGAGAAAGTGCTGCTGGGTGGGGGGTGGGGGGTGGGGGGTGGGGGGTACTGAGGAGCGGCCTTCATCCCTGCTCTTTGGGATTTAATGATCCAGTTGGAGAGAAATTGTATCCGGGGCGTGCTGGGGACACAGGCTTCCTTTGGGTATTGTGGAAATCCATTATGTTAATTATCTGTGTTTCCTAGACCCCGTTACTAATAAGATAGTATTGTGTTGGTCTTTTCAAATCCGCACACAGACCTACCCAGGAAATCCTCTTGCCAGTGCGAGGCTGGGCTGTTCACCTTGATAACGCCTTTGGTGGCTGCATTTCCAGGTCATTTGTGTGGGGCTTTGTTGAAAGGCTGCTCCCTCTGCCCACGTCCCATCTGCCCCGTCCTCATGGTGTACAACTCCTTGGCAGCGCCCGCTTCCCTGGGCTCTGGGGACCCTGGCTCAGTTTGCCCGAGTGTAGATAAAGATGCGTGGAGTCAGTCTGTGAAAAGGAAGGTGAGGAGACTGGGGCAGATGCTGTCTTTGTCTGGGATGGGGGCCCTCCTGCCACAGCCTTCAGCACGCTCTCCGTGGTGATGCAGGTGAGAATTTCGGCAGCGCAGGTGGGCGCAGAGCCAAGGCTGCTGTTCTCCTCGCATATTTGTTCTGGGAGCACATGGGCTGTGGACCCGGCGCTTCCCCACTACCTGCCCTCTCCTTGCTTCCTTCATCCCCAGCTCTGTTCCTCTGTCAGATGGTCCCCTTGTTAAGGCAAATCTCATTCATGCATTTTTCTCTCTCCTCCTGCAGGGGAGCTGCTGAGTCAGCCCAGACCGGAAGGAGTGGCCGAGATCATTTGCCCCAAGAACGGCAGTGAGCGAGTGAATGTTGCCTTGGTTTACCCACCTACACCGACTGTGATCAGCCCCTGTTCCAAGTGAGTTCTGAACGGAGTAGCCCCTGCCCCTCACTCCTGATCCTGCCTCAGTAGTTGTGATGACAAAAAGCCAAGTTCAAGTATATCTCAACAGACCTTATAAAGTGTCTCCCCCACCCCCCAGAACAGACCTAGTTATCTAGGTGACATCAACACTGTGGCTTATGTAGCAAACTAGGAGCTTTTATTTTTTTCTTATTTGTGATTTTTTTTTTAACCTTTGCTGAAAAAAAAAAAGTCAGAGCATTTTTAACAACTTTATTGAGATATCATTTATATGCCATACAGTTCACTCATCAAACGTGTATAATTCATTTTTGCAGCTAAATGCAATCAGAGCATTGTTTTCATGGGTAGTCTTAATTCTGTCATTGCAGAAGTAATTGGGCCCTCCCGTCAGGGAACAGTGAGTGCCCATCTATAATAATAAAAGCGTAATATGCTAATTAGACTAGACGTCCTTCCGGACGAAGCCAGGCTGCGAGGAAAGTCCGGGTCCCAGGTGCCTGCCAGTGGCCAGAGGGAAGCCCTAGTCCCGGGTGCCAGAGGGAAGCCGGTGTCAGCAGCCAGGGGAAGGAAGGCCTACTCTTACACAAATTCCGTGCATCAGGCCTCCAGTTAAAGAAGAAAAGCTTGCGGAAAGCGGTAGTAGGTTACTTTTCCTCTGGGCCTTTGGTTCTGTATCAGTCCTTGGTCGTCAGAGGCTGTGTTGTCTGCTCTCATCTTCCCCAAAAGGGACTTAAAGATGGAGAATGCACCTGTGTGAATTAACTTCTTTTTTTTTAATCCTCACTCGAGGATATTTTTCCATTGATTTTTAGAGAGAGTGGGAAAGAGAGAAAAACAACAATTGGTTGCCTCCTGACCAGGGCTTGGGCCAGGGAGGAGCCTGCAACCAAACTGAGGTACATGCCCTTGACTGGAATCGAACCTGAGACCCTTTGGTCCGCAGGCCGACGCTCTATCCACTGAGCCAAACTGGCTAGGCCTGAATTAACTTTTGGATACAATGTTACTTAGTATTATAGATAAAACTCATCCTTTTTTCTTTTTCTTTCTTTTTTTTTTTTTTTGGTAGTATTAAAAACTAAACAGTGAAACCACTTTTCAACTGAGATGAAATGCATTCTTACCACAAAACTTGTCTTCTTGGAGCAGATCTGGTATCTTGGGTGCTGTCACTTCTGCAAAGTATTCATGCCGGAAACCTTTATTTTTCCTCCTAGTTGACCACATAGAATTCTTTTTCATATATAAGCTTTTTGCAGGGAGGTTGGGCAGTTCACATGTGAGGATGGTGACCTGTCATCTCCTCTGGAGAAGCTTGCTACCAGGCTGGGTTGGGGAGAGCTGTGTCCCTGGGGTGTTGGCTCTCCTGCCTTTGGGGGGCTCTCTGCAGAGGGAGGGGCCTTCAGTGTCACGCTCATTTGGCTCATTAGACAGAACATCTCCAATCCCTCTTTCCTGGGAAATAGGAACACTCACAGAAACGCATATCTAATGTCATTATATTCAGAATGCTGTTTTAGCTAACACGAATAGAGACAGCGTGATGCCTCGCCAATATGCCCTTAAGACATTGTCAGATCTTGAAGTGCTTCTTAAATATTAAGTCGAATTACACAGTATCTTCATATTAACCAGAAAATCCCCAGTCCTGAACCTATCAGACCACAGAAATTTTCTGGTCTTTGAACGGGTCCCTTTCTTTCAGATGCACTGGGGTAAGGACACGGGGACAGTACCGACACAGCAGGTGTGAGAGGGGGAGAAACAGTTGTTCAATACACTTTGCATTGGTGTAGACTTTCCTGAGCCAGGAGAGGCATTAGCCTATTGCTTTGCCCTAGCCACGTGGCATTTAATGGGCAGGAGAGAGCTAGGACTCACATATCCATTTGCAGGAGAAACCGCCGTGGCCTGGAGCCAGCTTTATCGGTGTTTTCCCAGGGGCTTCTTGTTGTCCTGCCACAGAAAGACACTTACACCAACCTGGAAAAATGCTATCAGCCCTGTCTCTCCCACAGTTTATTATATCCAAATGAACAGGTCTTTAAAGTCCCGAGTAACCAGAGCCGCCTAGCCTCAGACATCTAGATGCTGGAGGGAATGCCTTTAGGACTGAACTGCTGTTGGCCTGGCTCTGTGAATGGCTTTATTTTGAAATGGATTTTTTTTTTTTGAAGGCCTCATACAGTGGATGGCAGTTTTGGAGTGTAGGTCTCTATTCTAAATGAAGGAAATCTGTGAAAACAAACACATCCAGGCCAGGCCCAGTGGGAGGTCTAACTTACTGGTAGATGACAATATATTGGAAGCAGGAGATTTAGGAGACAATGAGGAAAGCTGTTACAGGAGGTGGGCATTACATCAGCACAGCTGTGGGCTGAGCCTGAGAGTTAGACTTGGGGCCCAAATGGGCAGGAGAAACGGAGACAGGGGCTCTTGCACCGGCCTTGCAACTCCAGCCAAGTTAACTTAAGCAGGTCACTGTAGAGTGATCTTTGACTTCTGTCGTCCCATAAAGTGCAGGTGGATGGCTCTGAGGGAGGGCCCCCTGGCCAGGGGGCCTCACTGAGCAAAATTGAGCCATGCTGCCTGGATGAGCACACCCATTCCGCCCCCAATTCACTTTTAGAGCTGAACATAATTTATTGTTCAAACCAGGGAAGGATTGAGAGTGGAAGGTGTGCTGTTCCTAATTATTACACCAGGATGCCAGGCATTAACCAGAGCTGCCCCAGGCAGACCCGAGTAATCACCCTGCTCTCTGGGTCACAGATCTAGACCTTAGCGTGGTTTTTAAAAAGACATTCCAAGCTCTTCTTTGACCATGTGTACACGGTGGTGCTCAGTGAGCTTTATAAGAAAATCCACTGAGGACTGTGATTTGATTGGATATTCCTTATGAATTCTAAGCTTTTCCATTGCTCATTTACAAATGTTCTAGGTGTTTTCTTCCCAAGTCGGGAGAGACAGAGAACAAAGAGTAGGGAGTGATTGATTCTGGCTTGTCTCCGTGGTTGGTGGCTGAGGTCTGGACAGACATTGCCCCGGCGAGAGGTTACCTGTCCTGGAGGAAATGAAGTACCTCTGCTCCTGCACCTCAGCCTCCAGGGGAACGCCTCCCGGGGGACACCGAGGGGCTGATTGTCAGAGAGAGATACAAGCCATTTCCATACTTTGCCCTTTGGGGCTGATTTTCAAAGATTTGCATTTGAGTTGAGATGAAAATTTATCCAGTAGCAAGTTTGCTCTAAAAAATTCTGACCTTCTTAAGGGTACATTTCCTAAAGCTCTGTTGAGATAGACTTTCATACCATAAAACTGGCCCATTCAGAGATGATGAAGATATTTGCAACTGACAACATAGTTTAATTTTAGAACATTTTCAACACTCCAAAGAGAAACTTCCGGCCCATTTGTGATCACTTGTGTTTGGCATAACACCTAGCTCCTTGCAGTCAATGCATTTGTAGTAGCACGTTCAGGAGTGGCTTTGCTGCCTGTTGTGATGGCATTAAACAGATTTGTAGTTTTAACGAAATTCTTATAAACACCTGTTATCCCTGGTCCCGTTCAGTCTAAAGGCAGTGAGTTGACTTGCAACCCCCCACTCCTCCCCCACCCCCGCCGCCAGTTTACTGGACAAAGAGGGGAATTAGAGCTGCTTGGAGGGAAGTTGTTTTTTGTTTTTGTCTTTTTTTTAAGTATAGGTAGCAATTTCAAACATAAACTTTATTTTTTAGAGCCATTTAGGTTCATAACAAAATTGAGCAGAAGGTACAGAGAGATACCATATGCCCTTTGCCTCTGCACATGCACAGCCTCCCCACCATCCCCATCCCCATCCCCATCCCCACCCCCACCCCCACCCCCACCAGCGGGCACATTTGTTACTGTTACTGTTGATGGACCTGCGCTGACACGTAATCACCAAGTCTACAGTTTATATTGGAGTTCACTCTGTGCATCCTGTGGGTTTGGACAAGTGTATAATGACATATATCATACATGTTACAGTGTCGTACACAAGATTTTTTCGCCCTAAAACTTCTCTGTGCCCCGCCCCCTTAACCCTTGGCAGACACTGGTCTTTGTCTTTTCAGCTTTATTAAGGTGTGATTGACACATAAAGTTGTAAGATATTTAAAGTATGCATCCTGGTGATTTCACATGTGCACACTGTGAACGGGGGGCCAGCACCTCGTGAAGGAACACACCCACCCCCTCATATGTCTACCCTTCAGGGCTCCTGAACGGCAGCCCAGCCGACCCCCAGGCTTTAAAGGGATGCTGAGCCTTGGACGTTAGGAGTCATAAGGGACAAAAATACACTTTCAGTCAGAAAAGAAAGGAGAAGGTAGATGGATAACGGTTATTGAAAAAGTGTTTATTTGTGAATTCCCATCTCCATCCTGTTGCTATGCATGTTGAGCCTTTTAAGATTCCAATTCTGGCCCTAACCGGTTCGGCTCAGTGGATAGAGCGTCGGACTGCGGACTCAAGGGTCCCAGGTTCGATTCCGGTCAAGGACATGTACCTTGGTTGCAGGCACATCCCCAGTAGGGGGTGTGCAGGAGGCAGCTGATCGATGTTTCTCTCTCATCGATGTTTCTAACTCTCTATCCCTCTCCCTTCCTCTCTGTAAAAAATCAATAAAATATATTAAAAAAAAAAAAAAAGATTCCAATTCTGACGGGAAGGTGCGAACTTTGGGCAAAAAGCAGCCTGTGTATTTCATTTTTAGGTTCCCTGTAGAATGTTTCTCTTTCTCGTTTCCAAAGACCTGTAGGACAACACCCCCCGCTCCCCAGGCAGATACCCCAGTGTATCTTCTGATTTTCCTGTAAAAGGTAGAATTCAACAGGTTAGCACGTGAAAATGCTTTACCTTCCGTGCTGGAGTGCAGCCCATGTTCTTCCCTGTGGTTTGTTAATGGACTGATCCTTGAATGTACAGGAAATGGGAATCTATCATTTTTATTTCCCGACAGCTGCCATCTCTCTCGTGTTGGTACATGTCTGTCTGGGCTCCGTCATTTGTGGGGTGGTAGTACTGAAAAAGGACCTTCGGTTCTGATTTTGGCAGGTCATGTGTTACAGAGCGAGAAAAAAATGGGCCGGTTTGAAAATTGTTGGGCTGAGCTTTCTCCTTTTCCAAAAAGTCCTACTAATAATAGGAGGCAAGGTTGAGGTACCGCACTTCAGAACTGCCTTTTAAACCTGGGCTCCTGTGTATATACTGGAGCGTTCCATTCAAGCACGATCCCAGTAAAATTCCAGTTGTGCACTGTTGTAAGTATTCTCAAAAATATAGTGATTCCTTTGCATAGGAATGTTGGCAGTTACATTGTTATGACAAGGATATTCAAGACCAATTGAAATAGCCTTTTATAAAAAGTAGGATGTAGACCCTGTGGCCTGTATCTCACCAACTAAACAGGCAAAGTATGTTTAATCGCACTCAGATTTGTTAATATGAACTCGATTAAAAAAAATTCCTTTAAACAATGGAATGAGATAAATTTGGCTTTATCACAGTGGGGACTTTCTCACTGATCACAGAATTTTTTAAATGCGGAGGGCGGGGCAGGCTGCGTGCGGAGTGTGCCTGGGGTGTGGAGCAGGGTGATGTGCATTGACTTGTGCTGTTCTTTGCAGCTCCTTGCCTTGCCGCCTTTACAGGTGAGGAGCAGGAGTGTTTCTGTGATGATGGAGTCTCCCGTCAGCCACATTGATATGGCGTTTGTTCCCTCTCTGCTTAGGTATCTCCATACTTTCTTGGAAAATTAAGTGGAAAAGATAGTGCTTCTTTCCCTTATGCCACCATTTTTACTGTGCCCACTCTGACTTTAGGAGCACCAGTGTTTAAGGGTAAGTCTCTGGGAAGCAGAGAGGGTTTCTGAACTACCGACTGAGAGAGTTTAGGGGCAAAGGGGGGATTGGGTTTGGGATGAAGAGATTGTATTGAGCAGGACAGATTACAAATCTTTTACTTGTCCAGAATCAAGACCCATTTGGGAATTAAGGATAAGGAAAGTGCTTGATTCTTTCACCCAATTCATTGTATTCCGGAATACATCAGTCAGCAGATCCTTACTGGAAAAAAAGAAGTCATTTAAAAAAATTACTCCAATATTAGGCAAGATGATAACATCAGGAAAAACTCAGTTGATCAGCACAGCCGATAGCTTTCTAAAAGCCGTGTTTGTATTTATTTTCTCAGGGCACTTTGATGGGCTCTGGAATTAACTTCCTGAGTTGGAATCTTCCCGACTTGACTTGTTTAGCTGTGAGGTAGCATCTGTCAGATGCAGATTACGGAAGCGCTAATCTCCTGGGGTTACTGGGAGCATTAAGAGAGACTATCACAGCCCTAACCGGTTTGGCTCAATGGATAGAGCGTCGGCCTGCGGATTCAAAGGTCCTGGGTTCGATTCCGGTCAAGGGCATGTACCTTGGTTGCGGGCACATCCCCAGTGGGAGGTGTGCGGGAGGCAGCTGATCGATGTTTCTCTCTCATCGATGTTTCTAACTCTCTGTCCCTCTCCCTTTCTCTCTGTAAAAAATAAATAAATAAATATTGAGAGACTATCACAAGGAAAGCATTTAGCATTGTTCCTTACACAGTAAATAATGCTCAATAAATTCAGTTGCTCTTATTTCTACTCAGAATTATTAGTGGTGTGTACTGGGGGTGGCACATACAGGTAATAATGAAAAAAATTTCATAATACACATAGAGATATTTGAGTAAAATCCACCCTCTGACTTACTAGCAGGGTTTAGCTTGTTAATGGAGGTGCCTGCCCACGGAAGGTACACATGAGTGCGGGATAGGTAGGTGAGGATGTTGGCCTCCCTTCCCTGCCTTGCCCATGAAGGGGCCCAGGTAGAATGCATGAGGATCTGTTGCTAAGGCTGCCTGCAGTTACCAGTGAGCATCAATACCCAGCCCAGGCTTCAGGAGCTAAGAGATGAGCGGTAGCATTTCTTTCGTGTTGTAGTCACGCATGCCTGCCGTGACTGGATAACCTCCTCGGAGGGGACCCCGACTCCTTCGCTCCTCCCGACAGCCCTGTGAGTTCCATAGGCGGGAGCACTGAGCCCACACACAGTTACTGAGGGCACCGCTGGGCTGAAATCTGCATCGTGGCTCCCAGTCGGTGCTGTTTTCACAGCAAGCTCTTCCTTCCACATTGGTTTCAAAATATAGCGTATTAATAGAACATTGGAGGTATAGTAAGGCCACCAGATCAGGAAACGGCTGCCATTGAAAAGGTAGTTGATTACTCACATTTCCTTAGAGGACAGACATGCCGCGGGGGGTCTGGGCGGGGAGCTGCATGGGGAATCACCCGGTCAGTCACGAGGTGGAGAGAGAGGGAGGAACTGGGCAAGGGCCTGTATTGTGGTTTCTGTGGGAAGGCAGAGGGGCAGGCTTAGCACTGGCCAGATTGGATAGTTTCAGGGGGCTCTGGGGCCTAGGACTGTCCCTGGTTGTCTGGGACCTTTGCAGTGTTTGGGGCAGGTGGATGGTGGCCCAGAGAGTGAGGAGGTTGTGGGGTCTGGTTTGCATTTGAGAAGTACACTCACATTTGAGTTGTTTACCATCTCTGGCAACTGGCTCCCATTGAGGGGGCAGCCCCTCCAGGGGCAGCAAGATCCCGATGTCACAACTTCAGAATACAGGAAGTAAAAGGCATGGCGACCACGTCATGGTGTGGCTTCAGTTTGGGGCTAAGCTTCTCAATACCTTCAATAACATATATCCCAGGAATGCGTGTTCAATAACCCGTGAGGATGCTGGGTCTCAGACACCCTCCCCCCCACCCAGTTGATCTCTCCCTTCTCCAGGCCTCTGTTTCCGACTTCCTACCTGGCAACCCCCTTGGATGTAGGCTTCATGGGTGTGAATTATTGTCTTTCTCCCCCAAAGCCCTTCATCAGCCTGTGCTTTGCACCCATCTGTGAAGCTAGGGATCCGTCAGCCTCAGCACTGCCCCCCTTCTCCAGGTGCACGCCTTCTACGGTCATATCCGCGTGTCGCAACAGGAGTGGACCCCGCCGTGTAACTTTCTCTTCGACCCACGCTATTCTCTAGATCCACCTGCCTTTGCCAAGATTTCTGTGATTAAGTCTCAACTCAAGTGTGAGACCCTGTTACTTCTCTCCTTATGAAAAAGCCTTGAATGGCTTCCTAGTGAGTATAGTCTCAGGTTTAAATCCTGGGCATGACTCCCATACCCTCTTACTGTGGGAGCGGTCAGCCATACTGCGCCCCTGGCTGGGTCTCAGGCCTCAGCTGGCTGCCACCCCTTCCCTCCCACCCAGTGAAGGCCCATTATTCCTAAGGCCAAGGCCCTGTGTCACCTCTGAGAAGCCATCAGCCCTTCTAACTCATCGGTCACTCTTTCCTTCACATCTCTTCAATACCTCTGTACACCTCCATTATAGCAGTGAGCTCACTGTAGCTTGGCTATTTTTTACTTGTGACTTTTTCATCACATCTTATTAATCATTCATTCAGCGGATCTTTGTTGAGTGTTTAACCTCTGCGAGGCATTGTGCCAGGTGTTGATGCAGAAATAACTGAGTTAGACTCTGGCCTCAAGAATCTAATAGCCTCCTTTGGGGAGAATGAGAACCAAAGCTACAGCCAGGCAGTCTTGTGAGTAATTACAACTAAAGTGTGATACCTGCTGACCGGTGGATCAGCAAAGTCCTGTAGGCACAGGGAAGAAAGAACACCACCAGCCAGAGCTGGGAGAAGTTCTAGGAACTTGAGTGGATTTTGATTGGTGGGTGAGGACAAGCTAACTGAGATGGGGAAGCGGTGACCTGATGGATTTTTTTTCTCTGAGAGCCCGAACATGAAGAGTGGTATTCATGTGGGGAAATGTTCACACCGCTTTTCCTTTTACTCCCTTCCGCGCTGGAGAATCCCCTGTAGGTGCCCCTGATGAGGGATTCTTGTGTTTCTCAATCTCATGTGTGGCTCAAGGGAGCTGACAGCCAGACACAGCTGTCCGCATTTCCGCAGGTTCTTGGATCCCGTGAACAAAACATTTACGTAGCACTTCTCTCGCACGAACCCACGTCTCCCAGCGCCAGAATTAACTGCTTGGTTGAAACGTGTGTTTTCACGAGGCCGTCCTCTTTACAGTTAGATGTACTGTATTATTACTTGAATTTCAGGCAGCCTTCAAATCTCTCTCTACTGGGAAGTTACTATTTTTTTTAAAATATATTTCTATTGATTTTAGAGAGGAAGGGAGAGGGGGAGAGAGATAGAAACATCAATGATGAGAGAGAATCATTGATCGGCTGCCTCCTGCACACCCCCTACTGGGGATTGAGCCTGCAACCCAGATATGTGCCCTTGGCTGGAATCGAACCGGGGACCCTTCATTCTGCAGGCCTACGCTCTATCCACTGAGCCAAACCGGCTAGGGCCGAAGTTACTATATTAACAGGCCTTCAAAGGGTCCTCGTGGCTGAGTGCCACAGAAGCCGGAGACTGTCCTGGGGCCCTGAATATTCCAACCCATGCAGCACAGGCTGGGGTCAGGCAACTCCTTTGAAGGCCTGGCCCTGCCGCTCTCTGGTGTGGTTTGCGTCTTGGTAAAATGCAGGGGAAACGTGCTTACCTGGCAGGATGAGCTGAGCTGATGATTCGTGAAATAATGCTCCACAGTGGACGGTGCTCTTCCTGGCGTGTAGTATGTTGTTAGTAAATGGAAGGTGCCTGTTTTTGGTGACATTATTATTATGTTCAGCAGATTCTTGTATGGGCTAGAGAGATGTCTTAGGTAGATACTGAATTATCAGTTTCCTTGAGATCAAGCAGCCTTAGGAGAGGTGGAGGTTAGAGGGTGAGGGAGGGGAATCCTAACCCCTGTATGTCTTCGTATGTTTTTCTAAACGTTGCTAAAGCAGTTCTTAAAACATCACAGCTTGCCTTTGTAGGAAAGCTGAAATAAGGGAGGGGGACATTCGCCATTTTTCCTCTTTTGTCTGAATTGAAGGTCACTTCGTTTAATTAACTGAAGACACAGCCCTTTCTTCATTTTATATTCACCCGGCTCCTGAGTGTAGTTCAACAGCCTTGTTTACAACACTTTAAGTAAAATTCTTCTTACTCTTTAGTATGCATCCCTACTCTTAGACCAGCGATGGCGAACCTTTTGAGCTCAGTGTGTCAGCATTTTGAAAAACCCTAACTTAACTCTGGTGCCGTGTCACATATAGAAATGTTTTGATATTTGCAACCATAGTAAAACAAAGACTTATATTTTTGATATTTATTTTATATATTTAAATGCCATTTAACAAAGAAAAATCAACCAAAAAAATGAGTTCGTGTGTCACTTCTGACACGCGTGTCATAGGTTTGCCATCACTGTCCTAGAGGGTTATTTATTTAGCGTGTGTCCGTGTGAGTTCCTGGTCAGGGGGCAGTGATGTGTTTAGAGCTTGGGGTTCTTAATTACAGACCCAGGGAACTGAGACTGCAGTGGAGTAAGTGCTTCTATGTCATTGGCCTCGTCTCTATGTCTGAGCCTCATGCCACAGAAATGTCCGACAGGTGTCTCGTGAAAGGACTCTTGCCTTGGTAGGAACGTGATTAGGCAACTATAAGGTGCTCTGGAAATAGAAATAAAATCCGTGCAAAGTAGATTTAGAGCATCGCTTCCTGTGCTTATCGTTGAGAATACCATTGCCTGTTGTCATTCCTGTGCTTTCTTCTCACCCACCCACGTAGGAAGAACGTTGGTGAAAAGCACAGAAACCAGTGACCTTTATGGCTGTGGAATTTCCGTGAAGAGACTCACCTGGACCATGTTTCGTACCTGGTAACCCTCCACACTCGCCCTGTGCCGTGAACTTGAGCGCACGGCTCAGGGTGCTCTCAGAGGAGGGAGCACGCCTGGCCTGCCCACGAGGTGGGGAGGGGCCGGGGGAGGTCGGGAGGGAGAATATGGAGCAAGTGTTTTACAACCTGAACCTCAGAACTGTGATCCTCCAAGGAGAGCGCTACTTGAAGAAAAGAAAAGACAAAAAAAAAAGTCGAATGGCTTCTCAGGGATTTTGTTTTCTGTGCACAGATAAGCCATAGTTCCAGCGCAGGTGGCAGTATTGAGAGCACTCAGATTTCAGTTCTGTTCAATGTGAGCGAGGGCGCGCCTGGCCGTTCATTGCTGTTCCGCCACTAGTGTAAAATATGTACATGTTTATCTTTATTTTTATAATATGCAAAGACATTTAAATTTATACAGTTGGAAGCCTCTAGCGTTAGTTAACACTGGGTGCAATATTCGCATGAGAACTGTGCCAAGACGGGGCTGACTTCTTGTTTTAGCATAAGACCTTCCTGTTCATTCTTGACTCTGTAATCCTTGGCAGATTAAAAATGGAAAAGATGCCTGTCTGCCCATGGGGTAAGGGTTGGCTTGTAGAGGTTGCCAATAGGCTGCAAGGTGCACGCAGGCACCGACGCCTCTCCTTCTGACGAAAGGCCCTGCCTGTGAGCCGCTGGGCAGGTGCTGGGGTTGTTCCTTTTCGCTGCCACGTGTCACCACTGCCGGGCAGTGTTCCTCGCTGACCGTTTGTGGTCATGGTGATGCACCGATGGAGGTCTGGGGTGAGGGTTCTTTAGCAGGAGGCCGAAGCGTTAGCGAGTCCATTGAAAACCTGAGTCTTTCTATTACAAAAAAAATTTTTTTTTGATTTCAGAGAGGAAGGGAGAGAGAGAAACATCAATGATGCAACAGAATCATTGATCTGATCCTCCTGCGTGCCCCCTACTAGGGATGAAGCCCACAACCCGGGCATGTGCCCTGCTCGGGAATAGAACCATGACCTCCTGGTTCATGGGTCGGTGCTCAACCACTGAGCCACACTGGCAGGGCCTGAGTCTTTCAACAGCTTAAGATAATCAGGAGTCAGTTCTGAAACACTCAGAGAACTCTCAGAGTGAGTGCTCTTTCTTCTAGGACAGAGTCTGTGAAATTTAGCAGAGCACTTGGCAAGCCTCCACATCTGGCCCTCAGGCCTTCAGCTAGTCAATGGCCTAATTGGAGAGCCTAATCCCCCATTGGTTATTTATAAATACAGAGCCTCTGACTGGTCGGTCTTCTGCCAAGAACTAGGAAAACTTGTTTTAAAATCTCCACAAAGCAAAACGTAAGAAGCAAACCAAACAAATTGCTTTCCCTTCGATTCCTGACTAGGGCCAAGCAGCATCTCCTGCAGTAGTAACACCTTCTCGTCTGAGGGATGTGAGGGACCATTTACGTCTGCCTCCTCTGCGTGTTGATCGAAAATGTGTAAGACTGTTCTCACCCGTGTGAGGCAGGAAAAGTGAGTCCGCTGGTCGTATTCTTTCATGAAGTATTAACTCTTGGAATGCCATGGTCCACAAAGTGTCAACAAGCAAGTGGCTGCATCACAAAAAATCACGAATCAATTTTTGTAGACTATTTTGTGCCCCAGGAGTTAACTTGACCAATTCCAGAATCTCCAGTTAAACAAGGGTGATTTCTGATGATCAGAAAACCACGTGGAATCAGACTGTCCATTTTTAAATACTTGAATATGACACCTCAAAATTGAGATTTTGCTCTCTTGAGAACAGTCACAAAAATAGTCTGGTTGAGCCTTTTGTCACAGTTCTCGTGTGTGTGCATGGGCGTGTGTGGGTGTGTGTCAACTGAATGCTAATGTTTAATTGCTTTGTGGACCGTTGAATCGTAAAAGTTTTTAATTGGCACGAGACAGTTCCTAAACTGTCAAATTAACGGATTTTGCCCCATCTTTTGTAAAGACTCTTAAGTGTGTGACTTTGAGCTAATTCTCCTGGGACCATATTAAATGAAAAAAAAAAAATGCCCCTTTGGGTGACATACCCTGAAGAGTGTGTGCTGTTATTATGAACATAAATGTCCACGTTCTTAATATCAGGTTTTCACCAAGTGATGTTTTGTGCTGTCATCCGAGCCCTAGAGAAGCAGAGTAAGAAGAAGTCTTGGGGTCACATGTGTTTAAGTAAAAAGACCATGCAGTCGAGGGTCATGTGACCGAAAGCAGCTCCAGAAAAGCTTGAGACCTTGGCCCCCGGGTGGGGGAGGGGTGAAGGTACAGAAAACACTCTGCTCTCGGGCACTTGCACCCTCTGTGCAGGAAGTCCTTCCCTCCTTCCACACCTGGGAAGACTCAGCCAGCGGAGGCGACAGGCAGGTCGCTAAGCACACGGGGAGTCTTCCCGCCAGGTTGTCCCTGGCCCCCCAAAGAAACACCCTCCACGTTGGTTATGGTTTCTATCCCTGCAACTCGCAGTATCAGAACCGCTTCCTGGAATTGTAACGTGCTGCCAGGATTAATGTTCTTCCCCTTCTAAGAAAAAATGACAGTGCTCATATTTGACACTTATGTGATGGACTCCTATGACTGAAAAACATGGAAAGGGCTTGGTGTCATGCCTGATGGGTGATGGGATGTGTGTTATTTTTCATGCCACAGTTTGTGAATTGTAATTGCGGTTTCCTATTTAATTGTAACCAGGCAGAAATTAAAAAAAAAAAAAAGTTCAATAAAAATACAAATGTTTAAGCAACTATATTTCCAGAGTTTAGTTATTTCTATGGGTGTGTTTATTTTATTTTATTTCTTTTAGTTTTGATTTCATCACTTAAGGAATAACTTTTATATTTTTAGCTAAGTCACTTTTGAGCTATGGGAGGTGGGCAGTAGCAGCTCTGTTTGGGGATTGAGTCCCAAAGACGAAGACTGTTTAAACCCTGCACTCTGGCCAGGCCAGTGTGGCGCAGTGGTTGAGCACCAACCCAGGAACCAAGAGGCCTCTGGTTCGATTCCTGGTCAGGGCACATGCTCGGGCACAATCTACAGTGGGGGTGTGCCGGAGGCAGCTGATTGGTGATGTTTCTGTCGCTCTATCCCTCTCCCTGCCTCTCTCTAAAGATCAATAAAAAACATATTTAAAACAACAACAACAACAAAAAAACTCTCTATCCTCTGTTTTCAGACCGGAGATTAAACTCTTGAGTATTGGCTCTGGTTTCTTAAATCAGACCCTTTTCCCAGTGACCTGCTGTCCTCCTGAATCAGAGCTTACGCATGTGTGATAAGCTTGCAAGTTCTCTCTCCCTGGGCTCTTAGCAGCCTGCCACCACCATGTTACTATCGGGGAGGGAGGGTGTATATTTCAGGCTGGGACCGGGTACCAGGACCAGAGGCCCCGTTCTCCCTGTTTGTTTGACAGGACAGTTGAGAAGCTAAGGAAAGAAAAAGAATGAGGCTGCTTCGTGTAGACTTCACAGCCTCTAGAGAAGAACCAAAGCAGGAAAGGCCCAACCTGGGGGCACAGGGAGGAAGGGGCCCCCTCAGCCAGGAGGCTTCATGTGAGACTCCTGAGAAGGTAGGTGGAGCCACCGGGAGCCCTGAATCCAAACATACCTCTGCCAATGGAAAGGATGAAACCATGAGGCTGGCGGAATTTTCAAAACAGCAGCATAGACGGTTTTGCTCTGACAAGCTGGTCCAGGTGAGGAAGGCCCCGTGCCCAGCCCTCTGTCCCTCCTGGTGAACAGGGCAGAAGAGAAGTCGTCACAGATGTCCATGGTGACAATAGAAGTTCCTGATTTATCACATCGATCACTCCCTCCCAAGTCTATTTCTCCTACTTAATTGTGAGCTTTTTGCAATAGATTCCAGATTTGCTTTGAGTACCACAGGTGGTTAAATTCAAAAGCCCTGGTTTGCCTTTGACTGTGTCTGCTTGTGGCACCCGCTGGTCCTGGGCGCCAGAAGGGACATCCCCTGGTAGAACCTGCGGCTGCTGCAGGGAGGGGACCTGGAAGAAGTTCTAGAAAGCAATGGCCCTTTGAAGTTGCCTGGGTTTGATGACATGAGAAAATTCACCTGGTGACAGAAACCCTGTTTGAATATTTAAGCACAAGTAAGAAATATCTTCTTCATCTTGATATACAGGAAAGATTTTTGAATGAAATTAATTTCATTCTAAACACTGTGTTTCCCCAACTGCTCCATGAAACATGTGTCTCCTGAGATTTGTTCTTCTGCAAAAGAGTTCTGAGATCAAGTAAGTTTGAGAAATGCTGCATTAAACAAAGCTTAAGAGTTATTGCTGCCAGACTCGGAGCCTTTCAGATGCCGATTAAATGGTGAGTGTCCGAAGGGGATAGAAGGCAGCATTTCCGCGTGTATCTGACTGGAAGGAAGTCTTTCCCAAGAGTTGTCTGTGGGCATCCTCTGAGACCAGCTTTCCCAAATGGCAACCTGAGAGGTTTGCACTAACAGCATCACAAATAACATTAAATGCGAATGGCTTACACAGCTCAATGAAAAGAGATTTTTGTGATTGGACTAAAAATTTATGCTCTCTACAGGACACAGATGTTAATTTAAAAATATAGGTTGGACAAAGATATACCAGGCCAAAACACACACACACACGACACAAAACTAAAACAAAACACAAAACAACAACAAATGTCGCAATAGAGCTGCACTGACTGCACTAATATTGGATAAAAATAGACAATACAATTTTAAAAAATGAGGGGTAAAGAGGGATATTTCATTATGAAAACAGGTCAATCGATCAGGAAGAAAAGGAGATTTAGGACATGCACAAAAATATAGATTCAACAGCACAGTGCTAACTCACCCATGGGTCAAAGAAGAAACCAAAAGGATGATTAGAAAATCTGAGGGCAACACAAACCAAGACTTCAGTAAGATACCACTTCACAACTGTGATGGCTACCATAACAAAGATAGACAATGGAAGTGTTGACTAGGCTGTGGAGAAATTGGGGCTCTTGTACATTGCTGCTAAAATGATCAAGATATTTTTGTTAAACATTCTATTCCTCCACTTTCAGTCTATACCCAAGAGAAAAAAAGGCATGTGTCTATCCAAAAAAACCCTGTCAATGAATGTTTATGGCAGTATAATTCATAATGGCCAAAAAATGGAAACAACCCAGATATGTATCTACTGATGAATGGAGAACTAAAATGTTGCTATGTTCATACAATGGAATGTTATCTGGCAATTAAAAAGAAATGAAGTAGTGATGCCTACTACCACTTGGAAAACCTTAAAAACATTATTCTAGGTGAAAGAAACCAGTCACAGAAGATCACATAGAGTATGATTCCATTTCTATAAAATATCCAGAATAGGCAAATATATAGTGGTTGCTCTGGAGGGGGAGGGGTTGGCAATGACTGCCAAGGGGTGCAGGGTTTCTTTTAGGGGAGTGTATTAGGGTTCTCCAGAGAGAGAGAACCAATAGGATACATTGGGGACAGATTATAGGAAATTGGCTCATTGACTAGGGAGGTTAGCGAGTCCAGTATCTGCAGAGCTGATGTCCCGTGTGAAGGCTGTTTGGCAGGGGAATTCTGACTTTCTGAGGGAAGGTCAGCCTTTGGTTCTGTCTATGCCTTCAACTGATTGGGTGAGGCCTACTCATATGATGGAGGTCAGTCTGCAGTTATGAAAGCTGAGAGCACAGGCTTCTCTGAGAAAGCCTCGAAGGACAAAGACCGAGCGATAGAGCCACGTTGAGAATGGAGTGATGAGTCTTTCAAATGAAGACACAAAATTGAAATAAAGGAAAATATTTGGAGGCAATGAGTTGTTAGGCTGCTTGCCCATGGCATGGTAGAGTCTGAGACCGTGAAAGGATATAGAGCCAGTGGCCTATGACCAGATAAAAGCCTTTCGCAACATGTGCCTCCTGCATAGAGGCAATTCCTTGGTCAATTGGCATAAATCTAAACTGCATTCCCTCTAGAGGTATACTTGAGAGTATCAGTGCAATCACACCCAAGTCTAATGGTAACACCTTGCCCACAGCTCCCAATGCCCCTCTGCCAGTTCTACAATGCTGGCTAAAGTAGGCATGGGCATCTGGTGGCCTGGTATGCAAAAACTGTCCAGACAAGTAAGTTTCCCGCTCTTAGAATAGAAGCCAACCAACAGCAGAAGTAGGAAGAATGCCATGATATGGAGAGAGGGGTCAGAGTGGCCATTAGGGTCACTTCCAGACCGAAGTAAAGATGGAGCAGAGATCTGGGTGAAGCCGAGGAAGCTGGCAGAAGAGAATAGAACTCAACAATGAGCCAAAGGCCACACCCCTGTGAGTGGGTCTGGAGACAATCGGGGGTCCCTAGAATTGCCTCCATTGCCCCAGACCAAATGGCACGTCTGCCATTCTGGCTCAGAGTTGAAGTTATTTATATCTTATTTTCAGGAACTTGAACTCCTTGGGAACACCTTCCACGTTCCATCCCTTCAGCAGTGGTTCTCAACCTTCTGGCCCTTTAAATACGGTTCCTCATGTTGTGACCCAACCATAAAATTATTTTCGTTGCTACTTCATAACTGTAATGTTGCTACTGTTATGAATCGTAATGTAAATATCTGATATGCAGGATGGTCTTAGGTGACCCCTGTGAAAGGGTCGTTCGACTGCCAAAGGGGTTGTGACCCACAGGTTGAAAACCGCTGCTTTAATGTGTATTGGTTCCACTGAACTACATCCAACCTCTGAGGAACCAGGGAGGGAGGAATGAGGAGGACATTCATTCACCCTTTCTCCTGATTCCCAGCTTCCACATGTGAGCATATGGGCATGAGCCCCTCATTATCCCCCTGAATCCTAGAGAAAAACTGAAATGATGACATATATCTAATGACTGTTTGGTCCAGCTGCCTTCTTACAAATCTAAAACATCACTAGTCGACTGACAAGCTAGTTATTATTTCAGACTTGGCATATGTCAGTGTCATCCAGCTAGGAAGAAGGCATAATGAAATACTTCCAAGTGCTTTGAACTGGCAAAACTGTGTTTACGCCATTACATGGAAACCAGCTACTGGCATGCTATTGATGAGGTTTAATGCTGCTGAGGTCAGGAAATTACAGCTCTCTGGTTACATGTTTCACTGCACACTGGTTTGCATCTCATCGGGAAAGCATCTTGATTTGGAGCTATTCCTTCGTGCATAAGGAAGGAGCTTGTTATAAATAAGGGGCTGGAATTCTTAAATGATTTTACTTCCTCCTAAGAGATGCAAATGAAGACAAGTGGATGGCTGTCCGTGTTTGGGCTGCATCAGAAAATTTCACTACTCATGTGCAGGTGACAGCAACATAATAAAAGGGATGTCTTCTCGCATACCCAGGCTTCTCTCTCAACCAGTTCTGCCAAGCACCGTGGGCCTTGCCAAGTACCCATGGACATGGCCAGAGATACAGCTGATGCAGGACTAGAAGGAGCACTGGGCTGGCTATCAGATGACCTGGATAAAGACCGGATAGCCTCTAACTAGCCATGGGATCTTGTACATGGGATGGGACTTCTTTAGGCCACAGATTGTTCATCTGTATTCCTAGTGATTGCTTGCAGTCCCCTCCACAGTTTGAACAGAATCTACCAGTATGCCAGTTCATAAGCTGTTGTCCCACAGCTACAAAATTACTGCAGCTGACCTGTCAACATTTGGTCATTTTTCTAATTGCACGGATCCACACACACGCTCTGACCTGGTTCTCCTTGTGGCTAACCCTGCGTCTGTCCTGCAGTGGCCTTGAATAGTTGGATCTGCCTGGTGCTGGGGCACTTTTCCTCTTACTCTCGGGAACAGCCTCTAGGACTGCAGTCTCCTTAGCTGCAGAGACCAACGGATAGTTAATGAAGCGGTTCCTGTAATCGCTGGCCTTCAAGGATTTGGTCACAGTGTTATTTTCAAACGCAAGTGAAAAGAACTCACTGCTCAAGTTCTTAAGTGGACAGGTTGGAGGAGTGGTACATTTCTGTGCAAGGGTGCTCCCTTGTAAAAACGAGGAGGACATTCAACACAGCGCAAGGAAAACAGTGAGACTGGTTTCGCCAGAGATGTTAACACCCGGGGCGCTTCTGGAATGCTGTTCTTGGAACCCATGTTTTTAAAACATGGACTGACTGACTATAATGTGAGGCGTTTCTGAGGCCGAACTCACCAGGTGGAAACGCAAACAGAATTGTGCTCCATTATTAGGACTGTAAAGTGAAGATACTGAGAGGGATCGTGCCAAGAAACGACCTTATTTTTGTCACTTTGTGCCATCTGCCACTCGGACTTTCCCAAATAAGGTGCCTTTAAATGTTACCTTCTCTGCACTCAGAGCCTGAGGCATGGCAGAGGAGTGGGACTTTCATGGGAGTAGAAATAGTTAGCAAAAGCTTTCAATGAGTCCAAATTTAACCCCACTCTCAGGACTCTATCCCAACATCCTAGAGATATGGTCAAAGGTATAAGTATATGGGTGTTTCTCATAAACATATAAAGCAACAATGGGAACGTGATGAAGTGCGTGATGGGAAATGTCATTGGAATGATGCTTCTGAAGAATGGTTTACAATAATATACAAAAGGCTTTGCTACAATTTTATGTGAAAAAAATGAGGTTATAAGTTTTATATTCAATGCATTTTCTTATTTATTTATTCATTTATTTTAAATATATATTTTATTGATTTCAGAGAGGAAGGCAGAGGGAGAGAGAGATAGAAACATCAATGATGAGAGAGAACCATTGGTTGGCTGCCTCCTGCACACCCTATACAGGGGACCGAGCCTGCAACCCAGGCATGTGCCCTGAATGGGAATCTAACAGTGACTTCTTGGTTCATAGGTTGGTGCTCAACAATTGAGCCACACCGGCTGGGCTATATCTAATGTATTTTCTTTCTTTTTTTAAAATATATTTTATTGATTTTTTTTACAGAGAGGAAGAGAGAGGGATAGAGAGTTAGAAACGTCGATGAGGGAGAAACATCGATCAGCTGCCTCCTGCACACTCCCTACTGGGGATGTGCCCGCAACCAACGTACATGCCCTTGACCGGAATCGAACCTGGGACCCTTGAATCTGCAGGCTGTTGCTCTATCCACTGAGCCAAACCAGTCAGGGCTATATCTAATGTATTTTTAACACATGTGAGGATGAATGCATGAATGAGAGTGCCACCGAAGGCCCCTCCCCCTCCGCAGACAGCCCACCAAATACAGGAGAGCTGACACCTCAGGGACAGACCGGGCTCCTGTCACACAGCTCTCTCCAAGGCCTCCTGACAGCAAGTCTCTCCAGAGGACATGACAGGTCACCATCCTCAAATGCGAACTTCCCACCTCCTTTAAAAAGCTTATATATGAAAAAAAAATTCCATGTGGCCAATTAGGAGGAAAAATGAAGGTTTCCTGCATGAATACTTTGCTGAAATGACAGCACCCCGCTACCAGTTCTGCTCCAAGAAGACCCGTGGCTGCGACTTCTCAAGATTTGCAGTAAGAAGGCATCTCAGTTTAAAAGTGGTTTGGTTGTTAATACTCTAAAGCACCTAAAATGCCAACAGAGATTACTTTAGTTTTGGGAGGACGGCTGATTTCTTTTCCTTCCTCCTTTATATTTCACTCTGCTTTCCAAGTTACCCACAATAAGCTTTACCTTGAATTTATAACTTCATCACAGAAAACCCTTAGGTGACCACCCCTGCCCCCTTACCTGAGATTGCTTGGTCTCCCCATTTAGTACAGCCATGCCTTTCTCCCCGCAGACACACTGCAAACTCACTTCCATTGTTCACGGTTGCAAATGCCACTGGTAATCTCAGCACCATTAGCCCCGCAGAGACTTCCAAACGGGGGCATGGGAGGAAGCAACGGACCAGTATCCACAAGGCTGCACATGCTGACAAAGCTGATCGTGTGCCTTTGCTGTGGAGGCAGTGACGCTGATTGTGACTATATTTAATACATTCATAATGCAATCACTGGGCTATCCACGCCTGTGATCATAGCATGCTGTATTATTAAAACAGACCACTTACCTAATGCTTTCTGGATAAAGGTAAAAAAGAGGACTGCAGTGTTCCCTGGGTAGAAGTTCAACTACTTTTAGACTAAAAGCCAAGCAAATGACATGAACTTCATTGTCTTTTGTTTGGTGGGGGTTTAAATGTATCAGGAGAACTAACTCTTTGAAAAGTTCCTTAGAGTACATAATTTTGCAGTAGCCCATTTACTTTCTAATTTATATTTTATGTAAATTTGGAATTTTGCATATTAGGTGCAAAATTAGGGGTTATATCTGCGGTCTATCCTATCTAATAAAAGAGAAACATAGTAATTAGCGTACGACCGCTACCCTTCCCATTGGCTAATCAGCAAGATATGCAACTTAACTGCCAGCCAAGATGGCGGCCGGCAGCCAGGCAGCTTGAAACTAACATGAGGCTTGCTTGCTTCAGTGACAGAGGACTCCAACGTTCCCCGCCTGCCACTGCAGTCCTCTGAGCTGCAACTCAAAGCAACTATGTAACAAATATAGAAGCTAAACAAAACCCCAGAAACCTGCTTTAGTCCGCCGGGCTTCAGCCAGCAGGATCGCAACATTGTAAGCAAAGGCCAGAAACCTACTTTCAGCAGCGGAGGCCTAAGAGCTGGAGCCAAGCCTCAAAGCTAAAGCTGGCCCAGAATAAAAAAAAGAAAAGAAAAGAAAAAAAGGAGCGGTTGGGAGCTTCAGTCACCCCCAGCCTGAAAACAGCCCTCAGCCCCTCACCCAGACTGGCCAGGCACCCCAGTGGGGACCCCCATCCTGAAGAGTGTGTGACTAGCTGCAAACAGCCATCATCCCCTCACCCAGGCTGGCCAGGCACCCCAGTGGGGACCCCCACCCTGATCCAGGACACCCTTCAGGGCAAACCAGCTGGCCCCCACATGTGCACCAGGCCTCTATCCTATATAGTAAAAGGGTAATATGCCTCCCAGCACCGGGATCAGTGGAGCCGCGAGGCCTCCCGGCACCAGGATCAGCATGACAGGGGCCAGCGCCCAAACCCCCTGATCGCCCTGCGGCTCTGTATGTGACAGGGGGCGGGGCCACAACTCCTATCGGCCCTGCTCTGTTCCTGACAGGGGAAGGCGCCCTAACCCCCTGATCAGCCCTGCTCTGTGCCTGATAGGGGGGAGCTCCCCAACCCCCTGATCGCCCTGCGGCTCTGTGTGTGACAGGGTGCGGCACCCCCCCCCCCCCCGCGACGGGCCCTGCCCTGAGTGTGAGAGTGGTGGTGCCCCAACCCCCTGATCGGCCCTGCTCTGTGGGTGATAGAGGGCAGCACCCCAACCCCCTGATGGGCCCTGCTCTGTGCGTGACGGGGTGGCGCTGCAACCTCCCCATCGACCCTGCCTTGAGTGTGACGGGACGGTGCCCCAGCCCCCCAATTGGCCGTACCCTGAGCGTGACTGAGGGTGGCATCACAACCTCCTGATCTCCCTGCTCTGTGCATGACAGGGGGCGGCGCCCCAACTCCCCAATCAGCCCTGCTCTGAGCCCAACCAGGGGCTGCACCTAGGGATTGGGCCTGCCCTCTGCCACCCGGGAGCAGGCCTAAGCCAGCAGGTCGTTATCTCCCAAGGGGTCCCACACTGCGAGAGGGCACAGGCCGGGCTGAGGGACCCCCCTCCCCCTCGAGTGCACAAATTTTTGTGCACCGGGCCTCTAGTATAAATATAAAAGCCTAAGTGACCGTTATGACCAGTTGACTGAACGACTGGTTGACTGGTCACTATGATGTGTGGTCAGTGCGTTCCCACAGCCAACCTCCCATGCCTGCCAACCTCCCGTGATTCCTTCCCCCAGCTGGCCCCGATCACTGGCCAGGCCAAGAGACCCCACCCATGCACAAATTCGTGCACCAGGCCTCTAGTAGTTAATAAGTCTATATAAGGTGGGATTCAGTACGCCACTACATCATTAAAAAAAAACCCAAATCTATATGTTTGAGGAATAAATATGAGAATAGCATACAGAGGGAGAAATCTGGAGTCAAATTCGTGTAGCTGAAATTATTTGTAGGTTTCTTTGTTAACTGGGTGAATTTTACTACCCATTTGCTTCCTCCTTGCCCTCTCCTGGCCTTGCAGCAGATGCGATTTACCTTCCTCTGTATCTGATGAATGTTCCGTCCATGGACTGGAAAAGAGAAAAACAAGATGCTCAGTAATAGCAATGAGAATGCCACCAGTGAGGACTTTTCCCTCAGTGTGCTTCATTTCGGCTCAGATGGATCACAGACATAGCTAATAAAGCCCTCGTTGGTACATTAATTCAGGGCATCGGGGTTTCACATCCTCTTTTCAAAATGCTTATCTTACACATAAGGACTAATAGCCTGGTGGGATGTGGGCTGATGTCTCCCATGTGTGATGCAATGATGAGATGGAAATCATCATACCTGGTTTGCAGACAGAAAAACCAGGACAATGGAAATGGAAATCCTTACTTTTTAATGGTCATTTATTCTTTGGAAATATCACAAAAATGGTCCTCTCATGTCTGTTTTATCACTTGTGAGGTAAAATGTTAGATATTTTTTCTTAGCATACACCTAAATAAATTCCCAAGTGGAATAAGGCAATTCAATGTAAAAAGTGAAATTAAGCAAGCATTAAGAAAGTAGAGTGAATGTTTACCTGAATTTAAGGAGATCACCACATCTTGATGATGTGTATCTTTTAAATGTTTTGTCCATCTAAAAATACCATGGACAAAATAAGACAGTAAAAGACAAATTTAAAGAAATATTTGCAACATGAAAAACTAAAGAGATGGCATACTATAAAAAGAAATCTTAATAGCTAATTAAATGTAGCAAAATGATCAATGAACCTAAATAATTCATACAAGAAGAAATACAAGTAGCAAGTACACATGTAAAAATGTTGGGCTGCATTATTAACAAAGTGCACATTAGAACAACCTTGTGACTGTGCAGACCAAACTAGCAATGAGTGTGGAGAAATGGCCATACACCCGTTCTATGTAAAGTCTAAGATGGCACAGCTGACCTGCTGGGCAGTTGGCAGTAAGTATTATGAATCTTAAAGGTGCCTGTTAACTTTTCTCTCCAGGTCCACTTGGCCTTATATCTTTTTGGTTGTACAGTTTTATGAGGTATAATTGGTATACAATGAACTGCACATATTTAAAGCACAGAATTTAATAAGTTAATACACATATACACCCATGAAACTATCATCACAATCATGAGAATGACCCTCATAAAGGTTTCTTGTGTTTCTTTGTAAGTTACTCAGCTTTCCACCTCCACCCCCAAGTCACCACTGCTGTGCTTTCTGTCACTATAAGTTAATTTCATGTCAATTAAATAGTACAGCACATCCTATTATTTTGGTCTCTATTTTTTTCATACAACATGATTATTGTGAGATTTATCCACGTTGTTTCGTGCATCTAGTAAATTTCTGTTTATTGCTGAGTGGTACTCCATGGTATGGTATACAATCACTTATTTCATTTATTTATCCATTCACCTGTCTATAAGCAGAAAATTGCCTGCTATCTTTTTCTAGATATTTATTCTAAAAAAATAATTAGAGATTTGTTCAAAGATTTATGCATAAAGATATCATAATAGCATTATTTACATTATAAAAATAGTTTTTCATATATCCAATAATAAAGATAAATCAATTATATTCAATCCACTCAAAGCAAATGAAATATTTATAAAACCATATTTTAATAGAATTTTTATTACATAGGAAAGCTTTCATATATAATGTTGCCTTTTAAAAAAGGATACAAAATTCACTATTTGAATTTTGTAAAAATAAAGTCATAGAGGCACTAGAAGAAAACAGGGGTGATTATATTATAACTTGTATGCCAAGAAAGGTTTCCTAAGAACATACAGAAGCAAAAAAGAAAGAAAAGATTGATGAAGATGAAAATATCTTTTGCCAAAAAAATAGACAAAATAAAAATATACCTGATAAAACTTGGAGAAAATATTTGCAACATTTATCACAGATAAAAGGGTAATGTCCCTGATATATAAAAACTTTTTTAAACTAAAGGAAGGAAGATAAAAAACTAGATAGGAAAAAGAGGAAAAGATAGTAATAACTCAAAAAAAATCTAAGAATAGCTTAAATGTGAAAAATGGTCAACCACACTATTTCTTACCTAACAGATTGATGAAAATTAAAAAGTATGACAACACATTCTACTAGAGAAATAGTGGGAAATGGGCATTCTCATACATTGCTGGTTTGAACTGGTACAACACCTTTGGAAGGAATTTTGGCAATAAATAATAGCTACGTATAAATGACCTTTTGACCCAGCAACTCCACTTCTGAAGGTGCAACTCCAGCAAAACAAAAACACACATGTACAAGGTTATACATTGCAGCATCATATGTAATTTCAAATTGTTGGAAATAACCTGCGTGCCTATACATAGAGGAGAGGTTGAATAAATGATTGTATATACACACAATGGAGTACTATGCAGCTATGAAAATGAATGAAGGTCTTAGCATAAACTTAAATAGAGGATTTCCAGGATATACTGTTAAATGAACAAGCAATGACTTTTACTGGTAAGACTATGTTTATGTTTTACATACTCAAAGGATAAATAAAAGCATTAGTAAAGAGAGTCACTGAGGATGTGGGATAAAAACTGCAAATATAAATGAGCAGAAACAAATAATCCTAATAGTATTTAAATAAACAACAACCACACAGAAAGGGAGCATAGGGAATCAATCAAGTAATTTCTGAAGACAGTAATTAGATTTTTACACCCTCAGGCTAAAGGCAAAAACTATTGGCAATTATGGTAGTGATTAAGTTTGTTTTTTTCTCAGTGGTATACAATTCTGCAACTACTTTATGGATACTCTCGGAGTGAGTAAATATCAGGATCCAGATTTTTAACTACCAGAGAAGAGAATTTCAAATACACGAAAGGAGAAGGCTAGAATGCACCCTGTGGTGCTTACTGTACTGGAATTCGAAGTATCAGTATAAACATATGGTTTCTAAATGCATAGGTACACAAATCAATGTGAATCTCAGAACATAAACATATATTCCTGACTGTTTGCTGAGAGAGACTAAAAGCAATGCTATCCCAGTAGCAATGAACACATGTAGTGCCCACATCTGGATTTTTAAATGCCATGCTCTACTAAAAAGAGCTAGAATTCCTTGGAGAATTGACTGCTTTTGGGGCTGGAGCAGCTTGCTGTGCAAATAAGCAAGGGCGTGCTCAAAAAATGATGGGACATACCCAAAGGACATAGAAGCCAGGTTATGGGGGTTCCACTGACCAAGTCTCAAAGAGAGAGCAATAGATTATAATTCAAACTAAAATGAGAATCCACAAGTATTGATACTAATATAAATAAGTGAGTAAGTAGATGGGAAGGAGGGAGAGCACTTCCTTACAGTAGCTTAAAACCCCAAAATAAATGAATAAGGACTATAATGAACAAAATAAGCTGATGAATAAAATAGAACCAGAGGCATGGAAACATGGAACAGACTGATGAATCTCAGAGGGAAGGGGGCAGGGGGAGGCAGGAAGAGATTAACCAAAGATCTTATATGCATATATGCATATAGGCCTGGTGCACAAATTGTGCATGGGTGGGGTCCCTCGGCCTGGCTGGTGATCGAGGCCTATCAAGGAGCTGGTTGGCTGAGGGGAGGGACCCTGGGAGGTTGGCCAGCCGGCCGGGGGGAGTGGCTGCGGGAGGTTGGCCAGCTGCTCCCCCCTCCCTGATCAGAGCCATCAGGGGGATAGCCAGCAGTGGGGGAGGGGCTGCAGAAGGTTGGTGGGCCGGGGAGTGGCCATGGGAGGTTGGCCATCTGGCTGGCTGACTGCCCCCCCACCCCTAATCGGGGCTGATATGGGGGCCGACTGGGCAGGGGTGGGGGCTGTGAGAGGTTGGCCAGCCGTGGGAGGTTGGCTGTGGGAGCTCAGTGACCACCAAGGGGCAGCTCCTGCATTGAGCGTCTGCCCCCTGGTGGTCAGTGCTCATCCCAGCGACTGGTTGACTGGTTGGTCTGGTCGTTCAGTCATAACGGTCGCTTAGGCTTTTGTATATATAGATGTGCATTACCTATGGACACAGACAATAAGGTGGTGAAGGCCTGGGGCAGGGTGGGAACTGGTGGAGGGAAACAATGGGTGGGGGGGGGGGGGAGGAGGAGGACATCTATAATACTCTCAAAAATAAAGATTTAAAAGTAAATAAATAACCTGGCCGGCATGGCTTAGTGCAGGGGTCCTCAAACTACGGCCCGCGGGCCACATGCAGATACAAATATTGTATTTGTTCCCGTTTTGTTTTTTTACTTCAAAATAAGATATGTGCAGTGTGCATAGGAATTTGTTCATAGTTTTCTTTTTTAAACTATAGTCCAGCCCTCCAACGGTCTGAGGGACAGTGAACTGGCCCCCTGTTTAAAAAGTTTGAGGACCCCTGGCTTAGTGGGTCGAGCATCGACCTATGAACCAGGAGGTCCTGGTTTGATTCCCAGTTGGGGGTGTGCAGGAGCAGCCGATTGATGATTCTCATCATTGATGTTCCTATCTCTCTCTCCCTCTCCCTTCCTCTCTGAAATCAATGAAAATATATTTTAAAAACAAATAAATAAAATAAAACAAACTCATAGAAACAGAGTAGAATAGTGGGTGCCAGGGTTGGGGAGGTGGGTGAGGAAATGGGAAGATGCTGGTCAAAAGGTACAAGCTTCCAGCCATAAGGTGAAAGAGTCCTTGAGATCTCATGCACAGCCGGGCGACTATAATTAACAAGCATCGTAGACGTGCTCACTGTAACCACACAGATAGCTGTGAGGTGAAGGATGTGCTAACTATGCTAACTTGGTAAAGGTCTCACAATACATACTTGTATCAAATCATTCTGTTGTTATACAGTGTTATAGGTCAATTATATCTCCATAAAGCTGGGAGGAAATTTTCAAAATGAAATTCATCTTATGCTTTTCTATTTTACACATACTCAACCATGAACATGTGTTTGTTTTTCTTACTGTACATATAGCCAAAATTGTGAAGGCACTGGCAGGGGCCGTGGCCCCGATGGGTTACGATGGCATCTTGTCAGCGTCCGCGTCGCTGCTGTCCCCAGGCCTGGTCACACCCTGGGCTGTACCACAGCTGTGGCAGAGCCAAAATAGTTCGGAGAGGGCTTGTGACAGCAAGACAGCTGGGGTCTCAGATGACTCCGACGTGACATCTCTCTCCCCTGAGGCGATGAGGACATCGTATGACAGAAGGAATTCTAAAAATGACAGTGTGCACACTCTGGTGAGGAAACACACGGCCGTTTTTTGGTGGCATCCGAGTTCCAGAGGGAAGCACTTGCTAAAGCAGCGGTTCTCAGCCTGTGGGTCGCGACCCCTTTGGCGGTCGAACGACCCTTTCACAGGGGTTGCCTAAGACCATCCTGCATATCAGATAATTACATTACGATTCATCACAGTAGCAACATTACAGTTATGAAGTAGCAACGAAAATAATTTTATGTTTGGGTCACAACATGAGGAACTGTATTTAAAGGGCCAGAAGGTTGAGAACCACTGTGCTAAAGTGTTATTGATTTTTCCCCCCTATTTTCTTTTTGAATAAATGTATGTTTTTTTAAAAATATATTTTTTATTGATTTCAGAGAGGCAAGGAGAAGGAGTAAAAGATAGTAATATCAATGATGAGAGAATCACCAATTGGCTGCTTCCTGCACGCCCCACACTAAGGATTGAGCCCGCAACCCAGACATGTGCCCTGACAGGGAATTGAACCCTGACCTCCTGGTTCACAGGTCGATGCTCAACCACTGATGCTAGCCAGGCAAGTATCACTGATTTTTTTTTAAGCAAATTATTACTTGTTATAGTGTATGGAACAGTTTGGGTGCCTTGGGAAAGTATTATGTTCTCTTTATAGTTATAGCTCTTAAAAATAAAAATTGAAATGGCACTTCTCAGTGTTGGCTTAAGTACTAGAGAGCCAGCACATACTCGTCTGATGAGCTCATCGGAAAGTGAATCTAAAAGGTGTGAGAAAACTCTGCAGTCTGGGTTTTGAAGTGCGGATTATGCAATGGGTTTGACAGTCTCATCCAATTCATCCCACAGCTGTCCGGTCTCTGCCAGTTGGACGCGCCTTCAGGGGCTCGCTGAGCTTGCCGCTGGCCCAGACAGGCTGTGTGCAGGCCAGGCTCTCAGAGGGTCGGCTGTGCTCCAACAGGCTCCGCAGGGATTTCACAACTCGATGCCGCAGACATCCTAAGTTCTGTGTCCCTCATCACCCAGGTCTAACGGATCAAGCTCTTCATATCACACAAAACCCAGTCTGTAATTTGTGGTTTGTTTACTTAGTCTAGAGATTCTTCTCATTCCCTTCTGTCACTACAAGAGATGATTCCCTGAATGTATCCTCAAAGACAGCCACCCAAACGGGAGAAAACTTCCTAATCCCTCATTTAGAGGAATGAGCCATAACGTATCTATTAACCCCATTCCTGAGCAACCTCCCTGTTTGACTTTAGAGAAGGCAAAATATACTTCCAGCATCATTTACTGGTGTGGGTGGACTCCCCTTCTCCTCCTGCCCACTGGTATTTGGTGAACATTCAACAGCCAGCCCCCAAAGAGCTGATCAGTTGCTAGTTTCCATGGCCAGGTTCCAAGTGGCCAATTTTATTTTAATTAAAAAAAATTTTTTGTGCATTTATTTACCTATTTACTTATTTTTGTTGTTGTTAATCCTCACCCAAGGTTGTTTTTTCCATTGATTTTTGGAGAGAGTGGAAGGAGGAGAGACAGAGAGAGAGGGAAACATCTATGGGAGAGAGACACATTCGTTGCCTCCGCGTGCACTGCTATCGGAAACTGAGCCTGCAACCGAGGTACGTGCCCTTGACCGAATCAAACCTGGGACCCTTCAGTCTGCAGGCCGATGCTCCCACTGAGTCAAACCGGCTAGGGCCCAAGTGGCCAATTGTAGATTTCCAACTTGATGTCACTGGGCCTGGAGCTGGGAAGAGATGTGCAGTAGAACCCCATTATATAGGATTTCTGTCGTATGGATACAGTAGACATATAAATGAGCTCAAGAGCACAGGAAATAATAAAATGTAATGAAATAATTAGGTAACAATGAGCTTTGAGTGTTTATTTGTTTTAAATGTAATCTAGCTAAGTATAAATTTATATAATGTAATTCTCATTTAAAAACATTTTAATTCCTGAAAACACAGCATTTCGTGCTCAAGGGCCAGTTCTATCAGATAATACATTTCCTGAAAGCACATTTTAGCGTGAAATTGGGAGAAGGGTGAAATGAAAATATGGGGTTACTATCTCAGTGGTGTCTGACTTTGAACTCTCCTGCAGACAAATTTCTGGGGTTCCCAAATTCCTATTTCCGAGATGACAGCCAAGGAATGGGTTTGCCATCCACTGCTGAGAGTTTTGCTGTCTGCTGCGCCACCTGGTGGTTAGAATTAGACATAGTTACATTCCCGGCTGCTGTCTTGCTTCAGGGCTCTTCCCATATGGGGAGCATTCTTTACTCACTCAAATTTTCAGCTACTAATTGGGTTCCAATGGGTAATTTAACTCTTCTGGTTTACAGTCTCCCGTGCCTTTAGGATAAATTCCCAAACAGCATTTGCCTAACAGATGAGCAAAATTTTTGTTCACTGAGGCCCCAACTTTGGAATAGTGGGGTTTTCCCAGGCTTTGTCTCCTAAATGTTAATCAGAATATCCAATGTCCCCACAAGTAGCCACTTAGCTTAATGAATACACAATATCCTATTTCTTAGCTATGCTGTACTTTATTTTTCCCTAATGTTGTATTACATATATATACACTAGAGGCCTGGTGCACAAAATTCGTGCGGGGGGGTGGGGGGGGGCCAGGGGGAATCCCCTCAGCCCAGCCTGCACCCTCTCCAAACCAGGACCCTTTAGGGGATGTCTGACTGCCGGTTTAGTTCCGATCCCGGGGATCGGGCCTAAACCGGCAGTCGGACATCCCTTTCACAATCCGGAACTGCTGGGTCCTAACTGCTCACCTGCCTGCCTGCCTGATCACCCCTAACTGCCTCTGCCTGGCAGCCTGATTGCCCTTCACTGCCTCCCCTGCCGGCCTGGTTGTCCCTAACTGCCTCTCCTACCAGCCTGGTTGCCCCTTGCTGCCCCCCCCTCCCGCCAGCCTGATTGCCCCCAACATCCCCCCTCTGCCGGCCTGGTCGCCCCCAGCTGCTCCCCCACCAGCTTGGTCACCCCACGCAGCCTGCTGTTCAGTTGTTTGGTCATCCCTCACTAACCCCCTGCCGGCCTTGTCATCCCACACAGCCTGCTGTTTGGTCGTTCCTGTTACTGTGACAGTGTCCCAGACAATTTGCATATTCCTCTATTATTAGTATAGATATACACATATATATGTATATATATAGTTTCTTAATTATTATTATTATATATAAAATGCCCCACAACTCAACCTTTAGAAAGTCTTTCTACAAATCTTATTTATTTATTCAAAACCTATTTATTGATGTCTATTGATATGTATTGATATCTATAGTGTGAGTCACTGGCCCAGGTAATTTAAATAAATGGTCCCCAAATGAATCATGATTAGACAGTGACCTCGAATTTGTGATGTATAAGGGAGTCAGTGCATTGTGAATAGAAGCTATGCTTTATTTCACCTTAACAAGGACCCTGTGAGATGGGCAAGGCAGGTGTTACTTTATTGTTTATGACACTTGCCTGAGGCCACACAGAACATGCCTTTAGCCTCACACTTGATTGATAGTTTTGCTGGGTCTTGATTCTGGTGAAATGTCACTTTCATTCAGAATTTTAAAGGTATTCTTCCTTTGTTTTCTTGTGTCCAGTGTCCCCATTTAAGAAGTCCAATACCATTTGGATTCTTGTTTGTTTTTTGTTTTGTTTTTTAATTATCTGTGTCCTGATTCTTCTAGAAAGCTTAGATTTTCTTTGAATCTATAGTTCTGAAGTTTATTGGGGATGTGTCATGTCGTGGATCTTTGTTGTCACAGGTACTCAGGGGGGCCAGAGTCTGGAGGACTGTGTCTTTAGTTTGGGGGAGTTTGCTGCTGTGGGTTGTTTATCATTTTCTTTGCACTAATTTGTCCATTCTTCTTTTGGGAATTCTGATTATTTTGCTGTTGCACATCCTGAAGTGATCTTCTCATTTATTTGCCTTCGCCTCCTGTTATCTTTTAAAAATATCTGGGAGATTATTTTTCCGCACTTCACTGATTTTTACAAAACATTGACTGTCAGATTTTTAATTTCTATAGCTCTTCTTGTTCTTTAAAATACTTTACTGTTCTTGCCAAACCGGTTTGGCTCAGTGGATAGAGCGTCGACCTGCGGACTGAGAGGTCCTGGGTTTGATTCCCGTCAAGGGCATGTACCTGGGTTGCGGGCACATCCCCAGTGGGAGTGTGCAGGAGGCAGCTGATCGATGTTTCTCTCTCATCGATGTTTCTAGCTCTCTATCCCTCTCCCTTCCTCTCTGTAAAAAATCAATAAAATATATTAAAAAAAAATAAAATAAAATACTTTACTGTTCTTGTTTCAGGATGCCATGTTTGCTTCCTTCTCTGACCACATTCATTGCTTTTTCTACTCCTCCCTGCATAATCTCGGTGTCTTCTGAGTTTTGGTTTCCATGTGTTTGATGTGATCTCCTTTGTTTTGCTTTTATTTTAGACCGACTCCTCCAATATCTGGCAGGTTGTGCCTGACTAAGAATGAGTGAGGCATCTTTCTGAGCTGATGGTAAATCATGTGTCTTATGAGGCTAGTGTCAGGTGGGCTCTACTGAAGCATGATTGGAAGGGACCCTATTGCTTTATTGGGCGACTTCTTAATGTTCATATCCCCCAGACAAGGAAGCGCGTCCCCCATTTCCTGCCAGAGGGTGCAAGAATGGCTGCAGCTGCACAGAGCTGGGTAGACGAAGGAGCTGAGTGGGGGGAGTTTCATGGTTTAATATATAGACTTTCGCTTACATTTATTTTTTTATTATTATTTTTAATTGATTTCAGAGAGTGGGAGAGGGAGAGCGAGAGAAACATCAATGATGAGAGATTCTCATCAGTAGGCTGCCTCCTGCATGCCCCTACTGAGGATAGAGCCCAAAACCCATGCATGTGTCCTGACCAGGAATTGAATCATGACTTCCTGGTTCATGGGTTGACGCTCAACCACTGAGCAACACTGGCTGGGCAACTTACTTTTATATTTTGATCTGGCATCTCATTCTACCCATGGGTGGGGGGAGGATCTTGATACTCATCTCTAAAGAAACATGTGGCTGTTCTGTAGGGTTCTTGGTGACTTATTCAGATACCAGTCTAAGCTTGTGTGCACCACACCCCATATTCCCTGGACCCCAGTACAGGGAAGCGTCAGAGGGAGGCTGCTGGGGGCCTCACACTAGGAAGCTCATTTAATATTTATACTTGGAGCCACTTAAATTTAGTCATGATATAAAGTAAGAAAAAATCATAGTGCACTGCTCGTCAGTATAAACCAGTGATGGCAAACCTATGAGACGCATTTCAGAGGTGACTCGTGAACTCATTTCTTTGTTAAATGGCATTTAAATATATAAAATAAATATAAAAATATACATATTTGGCCATTTTAGCATTTTGTCAGGAGCATTGGCGCTGCGAGGAAGAGTTCCTGCTGATTCCCGTGCGGGCAGTGTCGAGATGGTGAAGCTGTTCATTGGAAACCTGCCCCGGGAGGCCACAGAGCAAGAGATCTGCACACTCTTCGAGCAGTACGGGAAGGTGCTAGAATGTGACATCATTAAGAACTACGGCTTTGTGCACATAGAGGACACGACAACGGCAGAAGATGCCATCCGCAACCTGCACCACTACAAGCTGCACGGGGTGAACACCAATGTGGAAGCCAGTAAGAATAAGAGCAAAACCTCCACAAAGTTACATGTGGGCAACATCAGTCCCACTTGTACCAACAGAGAGCTTCGGTCCAAGTTTGAAGAGTACAGTCCAGTCATCGAATGTGACATCGTGAAAGATTATGCCTTCGTACACGTGGAGCGGGCAGAGGATGCGGTCGAGGCCACCAGGGGCCTCGACAACACAGAGTTTCAAGGACCTACGGATTGTAGGCCAGTGACGCTGCTGAACATCCTGCAGGATAAGCTCACCTGCCCCCACAAAGTTATCCAGTCCCAAATGTCAGTAGTACCAAGGCTGAAACCCTCTTCTAGGTGATTTTATCAATCCGTTGGCTTTGTATACCATCTGAAGTAGTGCTGCCCAACATGATAGCCATAGCCACGTACTGTGCTGAGTGTAAAATACCTAAGGGATTTGAAGAACATAGTCTGAAAAAGAATGTAAAATACTCATTTTTAAAATGATTATATGTTGAAATGATGTTTTGGAAATAGTCAAATAAAATACATCATTAAAAAGCATAAAAAGATATACATCTTTGTTTTACTATGGTTGCAAATATCAAAACATTTCTATATGTGACACGGCACCAGAGTTAAGTTAGGGTTTTTCAAAATGCTGACACGCCGAGCTCAAAAGGTTTGCCATCACTGGAATAAACTGTCAACCGCAATTATTTACACCTGATGAAATAGAAAGTCGCATGTGACAAAAGAGACAAATTTGTTTATAAATCTTTTTTGGGGGACATGATATCAAGAATTGGCCAAATAAAACTAGGCCAGCACCTGCAGGTATTGAAATGGACGTCTGAAATGATGATGCTACCACTCCTGGCTCAGTTACTGAAAAGTGTAAGTTCATAGAGCTGCCATGGATCCGAGCCCAGCAGTGTCATTGCCTTCACTTAGTTGAGTTTCCTTAAACTAAAGCTCAGGGTGGTAAACTAATTGGACTGTTCTCCCCAGTTAAACCTTATAGACATTTCACAACATAGGTTACTTTTTAAGTTGGGTATCTCTGCACCATTTACACTTTTGTGTGTCTAGGATCAGCCTTAGATTATATGGTGCAATGAAATAACTTTCTTAAATACTTGCTAAAGCTTAGAATTCATTGGATAGAAGACAAGGTTTTGCATTCCACAGTGCAAGATAAAGCTTGCAGAGCAAAATTCCTGAGCTCCTCCAACCACTCCCTTCCCCCTGGCAAAAGCCCTCCAAGAGGCCCCTCACCATCTGCCCTCAAAAGCCCAGCCTCTGACCAGGTCTGCAATCTGACCTTGGACTTGAGTGAATGGTCCAGAGCCTTCACCCTTAGCTGCTCTGGGGGTCATATATGTCTGCAGGACTCATTCCCCTACTGTTAGCCCAGCCACCTCTATTTCCTGCTGGTCCCCAGTCTGACTTCTTCACTGGAGCCATCTATGTCCTTTTGACTCACGGTGACTGGGATGAGGCATCTTATATTAGTTGGCGTCTTCTGAAAAGTAGACACTAAGTTAGGATTCAATGTGTAAGACTTGCTTGGGGGAATACCATGAAGGATGAAGGGAGTGGGAATGGGCAGGGGAGCCTGCAGACCAGATGCAGTCCTGGCTCCAGTGAGGAAAGGAAGAGGAGGGAGGGCTGGTGAGGAGGGGCTGGCTTTTGCTAAGTGCTTTGCATATATTATCTCAAGTCTTACAACAAAACGTCTATGACAGTCACAGAGGCTCAGAGAGGTTAAGTGACTTGCCCAATGCCACACAGCCTGCAGGTTTTGTTTTCTCAAATAAATTTTAAGGATTTCAGGAACAGAGGATCCAATATATATTCATTCTTTAAAATGGGTTTAAATGGGAACTAGAGAGATATTTAGATATAATGACACATCTTTGTATCTGCTCCAGCAGACAAAACACAGAAATGTTTACTGGCCTGCCCATAGCCACCCCTAAGCCTTAGATCCAGAATATCTTTAAGACGAGCATCATGTAACCTAGAGGCTTTGTCCATTGCTTATGCAGAGGCAGAGGTTAAAGCAGGTAGGTCTGGACACTTCCAGCCAAAAAAGTCCATGGATGCTGAGTGCATGAAGGAAAGCAACAAACCATAACCTGGAAATTTTGATGGGTACACACACAAAGAAGTTTTCCCCCTAAATGTTTACATCTATATATGGGTGCCCCCCCCTAATATATACACAATTTAAATGCTGATAGTTCAATTTTGAAAATGAAATATATTTTAATAAACACTGTCTTTATAATTACTCAAAGTGTATGTATACATTTTTGGGAAACTACACACACACACACAGATACACAGGGTTGGGCAAAAGTAGGTTTACAGTTGTGAATACATGAGCCATAAGGTTTATTCTTGTATTATCTATATACTAGAGGCCCAGTGCATGAAATTAGTACACAGGTAGGGTCTGTAGGCCGGGCCAGTGATCAGGGCTGATCGGAGCCTTCCAGCAGCTGGCCGGGGCCTCCCTTCCTTGGCTGCCTGCTGTCAGCTGTGGCCTCCCTTCCCCAGGTACTGGTCAGGGCCTGCTTTCCCCAGCTGCCAGCTGCCGGCTGGGGCCTTCCTTTGTTCCACACCATCCCCTGGTGGTCAGTGCACATCATAGCGAGCGATCAAACTCCCGGTCTCCCGGTCTCCCGGTCAAGCTCCCATGGGGACACTTTGCATATTAACCTTTTTTTATATAGATATAAAAGCCTAAGCAACTGAAAGACCAAACGACCAAATGACTGAATGACCGAATGACTGGTCGACTGGTCACTATGACATGTACTGACCACCAGGGGGCAGATGCTCAATGCAGGAGCTGCCCCCTGGTGGTCAGTGCACTCCCACAGCAGGGCCAGGATGAGCAGGAGTGTTGGACTGCTGGTTTCGGCCTGATCCCTGCAGGCTGGGCTGAAACGGCAGTCTGACATCTGCTGAGGGGTCCCGGATTGTGCGAGGGTGCAGGCCAGGCTGAGGGACCCCACCGGTGCATGAATCCGTCCACCAGGCCTCTAGTTATTTATAAATTATTGTCTTATTTTCCATATGAACAACTGTAAACCTAATTTGCTCCATTCTATATGAGTGTGTGTGTGTGTCTGTAGGAAGCAGAAAGGGTGAAGCCAAACAAGGGAAAATAGGAAAAAGTACATCAAAAAGTCCCTCACTGTGTGTGACATAATCACATGAACACATTTAACATTGCATCACTTAAATAGAAAAAATAAGAAGACGTAAACTTTGAAGCAAATAGCCATAAAAAGAAAGGTGTGCATCGTCTTTGGTATTCTTTGTAGTCTGAGGAAGTCATCAGACAAGTTTGGTGAAGACGGGATCTGACGAGGGAAGATCCATCACTGACTTCCAATCCGTGTGTTAGATTCTAATGTATCACACTGTGCTTGCGGCGCCCTCACACCACTGTTTATGCAGCCGCTGCACTGCACTGTGTTCTGATTTATGGGGCTAACGCAGCTCCAGGAACATGCTGGCATGAATGAATGAAGCAGGGAGGAAGGAGCAGGTGTGAAAAACAGCGTTAAGGGGAAAGTGCAGTGCCCAGACAGAGACTGTAGGGGGCAGCAGAAACTCAGGCGTGGAAAGAGGCCGGCGCACAAAGCCTTCTGTGGATCTGGACGGTAGGGGGCCCTCTACTTGCCTTTAGGGACTTAGAAAAGGACCTGGGAGATTTTAGCAGCCATAATTTCGGTGGATTCAACACACCCTTTGAAACCATCCTGTCTGTTCTTCAGCATGAATGAAGCGATCTGAGAGCACGAGTACAAACTCGAAAGAATCATGTGTTCATGTTTCTTTATATATATAAAAAAATTAGAATGTCTATCTCAGTATTAGGATGTTATTATTAATCAACATTTCACGACAGAAAGCTTTGAAATTAGGGCCTGTGACAGCCATCATCCATCATGAATGCTATTTACTCTGGAACAAATTTTCCCCTTTTGACCGGGTTGCCAAGGAAACAGTGCAGACCCTCCTAGAGGTAAACAGAAGCTGGGGGAGGGGAATGAAATGATTCTCATCACGGTAAACCCCCAGGCCTCTCCTATGGATGATGTCAAAATCGTTGCTTTTGAATTTCATTCCATCAGATATTAATTGGCTTGCATGTGCCTGGTTTATTTTTACCCATCCCTTAATTTTTAACCTTTCTGTGAAAGTTTAAAGATATGTTTCTTGTAGGGAGCATGTAGCTTGATGTTATTTCCCATCCCAGCCTGAGAGTCCCCATCACCTGAGACTGGAGGGAGCCTGTGCCTGTTCCTCCTGACAGATCGATGCCCTGCCTCCCTCCTTACTTTATGTTCACGATGGACGGTATCGATTGCTCATGCTCTTCCCTTTTCTAATGTCTTCCAACTAATCAGGGTGTTTATTTTCCAAACTCTCCTCTCTGCCCTCCTTCCTTTCAAGCCAAACACATATTACTACATCACTCTTCTCTTTTAACTCGTATTTGAAGTTAGAAGCCTCTATCAATATATTAAAGATCACGTAGTCACTTTGACTCCCTAAAATTTTAACATTCTCAATCCTCCTGCCCACCAAATTGGTTCTTAGGACTGCTTTTGCTTTCTTACTTATTCATTCTCCATTCCTAATACCTATGTTTTGTTCATAAAATTAGAATTTGTAGTTATGACTTTTAAAAACACTTTTTAAACTTACTTTACAACTAGAAAAATAAAAATAGTACAAGGAACATTTGTAACGCCTGTTACTCAGGTTTACCTATTGTTAACATTTGCCCCAAATTCTAAATTCTATCATTTTCTTTCTCTCGGTGTACGTACACACACACACACACACACACACACACACAGATGTAATTCTTTTCTGAACCTTTTAAAGGTAAATTGCACATATGCCCTTATATTTACTCAGATCCCTAAACACATTAGTATATGTTTTCTAAGAAGAAGGATATTCTCTTACATGCCCACAGCAGTTATCAGTTTCACAAGTTTCCGTTGTTGTATGTTTTATCTAATGTATAATCCACATTCGCATTTTGTCAGTTAATGTCTTTTTCAGTACCCCCACCCCTCTCCAGTGCAGGATCCAGTCTCGGGGTGAGTCTCACATTGAGTTGTTTCTTTAGCCTCCTGCAGTCTGGAATGCTCACAGCCTTTCTTGGTATTTTATGACATTAACATTTTTTTAACGGTAACGTCCCCCTGACATTTAAAGAATAGAGTGTTGCTTGATTTGTGTTTTCGGGTGAGTCTGCTGTGCTTAGATTCAGCTCATGCGCGCTTAGTTCACTGCTGGCCAGTGAGGCTGTGCTTCCCTCAGGGTCTCTCCTCTGCTCTCACACGATGCCTACCTGCCCTCCACTGGGGATGCCAGGTCTGAGCACCTCCACAGGCTGCTGTCTGGCTCTCCACTCTATAATTATGGTTTTGTTTTTCTCCCTGGCAACTAATAAGCATCCGTAGTGATATATCTTTTGCCATGCAACTATCATGCTCCTTATCAGCACTCCCGCTAGATGTACCATCCATTGATGATTCTTCCCTGATCCAATCATCGCTTATGATCTTGCAAAATAGTGATTTTTTCAGCTCTATCAGTCCCTGCACATTTGCAGGCAGCTCTTGGCATCTTATTGTAAGCAAGAGCCCTCCCTAATTATATCTATCTATCTATCTATCTATCTATCTATCTATCTACCTACCTATCTATCTCTATCATCTATCTACCTATATCTACCTATGTCTATTTTTCATCTATCTACCTACCGATGTCTATCTATCTATCTATCTATCTATCTATCTATCTATCTATCTTCCTTCTATCTACCTACCTACCTATCTATCCATCCATTTATATCAACCCATGTCTATATATCATCTATCTACCTACCTATGTCTGTCTATCTATCTATCTATCTATCTATCTATCTATCTATCTATCTATCATCTATCATCATCTATCTAGTCTATTGGCATGAAGTCATTAATCTGAATTTCAATGGTTTGTAATTCAGTACTGTACTTAATGATTTGGTACTTAAATTGTCCCAGATTTGACAGTGAAAGTCACTTTTGTGTGTCCCTCCTTCCACAGTGAAAACTTGGTTCCCAGCAATATCAACATGCGTAGCTATTTGCTCAGTCCTTTAATAAACCTAAAATCAGTTCCAAGTTACTTGTCTATGCTGCTAAAATAAGCAAACTACTAAAAAGGGTTCAGGACTTATTTTCAATTCCCCCCAGCCCCAAGGTCCTTACTTTTCTCAAGAGATCTGAAATAGGACCAATGCCCACCTTCCGATTTTACATATCAAGTCCAGAGAGGCTCTAAAGCTTAATAAATGTCATAGAGCTAATAAGTCGGGAGGCAAGAAAAGTAACTCCGGCCTCCTCATTTCTAGAGCGCTGCTTTCTTTCTCCACTTCACTGCTCGGATCTGCCCAGGCAGTGATTTTTGTTATTGCTCTACCAGCAAATGAATACTGAGCTTCAAGTATTACCAGGACAAACCTAAACCAGAGCCAAATCAGAAACAACAAAAATGACCGCCACAAATGATAAAGAAAAGAAGAAAAGAAAAGAAGTGGGGTATTGGGGATGGAGGAAAAAAGACCCGGTAAATAAATGTTCAAACCAGACTTTCCAAACACTTATAAAGTCAGACAGCTCGATCTTTTTCTTAGTCACAGTTTTGCAGTATTTGGTAAAAAGAATCAGAGAAAGAAGGTTTCCAAGTAAACTGAGATCTGTCCTTAACTGGGTGGAGTGGAATGTAAGCCGGCCTGTGACCACATCTGAGACCAGCTACAGAGAAATAAGGGGCTCACAAACCTATTGGTGCTGAGCACAGACTGCTGGGGCGGGTGTGTGGGAGGCACTGAGGACCGCGCTGGGGTGGGGCAGGGGGCAAAGCAGGAGGGGCGCTGCGAGGGAGAGAAAGCAGGTAGAAGGTGGGATTACAGGTGAGCATCCGACTGAACAAAGGATTCCGCGGTTAGTACAGCACGGAGGACACCCACTAAGCGCTGTTTGCCGTGTTAGAAACTTAATATGTAAATACCACACAGGGACACAGGCACTGTCCCCAAACGTTTGGCTGTGGCTCTGAAGTCTTTCGAGGTCTGCCCCACGCGTGGCCCCTTCTTGTGATGATTTCATGCGGACATTTGCCACTGCTCTTTTAAAAGTCAAGACTAACACGGGGACACATGAAACACCAATAAGGTGCTGACTATTTTTCCTGCTCTATCACTTCAAGATCTTTTATTCTGAACCTCAGGTGAAGTTCCTGGGACACACTCTTTGGAGAAACACACCGAAAGGAGGTAGGATGACTCATTTTTCCCAGTGACAGTAACTTTTCAATGGCTCTTGAGAAATGGAAAGTGCAATATTTAAATTGAAATCATAAATGACACCAGTTTGGGCAAGGAGTAGAAAGCAATGGATCCATGAAGTGGAGAGTCCCCCAGACACATGGCTACTCATTGGTGAAGAAGGGGGCTGTCACTCAGGATGGGCCAGGCACAGCAGTTTGCCGAATGTCTCCTGTCGCACCAGATTACACGAGCAATCTGTTCGTCAGATGGCACAGATGGACACCGGCGAGCAGGGCTTGGAAAAGGTGATTCTCTGGTATTTATGCTCAAACAGATGGATTTTTGCAGCACGATTCAGGTGGCCACATTGTCAAAGCAACAGCTAGAAAGATTAACAGACTTGACTTGCTACGTAAATGACCTTCTGTAGCGTTTTTCTTTTTTCTAATGGCTGCTTCCATTTTACCTCTTCTGTGAAATCTTTCCCGGATAATATCTCTTGGCATATCATCATTCAGCGCTTATTCCCTGCAGCTCTTTGGTGCACACATGGACACCCACACAGTTCTCTGCTATCCAGCCCGACAGAGAATAAGGTGTTGGTGAATCAGCTCACTAATGGAGACTCACGGTGCTTAAACATCCATAAATTAGCAAATTTTACAGAGTAAGAAAATAAAATGCATATAACACTGGAAAAACAATTTTAGTATCTATCATTGATATATAGCTTTATAGCAATTTACCCCATCATTTGTTTTTAGCTTATTTATTATTAATTAAACACTTGGGAATTTCTGCCTGACCACAGCATTCACAAGAGCACAGTGCTCATTACATTACTGTTTAGATGTATGTGCTGTGCTAAGTACACACTCATGTCCTCATGAATCAATTTTTGTGTGTATTCCATTAACCATGCTCTATTTTTTAGTACAAATTTATGTTTATGACCAAGTGGGATGGATATATCTCAGGAATGCAAGGTTGGTTGCACCGTAAACTCCTGACAATTAACTTTTTTTATTGTAAGTGCCTGACATTGAGCTTTTGGTTGCTGAGGCATCCACTTCAAAGACATTTATCTAGAAGGAAAAAAAAGGAATTTCAAGAAAACTTCAGAGCATATGGCATTCTGCTGCCTTCAGAGGGTGGTTGGATGGGACCCGCAGTGCACATGAAGAGGAGGCATGATTTAAAAGGAAGCTGTTGGAGTAGTGTGTTGCAAATAAAATCTAAGCAGGCACTTTGCAATTCACTTCTCTGTTTCTATTTTTTCCTGGTGCTGTATTGCTGCCTTTCATTCCCAAACACTATAAATGTTCCTTGCCAGCTTTATATTCTAAATCCTAACTCCATCGTGTTCTCTCCAAGAATCTGACACCTACTTCTCCTGGTGCATGGGCAAGAAGGTAAGTGAGGGGGTGGGAGGGTGGTCTGCACCTGTGCAAATGTGTCACTCACTCTCATTTTTATCCATCATCTCATCCCCGAATGGTAGCATGGGGATAAAATGACCTCTAAATCCTTCCGGTCCTACTGCGATTGTGTTTGACTCTGGTTTGGACCCATCAGGTTCGACCCATGTCCATGTCCAGTTGTTGATTAAAGCATCCCACTCCAGGCAGTGATTCCGACTGGAATCAGACAACGAATGGGTCAGGGCTGCCTGTCACTACTTGTGCCAATTAAGCAGAGACAGGGTTGAGTCATATATGAGAGTTTATCACAATACTGCCAGCAGTATGGGACAGCAGCAGGTCATCCACAAAAATCTGCTCAACGCCCCTCCTCCCCCCAAGTCAGCTACTTATATTGGGTAGAAGGACAAAGATTACATGGGAAAGTAGGAATTACAGATATAGGGAAGTAGGCAAGGTGTAATGGCTACAGGTTACAGGCAATGTGGGCCTGGAGTCACAAAAGATGGACACCTCTGGGACTGGCAACAAGGTTGTAAATCTTTCCATGATGATGGGCAGTTCTCAGAAAAGGAGAATGGACCGCATTTCTGGGGCTACAGCTCCCAGCCAGCTCAGATGTGCTTTCTCTAATCAGAACAGAACCATCAGGGTTAATAGCAGGATTCATATTTCTTATAGCTCGTCCCCACTATTCAATTTCTGCCCCAGCAAAAGGAGAATGTGTTTCTCGGGCTGTTGTGATGTTACCCTTATTTAGTGTGCTGATCACCAAGAGGGCTGATGTCCTAGAGCTGTCCCTGCAGACCCAGCTCGGGAAGGCTGCATTCCGCCCGGGTGGCTGGGAGGACAGGAGGCAGGGGCGTCCCAGGGACCCGCAGTCACAGCGGTGTCCTCAGCCTGGAAGCTATTAAACCCTTGCTTTTCAAAGGGAGGTCGGAGGCCCAGCAACAAAGGCCTCACCTAGGAATCTGTTAGCATCTCAGACCTCCTCTGTCCCCCAGATCTGCAGGAGTGGAGCCTGCGTATTAAGAAGATTTCTAGGCGGTTCCTGAGCACATAAAAGTTTGAGACGCCTTCAGGTAAGTGTCGCTTCAGGTAAGTGGCCCTGAATGAGCTGAGAGTCTGCTGTCCCGTGGCAGGAGGCACTCGCATCCCTGCCCCTCCCTGTCACCAGGAGCCTGGAGAGACCGACGGGAGACTCAGCGCGTCCCCGCAGCCCCGCTCCTTCCCGGCGACGCTCCCCGGGGGCCGCGCGCCTATCCTCCCCAGACCCTCACCGCCCCGCGGTCCCCAACGAGCGGCGGCAGCGGGAAGGGAGCCCGCCCCCGGCGCCCCCAAGCTCCTCCCGGGCCGGGGTGTCCTCAGACAAGCGCGGCTCCTGCCCGGAGGCAGCGGCGCCCCGCGCGGGGTGCCCGGCGTCCTGTCCCCTCCCCGGCCATGGCCACTGGTCGCCGGGCGCTCCTGCTGCTCCTGCCGCCGGTGCTGGCCGCGCTGGGCCGCCTCGAGGGCTCCGGGGCCGGTGAGTGGGGCCCACGGGGAGGGATCGCACCCCGCTCGGCAGGGGGCAGGGGGCGCGGGCGCGGGGCGCTGCAGGGCGCTGCAGGGCGGAGGTAGAGGGGAGCTTGGGGGACCCTCGCTGGATGTGTGCCCCCACCCTCATCTGCTGAGACCTATCTGGGAGGGCCAGGCTGGCCTTCGGAGGGGCCGCCAGGTGAGTCGCGAGGCCCCCTTTCTCAGCTCTTGACTCCTTTGCATGCCTGCCCGCGGGTGGGAGGCCGGGGTGGGGGACGCAGCAGGGCTCAGGGGACGAATTCGGTGTCGTTCCCTCCTCCGTCCTCAAGCGCAGGGAAGTGGGGGTGCACCCTCGCTCTGCCTGTCCCCAACGTCCAGGCGCCCTGGGCGTCGCTCTCTGGTCCTGGTCTCCGATGGGCTCGCCCTGGAGGTTTCCGGGGCAGCACCCTGAAACCAGACCACGAAGGGATCGGGGCGGCCTGTCACTGCTTGTGCCCAAGTCCCTGGAGGCCGGGGACCCGGGGGAGCGGTGCCTCACTCCCCAAAACCCTAGGGGGGAGCTGCTGCTGGAAAGCCACTTCCTGTGGCACTTGGTACTCAGGTGCAGGCAGAGCCCATGCAGAGGAGAGCTGAGTCCCAGTCCCAGCGGGACCAAGGCACCCACAGTCCCCAAAGGTCTGGGCTGGCGACTTGGGCCGAGTGGAGGAGGTGGCCAGCGCGTGTCAAAGCCCCTGACCTGCAGACTCGCCCAGCTCTCCTGACAGGGGTCCCTCACTGGCCCCTGGAGGAAGGCAGGCGTGGAATCCTTAGTTTGGAGTAGGTGGCACTTCGCCCCCGAGTGGCTTGTTTCCCAGGAGGGGTGTAGCTAACCATTAGACAGACTACCGCCCCGCCTGGCGGGCAGCTCAGCGGTGGCAGGAGCCCTGGCTTTGTGGGGTTTGGGTGCACCACTCCCACTCCGGAAAAGGGATGAAAGTGAGCAGGTGATGAGTGGGCGTGCTTTCCCATGCCTTCCAGGGTGAAGACATCTTTATAATGTCTGATTTGGAGCCGCACCGGACCACTATGCTTTGTATATTGACAGACTATGAGAAAGCCACCATGAACTCAACACATCAATTACTATGTTTATAAATAAGTTTGTTGTTTTTTCACAGCAAGCCTCTGCCTAAATGTGGAAAGTAATATTTAAGAGCCATCTGCAGATGATGTGTAGAATCTAGATGCACATTTGGTCTTCAGACTGAAAGTCACCAGGGCAAAATATTGTTCAAGGTGTGACTCACCTAGCAGTGTGAATCTTTGAGGGCTGACTGCAATCCGAATGGGGGTCCTTCTAGAAAGATCTGCTGGAAGAGGGAGCAAAAGAATTAATGCTTTGTCAGTATGTATGTGGTGGAGACTGTGCAAGTGGCTTTGTGTCTGTTTAATCCTTGCATCTTCTTTTTAGGAGTACTTATGGACTAGCCTCATTTTATAGAAAACAAAACAAAACCGAGGTTCGGAGAGAGGAAGTAACTCACCCAAGTTCCTGGTGTTAGTGAGTGGTCTAACCTCAACCCCAACTGGGTAGCATGATGACTGAGCCTGGGCTCCCATATTCGTGGTTGGTAACATCAGCTGCTCTCAGTGTCATGGTCTCGGTCAAGTTAGGTGAGATTGCCTGGATGATATGTGAGTAGCTGGCAAAGTTATCAGCTACCCATTAATAGCCACTACTTCCTGAATCTTTTATTTAAAATGTTTTTTATAAGCTAGCCTTTAAAAAGTCAAACATTGAGCAATTATGCTAAAAGCACTGTCTTAGAGGGATATATGCAAGACTGGTATGGCCTGTTATCCAAGGAGATGTATCTAAGGAATGGCCTCCCATTGTCAATAACCGTTGCATAGCATTGGGTGCCACTTTCCATCCCATGTGCATCAAGTATCCCTGGGAGCAGGACTGCTGGGCTTCACTGCATCTTGCAGACACTCCCACTAGCATGGGGCATGGGCTTATGTTTTCTGGGGACCAAGGAGTGCCTTTTGCTCTTTGAAAGTTAGGGCAGTGTAGTAAATAAGTACAGCAAGGCTTTCCTGGGGTTTTCCTCTGAGGACCACATTCCAGAACAGGCTTATTTGGACCATTAATCATTCAGGGTGGATAAACATAAATTCATGACTCGAATAAAGCTGATAGTGTAAGTCAATCGCAGGCAAATAACTGAAAACTTACAAATTTTGTCACCAGGCTGTTAGAGACTTTCTTATAAAGATGGTATATAGGACCTAAAATTCTAATCTTATTTTAAGATGTACCTATACATATCTAGAAGTAAGCTAGACTGTGGAATCTCAGAGGGAATGTGGGGGGAGGGTGGGTGGGCGAGAAGTGGTCAACCAAAGAACTTGTGTGCATATACTAGTATGCATAACCCATGGACACAGACAATAGGGTGGTGAAGACCTGGGGTGGGGGTTGGGAGCAGGCTAGAAAGGGGTCAATGGGGGAAAGAGGGGGACATATGTAATACTTTCAACAATAAAAATTTAATTTAAAAAAAAGATATATCTATTTGCACAGGTCTAAAAGTAAGTTAGAGTCAAGTACTTTAAGCCTAGACCTCTAAACTTGCAACTATTCATACTCTGAGTCTTTAAGATGGAACCAGAGCTGGAAATATCTGTATCTCTTTAAATAAGTGTAAATCCACCCCAATCTAATAGGAAAACATGGAGGCAAATGGCAGTACTCAGCAACAACACCAAAACACCAGAGACATGGTCCCCAAGGATCAACACTGCTGAACTCATGTGGGTGTTAGGGTACTGACCCCCCTATTGTCCTAGGTATTAGCTGAAGAAAGATCTTCCAAGACCTCCTTTGACTGCAGCTTATCATGAAGAGGTGCTCTCTTGTACCCGAGGAAACCAGGACCTCATGGTTTTGTTTCTTGGTCGCCCAATGCAGATGAAGCACAGTGTAACATGACGAGGCAAGCTGCATGTGGTGACAGATGTATTCCTGTGGCCTGGCTCTGCAATGGAGAGCGAGAGTGCCCCGATGGGACCGATGAGCAGTGTGGTAAGCACCTTCCTCTATTGCAGCAGTTCTCAACCTGTGGGTCTCAACCAAAGGTGGTCGAACGATCCTTTCACAGGGGTCGCCTAAGACCACCCTGCATATCAGATATTTACATTACGATTCATAACAGTAGCAACATTACAGTTATGAATTAGCAACGAAAATAATTTTATGGTTGGATCACAACATGAGGAACTGTATTTAAAGGGCCAGAAGGTTGAGAACCACTGCTCTGTTGGGCCACGTACCCGTCCATGTCTGGCCCTTACTACTACATACCTGGCCAACAGTGACGCTGTCAGTTCTCATAGTTTTACCCTCTTAGTGGGTATTTGTAAACATTGGGTATTCTGGGTTGTTGCAGGCTTCCAGTGGGTAAAGCCAGGGATGTCTCTTTAAGTGCTGAGACCACTGTTATCAAAATAAATAGAAGGCTAGCTGGGATAGAAAATCCAGCAAAAATCTGGTTCCTTACCTTAAATTCAGGCTTACACAACTGTGGCAGTTACTCAGACTGGAAACCCTTGCCAATCCTAGTGTACACAATTACTTTTAAAAATTATTTTTACATTCAGGGTACATTTATTTGAAGCTGGGGACAGTGAAATAAGGCAGGGCCTAGGAGAGATGACGTTATAAGGCAGAGCCTAGGTGGGGCTGCTTGGTTCTCTAAAAATGTTATTGGGAAGAAATGACCCTAGGCGGGGCTGCCTTAACTCACTGGGAAGTCAGAGAAAAGGGATTCTTGGGGACGAATTCAGGGGTTTAGCCTGGGATGAGCTGCCACTGCCCATTGCTCCCCTGGTTGCAAGTCTCATGGGGACCCTTAGCGTTTAGGAGATGCATGGCTGTGGGGGAAGAACAGTGTGGGCATGTTCCCAGGAGGGAGAGCATTCACAATTACTTTTATATATGATAAACTAGTTCAACTTTTATGTGCTTAGAAATTTTATACAACTAAAAAACAACTTTGCAAAATAAATACAAAGAAAGCTACAACATCATGGAAGTCCAATTAACCACGTGGTAAATGTCTTGCTGAAATAAGGCCCAAAAACTTCTGTGCTGAAAGTGCTCAAAGCCCCAGAAGGGACACATGCGCAACTGTGTACAAGGAGAGCCTCCTAACAGATGCCTCACAACCTGTGCAGTGAATATGGAGGGAGAAAATTCCTCCTTAAAGGAGCAAACCTCCCCCCAAAGTACTTGGTGAGGGTTACATTCCTTTGCTATTCCCCATGCACACATTTCTGGTGGTTACTTACTGTAATAATTTAACACAAAACCTTTGATATCAAAATGAGTAATATTACAGGTTAAAATAAAAATTATACTTGTAGAAATGCTCTGTGCTATGCCCCCCATACACTTCACCCAGTTCCCCAGTATATATATATATATATATATATATATATATATATATATATATATATATTTAGAGGCCTGGTGCACGACATTTGTACACTGGGGGGTGGGGGGAACGGGTCCCTCAGCCCATCCTGCACCCTCTTGTAGTCTGGGACCCCTTGGGGGATGTCTGACTGCCAGTTTAGGTCCATTCCCCATGGGGACATCCTCCAAGGGGTCCTTAGCGCTGCAGCGGAGGCGGGAGAGGCTCCCACCACCACCACTGCACTCGCCAGCTTTTGGCTGAGTAGCGCTCCCCCTGTGGGTGCACTGACCACCAGGGGCCAGCTCCTGAGTTGAGCATCTGTCCCCTGGTGGTCAGTGCACGTCATAGTGACTGGTTGTTCTGCCGTTTGGTCGATTTGCATATTAGCCTTTTATTATATAGGATATATATATTAGCTTCTGCCAGTAGGCATACTTAGGTGGAAATGTTTAAGGGTCTAATTAAATAAAAAACAAACAGTTCACATGATGTCTTAGATTTTAATATAGTCTCAAATGTCAAAGGAGTTCAAAGAAGTCAACCTATAAAAGCTGACCACTAGCCACCTGTGATGATTTACATTTATTTAAATAAATAAAATAAAATTCAGTTCTTTTGTCATCCTAGCCATATTTTAAGTGCTCAATAGCCACATGTGACTAATGGCCACCATTCTGGACAGCACAGATATAAAAGGCTTCCATTGTCACAGAAAGTTATACTGGACATCAGTGTTATGGAAGAATGATGGGAGGAATGCTTTATTAACCAGCTAGGGGGCAGTCCCCTGGTAAGGTAAGAGCAAGTGACATCATCGGGGGTCACATGAATATGGCAGGAAAGTTTGGGGTTGACTCCAGTGACAAACCAGGAATTGATTTTTCCAGCTGATGGAAATAGTTAAGATGAAGCACAGATTTAGTGTCCTGACAAAACACCTCTTCTCTCCTGACCCTTCTTAAACACCTCTGGCCCACAGAGGAAATATGCCGTGGACATCCCGGAGCCTGGCAGTGTGATGATGGGAAGTGCATATCTCTCAGCTGGCTTTGTGACGGTGTTGGGGACTGCTTAGATGGCTCTGATGAGGTTGACTGTGGTAGGTACAACTAGGTCTTATCTTTAGTCATATTCTTTGTTTATTCACAACATTGATTGATATCCATAGTATTGGGTGGAACAAGCAAGTCACTAAATAGCCTTACACCATATGTGCTAAACCCAGATGTTAATTTGTCTCTAGTGTTACAGGTGACTTTTTACCCACTTCTTCATTTTTCAAAATCACCTAAAATAAAAAAAGATTATTAGACTTATTGGTTTTTTTGTCTAACTTCTTTGGGGTGAAACTTCAATATACAAAGCTGTGGCTAAATCTCCAATGATTAACATCCATTTTGACTCTTGGTTTTCTATAAACAAAGCCCATGAGCAAAGCATAAATCCCTAAATAAACAAGGCTGCAGTACAGCAGTGCCATCTCACAGAGCCAACTCCTGCCTTTAGAGAGCTTGACAGCATGTCCAGACCAAAAAGTCCGGTGTCCATGGAGCTCTGAGTGCCGTGATGCTTGGGAACTCTGTGATCGCTCCGAGGACTGTGCAGTCGGGTCTGACCAAGCACACTGCCCCCGGGACCGTTGCCTGGCCGGGCAGTGGCAGTGCAAGAACAAGGTGTGTGTCATGGAGACCCAAACGTGTGATGGCATCAACGACTGTGGTGACTCTTCGGACGAGGACATCTGCGGTGAGCCTTGCTCTCCCACTTTTGCTTAAAGGGAAGGTTGTTCCGGGGGGGGGGGGGGGGGGGAAGGGGCTTCTTTCTGTATATTGTGTTTTAATTCCTGTGACTGAGACTAAAATCCCATATCTAAAAACAGGATGTTTCCTAGCAATAACCTAGATGTAGTTGCCCATAGAAACATACTAGTAGAGCCGTACTTGAACAGTAACTCTGCAGTGGGCACTCAAAGCATTGCCTATGTTTCCATGATTCAGTTATGGCCAATTCCCAGAGCCCCATCCCGTGTAGTAAATTATGGAAGGGAAAAACCCTCATTAAAGGGGAAAACCCCCAAAGCACTTGCTGAGGGCCATAGTCCTTTTCATAGACCACATGCACAATGTGGTGGAGCCTCCAACTTCTCGGGAAACCTCAATTCCATTCCACCTTTCCTTTCTAGAGCTAAATCTGCAGTATCGAATATATTCAGACTCTAACATTTCTATAATAAAGTATGAACCTAGTTTCTTAAGAGAATATATCTTTTAGGGCTAGTGTTGACTGGCTTTAATTCCGTTTTAATTAGGAGTGTTTACTACTAGTTCAGTTCAGTTTTAATACTATTTCAATCTGATGCCCAGAGGTCTTAACATCTTTGTTATTGAGTCTTAAGCCCCAATTCCCTGGAAACTTTGCTTAAAAAAGAAAACTTTCTTTTCTACCTAGATTTGCTTTGGGTAGTAGGCATGTTGCCATCTTACCCAGTGTAAGAGTTCTCTATTTCTACTTCCCCACAATTGTCAGTGAACAAGAATGCCTACCTTCCTTCACAGCTTCCTGCCCAGAAGGCATGGTTGGCTGTGATAAAGGGAAATGCATCCTGGAATCCCTGGTGTGTGATGGGGAAGCAGACTGTGCTGACGGAACTGACGAGCCCACCACATGTGGTAAGAAACCAATTGCTTGGCTTTATAAGAGAGAGGGGAGACTGAGATGAAAGGATCAGTGCCTTAGTCATCATCGGGGGTCCACTCTCTGAGAGAATGCTGGGGCTGAAACTCCGACACAAGCAATTACTCTTCAGTGATGGATCCCTTCCATTTTACAAGTTCCCGTCCTTGGCTGTGGTCTCCTGAGAGCGAGCAAATGCTACCTGAGTTACTCCCATGTTTCTCTCTCATTGATGACTTTGCTATTGAGAAGCAAGTCATTTGTTCAAGACAAAATGGCCAATTCTCTAAGGATTTAACAAAGAAAAGACTGGGGAAGGCCCTTCCCAGGGGAGGAGCCACTGAGCACACAGCTCTGGTCTTTAAACCCGTGCTTCTCACTGCAAAAATCACTGCTGCTTTGAGTTGGGCAGAGAGAGCGTGGGCATCTGCCTCCAGGTCACTTTGTCATTTTTCTCATATTCTCCACCCCTCTCTCCAAATCTTGTCTCAGACCTGGACGATGAAACCTCTTTAGTACTGTTAAAGGCTACAAATGAAGCTTTTTACTAAAGGAACAAAGATACTAAGAACATAAACAATGGGATAAATACAGGTTTCTGGTCCTGTGTAGACATCCACTGGGGTTAGTACATTTTTATATCATTCCTAAGGTAAGGGCTTCCAGTTGCCCACAAAGCTTAGAGAAAATAGAGAAGAGGCTGCTGGCCCCTCCGTGGGTGGACGATATACCAACACTTGAAATTGTCCAGCCCATCTGCCTAGAAAGAAACTCTTTACCCTGATTCCTGATTCCTAACTTTCCCTTTTCTACAGTCTTGCCCCACTGCCTCCGCATTCCTGGGCAAGAGGTCAAGGAGAAAAGTTATCCTTAACCAGTCTCCAGTCCTCATACAAGTAGAGGGTCATGACACATGCAGTTTATAAAATGTTTGCTCTTTACTGTGTTCAGCTGTACTGATCGCTGTCCTGTCTCCACCAGGTAAAAGCTGCTCCCTGGCCAACGGGGGCTGTGAGGGGCAGTGCAGCGATGCCAGCTGGGGTGCCCGCTGTTCCTGTGGAACCGGGTGGCAACTGCAGCCAGATGGTCAGAGCTGTGGAGGTCAGATTCATTCAGCTCATCTTTTTAAAAGAAGTTTTTATTGTTTAAAATATACATAACATAAAATTTATCATTTTAATCATTTTTAAGTGTACAATTCAGTGGCATCAAGTACACTCACAGTGTTGTGCACCATTCCCAATATCCATTTCCAGAACTTTTCATCATCCCCAATAGAAACTGTACCCATTAAACAATCACTCCTGAAGCTCCCTTTCCAATCCCCTGATAACCTCACTGGACTTTCTGTCTCTATGAATTTGCTTATATTCTAGCACGACATATAAGTGGAATCATACAATATTTTTCCTATTGTGTCTGGCTTATTTCACACAGCATGTCTTTAAAGTTCATCCATGTTGTAGTATGTATCAGAATTTATTTTTAAGGCCAAATACTCCCTTGTTTGTTTTTATCTACTCATCTCTTCATTGACTCTTGGGTTGTTTCCACCTTTTGGCTGCTGTGGATAATGCTGCTATGAACATTGGTATACAGGTATCTGTTTGAGTCTCTGCTTTCAAATCTCCTTAGTGTATACCAGAAATGGAACTGCTGGATTATATGGTAAATTCTGGATTTAATTTCACTTTTGGAGGGACTATCAAATTGTTTTCCACAGTGACTGTACTGTTTGACATTCTCACCAGCAATGCACAAGGGTTTCAATTTCTCTATTCTTGCCAATGCTCGTCATCATCCCCTTTTTGTGGGAATTGTTGACTAATAGAAATATGTTGAATTTAACATCTTTCTTTTATGGGACTTAAGGATTTTTGCCATAGAATAGATAATACTTGTCACTCATGGCCATGCCTAAGGTCTATGGCATGGGCAGCAGGACAGAGTCTGAAGTGAGAGCCCATTTTGTGTTTATCCTTTCTTGTTCCTCCTAGCTGACCTTCTCTAAGTCACCTAGTCCTTCAAGCCTCATTTTCCCCCTTTGTAAAATGGGACTATGATGCCAGAATGACTAAAATAAATGTCATGTATCTTCACAATTCACTAGTAATCTGAAAAAGTTATGGCTGTTACTTCGCAGCTCTTGTCCATAAAAATATAGGACAATATTTTAGGCTAAAATGTGATGAGGAGGGCCGAAGATTTGTTGTCTTGATGTTTTTTCCTAAAGGGTAGATCAGCCCTGCCACCCTGAACCAGGTCAATGGCCCTTGTACAGTAGCTCCCTCTCTCTTCATGGATTCCACCTGCAGTCCTACCCACTTAGGTAGAAAAGATATAAGAGGAAAGGCCCTGGTTTATTAGACAGCATCAGAGTTATATTCAACAAATACTTTTATATTAAGAATTCATCAAGAATTGCAATGAGCCTATTCTAAATAAGACAACTAAATTTATTAATCTTCCATTAGACGTATGAAGTCTGTATCTGGTCATGATCTTGGAGGGGTCTGGGTTTTGCACACACACCCAGACTACTGCAGCCTCCTTCTTGGGTTATGGCTCATTGTAGTGATTGGTTAGCCACTAAGCTTGACTTGTAGTCATATATTGATCATTCTTCCTTGGGCTAGGAAGGCATTATTCTATTTTAGGACCCTGTGGTTTTGGAGGAACATTTTTCCCTGGAAATGCACTCAAGGAACTATATTCCTTCCTGCTTAAAAAAAAAAAAAATCTCTCCTAGTCCTATGACTCATACTCTAAAGGGGTCCTGCCATCTGGCTTTGAGGAAATAGTTGTACTTAATTTAAATTCTGCCAGTTATACTTGTGAGGCGTAAGCCTTTTCCATCATTTTGGATGAGATGTCCCATGGCATAGTAGGTCCCAACACTTGTCATTCTGAATTAAGTTCTGGCTGGCCTGACAAGTGACACATCCCCAGCCAAGAATGTTGCTAGGGTAACATAGATCAGTATTCTGTACCAACCAAACATCTAGCTCCCTATATTGATGTTTCTGCTGAATTATATTCATATACATGTGAATTCTATAGAGACAGGGACTGTCTATTCCAGCACCTGGCACAGTGACTTCCACATAATACATGTGTAATGAGCATCTGAAAAGTGGCCCAAAGGAACAAAAATACTCAAGTGGTTTCATAGGCATTCTCTAACTTTTAGCTCTCTGTCATTAGATATAGATGAGTGCTCTATGGCATACACTCCTTGTGACCAGCTGTGTCATAATACACCAGGCTCTTACTCCTGTGTGTGTATTCAAGGTTACCAGCTCTACAATGGCACCCGCTGTCAGGTTATAGGTGAGTTCCAATACCCAAAGCAAAGCCTAGCTCCTGCTCTATTCTCAGCCAAATTATAAATAAAAGGGATTTAGTCAGTTCACTTTAAGGTCTAGTGTTAGAGGTGACTTCATTCTTTCTATAAAAAGCTGCTATTATAACATTCTTTGGCCAATTTGAGTGTCAGTTGCTATTAGGTGTCTTTAAAATGACTTACTCTATCAGCTGTACAGCTAGGTGCTCCAGAAACCTAGTCAATGTAATCTTACTTTGTCCTGTGCTTCTTTAACGATGGGACACTTAATTACTTTGGCTGATATGTACAAAGATTAGAGAGGACTTCAGTCTAGATAAGGAGAATGGCTGAATCTGATTTATGATATTTATTTATTTTTTTAGAGAGAGATCAATTTGTTGTTCCATTTATTTATGCATTCATTGGTTGCTTTGCCCTGACCTGGGATCAAACCCAGCAAGCTTGGCATGTCAGAATGATACTCTAACTGAGCTACCCCACCAGGGCTGAATCTAAAATCAAATAAGGCAGAAAAGTTCCAAAGATTAGTTTTAATGTGCCAGAGTTCAGAGGAGGAGTTGAGACGTATGATGGTCAACTAGATCTCCTTTGGATAGACCTTAGTCCAGACTTCAGGGATAAGTAGATGTTGGCATGGGAAATAGGACAGCATCTTCAGTTAAAGAGAATGGTGTGAAAGAAAGGTGCAAAGTAATGTGTCATTACTTCTCTTCTATTGCAGATGGTGCTGTGAGAATTCTCATAGCAGCAGATCGAGAGCTTGGTGTCCTGGATCAAAGAACAGGCATCTATGAGACTCTGATACCTATAAAATCGAGACCTACTTCTGTTGCATATGATCTTGAGAGAAACATGTACTTTTGGGTAGATGAATTCTTAAATATGTTTGTCCTTGGAAAACCAAAGTCTGTTTCTCTCTATCCAGGTATGTTTCTTGATGTTAAGAACCTGAACTTCTTAGTGCTACTTAAACATAGTATAAGAAGCATATGCATCCTATCCAGATACCTTCCTCTGTAATTCACTTACCATGAGTCATGATAGTACATAAAATCCCAATTTGGTATAAGGCTCTGTAGTGTGTATGCTCTAAAGGAGCTTTGTATAATTAGACTAAGTTCTGGGACATGGGCGCAGGCCAAAGTTGGTCATAGCTCCCTCTCTAGGTATGTGACCTTGAGTAAGTTGTTAACCCCTTACATTGAGCCACCCTCCATTAGATGAGGGTAATAGTGCATGTTTCACTGTGTAAGCATGGGGAATAAACTAGAACAGGGGTTCTCAACCTTCTGGCCCTTTAAATACAGTTTCTCATGTTGTGACCCAACCATAAAATTATTTTCGTTGCTACTTTATAACTGTAATGTTGCTACAGTTATGAATCGTAATGTAAATATATGATATGCAGGATGGTCTTCGGCGACCCCTGTGAAAGGGTCGTTCGACCGACCGCCAAAGGGGTGGCGACCCACAGGTTGAGAACCGCTGAACTAGCGGATGCATGTGAAAAAGAGGTAGAGTTCATGACAATTCACCTGAGACTTCTGATGTAAAAATGGCTCCAAATTGAAGTCACATTCTCTTGGATTCCTTGGTTATACTTTTGCTAAGGTCTTTCTCTTTCCCTGCTACCAAGTGTGTATTGGAAACACCCTTCAGTCACTTCCTGTATCCGATTTGCCTCATTGTACAGCTTGAAATTAGAAGCTGTAGAAAAGTTATGTCCAAGTCTCTTTTTTAAAGCTAAGATGGATAGCCCTAGCTGGTTTGGCTCAGTGGATAGAGTGTCGGCCTGTGGACTCAAGGATCCCGGGTTTGATTCCGGTCAAGGGCACATGCCCCAGTTGGGGGCTCGGTCCTCAGTGGGGAGAATGCAGGAGGCAGCCAATCAATGAGTCTCTCTCATCATTGATGTTTCTAACTATCCCTCCCTCTCCCTTCCTCTCTAAAATCAATAAAAAAATATTTTTAAAAAAAGGTAAGATGGGTATAGAAGAATATAGGAACGTAATACTGTCTTCTGTCTCCCCAGAACTCAAAACAGTGAACAGTGTCTCTTTGGACTGGTTCACGGGACAGTTATATTGGGCTAGCAGCTTTGCAAGGGTCATCTGTGCTGGTTTAAGTGATGGCAGAGGCTACGTCAGAATCCTGGAAAAGGATCTTGTGCCAGAGCAGCTAATCGTGTTTCCTGTAAAGAAGTAAGTAGTGTTTTTTTGGGAATATATCCAAAATCATTGCTTACCTTAGATATTTAAGTTGATAAGAGAACATTTCAACTTTTTTTTTTCATGATGACACGAAGAGAATTTAATCTCTATTTAATTTTTTAAATATGTTTATTTTTAGAGAGAGAGGAAGGGAGATAGATAGAGAGATGGAAACATCTATGAGAGAGAAACATCATGGATCAGCTGCCTCCCACACTCCCCTCTACCTCCCTCACCAGGGTCATGTGCCCTGACCAGGAATTGAACTGGTGACCTCTTAGTTCGTGGGTTGACACTCAACTGTTGAGCCACATTGGCTAGGCCACTTCAACCTTTTCAATCTAGTTTTCATTTTCTCCAAAAAATGAATAAATTTTGAAGTCTAAATTGAATATATGCAGTCAAACTTTTCAAAGTCTAAGAGCAAAAATCTCCAGCATTCTTAGCAGTGCAATCATATGAGACATGTATGACAGAGCTGAGGGAGCCTGGCTGTTAAGAATAATGTATGTGCAACTGAGGGGGTTCTCTAACACCTGTGCTGCTTTTCTCAGGTACCTGTACTGGGTAAATCGAGGTCAGAAAGGCATGAGGACTATTGACACTGCAGGGATGGATGGCTCTGATAGGAAGGTGCTTGCGGTTGTAAACATGGAGGACCCTGTAGGACTGACACTTGACCATGTGACTGGCAGGCTTTACTGGATCAGTGCATATAAAGAGGTATCGTGGAGAGGTCAGGAGGGAGAGGTAAACCCTTTTAGTTGGGACTTGGGATGACTATGGGTAAGTACAAAATTCTCTTAAGTCTCGTATCAACTCTGTGAAGCATCTTCTGGCCATGAAAACTGAGAAAAACAAGTTACAATTGACCAATATCTGGACTGTATCAGCATAGGTTGGGTGATTTAGTGGGACTTCCTTCAACACTCTATAGTCAAACTTAGCACTGGAATCTCCTGGTATATAGGTCATGTTCTATGTCGTACCTAGGATACAAAACCTTTAAAGATGGCAAACCACTTCTTAAAAGCATACGTTACTTAGGTACTTCAGTGCCTTGTACTCATATTTCTAGTTCTTAATACTGCAGTTCATGCTATTTCACTTTTGGAAGCATCAAACTAAAAGACTTGGTGGCTAAAGCATAGGCTTGGGATTCATGTTTTTAAGCCTATTACTTCTGGCTGTGGTTTTGCCTACTTATGGTGTCTCATTAATCTCTCTGAAAAGAGATAGAATCCCTACTTCAGAAGGCAGTTGGAGAATATAGTGAAAGGATCTGGTACAATGTGTGGATGCGGACAGTAAGTTATGGTAGCTTCTTGTACAACATAAATTTGCACAAGAAGCAGTTCAATACACTGGCTTTGACATTCGCCTCCATGAATCTAAGATGAGTTCATCCCTATCATGTTGCTATCATGTGAAGATGTTTCATTAGTGCCCAAGAAACTGAGGTGCACTAACATTGTCAGCACCTGTTGCTCATGCTTCCATGCTCTCATGAGATGCTCTAATCGTTCAGTCCATAGAGATGGTGAACGTGGATGGCAGTGGCAGGCACACCTTTCCTCAGATCTTCTTGGAAGATGAAGAACCAGTAGGACTAGCTGTATTTGAGAACTCTTTCATCTGGACAAATAAAATACAGCTGTTTCATACTTCACCCCACACCCCAAAGGAGAGAGTGGTGCTGCTAAATGCTTCCATATCTGCTCTCACAGTCCTTCACAAATCCCAACAGCCTAAGAGTAAGTCCAAGGCTTGCTTCTGAAATGCTTAAGAACCAGAATGCATACTTAACAGCAAGCAGAAACTATCTAAATTACTATTGTGGCCTGGTGTTGGAACTTGCCATTTTGAGGCAGAGGAAATGTTCTGGGTATGATTCCGGACTTATACAGGACTTCTCAGTAAGATGAACTGAATAAAAATGTCTACTGGGAAACTCATTCCAAGCATGTACCTTGTACTTTTCCAGCACAGTGACAGATTTTTAATGTCTGAAACACACAAAACAGGGTAGTAAGCTATTCGCAGAAGGGCTAGAATAGCTTATTCACTGACAATGTCAACTGATAACAGAAAATTCAACCAAATTTATAGAAGGAAGTCAAATATTCATTAACTTTGAGTTAAAAACTTTTGTTAATCTGAAATTCTATGTCATATTCTACTCAGATAATGCTTCTTAATTGGGTCCAAGAAACTAGCCAAAGTAGACATCCTAGACCACTATTTACTTCTAAACAAGTCTTCCTATAAGCAAGTTAGACAGTCATTTTGTCTTAACTCTAAGGGAGAAGATGCTGTTTGTTGAAGTTTTATTGGCCTGAGCTTAATATAGGTAGGAATTGTCACTATCTGAGAGATAGGAAACCATGGGAGTTCAGAGGTCAGCATACCTAACCTAGACGGTAACAAGTATTTTGGTATTCCTATCATTGTTAAAATGACTTAACCCCCCTTGAGTATTAATTTTTGAACTAGTATAGATTAATAAATCTGAGATTATATCTAATCTATTTCTATTTTAAAATAGGCAGATACCGGGCATGTGCTCCAGGTTCTTGCAGCCACTTGTGTCTCCTGTCCCCCGTCCATCCCAAGGGGTATAAGTGTGTTTGTCCAGAGGGAATGTCTCTTTTACCTTCTGGTTCTTGTAGTGGTAAGTATCCTGGGTGAAATGGGCTTGGCTCAAGGAGACATGTTCTATGATAGTCCTGGAAATAATATAGCTTCCATTTTTGTATCAATCACATTTATACTGACAACTTACTTTGATAATGTTTTGTTATCAAAAGACCTTGATTAGGTGGGGTTTTTTTCTTTGTGCTAAGATATGCATAACATAACATTTACCATTTTAACCATTTTAAGTATATAGTTTAGTGGCACCAAGTATATTCTCATTTTTGTGCAACCATTACTGCCATTCATTTCCAGAATTTGTCATCTTCCCAAACTGAAATGCTATACCCATTAATTAATAACTCCCATTTATCTCACCCTTAGCCCCTGGCAACCATCATTTTACTTTCTGTTTCTGAATTTTATTATACTAGGAACTTCATATGAGTGGAATCATATAGTGTTTTTCCTTTTGTGACTGGCTTATTTCACTTAGCATAATGTTTTCAAGGTTCATCTACATTGTGACATGAATTTTCTTTCTTTTTAAGACTGAATAATATTCCATTTTGTTCATTCATTTATCCATTAATGGGTTTGATTAGTTTTCATACAGGAAAAGAAATAGCTTATACCACTCAGTTTTACATGCAAAACAACAACTAAGTTGGTATAAGAAATAAATCCTCTATAGTCTTTTTTTAAAAAAAATATTTTATTGATTTTTTTACAGAGAAGAAGGGAGAGGGATAGAGAGGCAGAAACATCGATGAGAGATGAGAGAGAAACATCGATTCAGCTGCCTCTTGCACGCCCCCCACTGGGGATGTGCCGGCAACCCAGGTACATGCCCTTGACCAGAATCAAACCTGGGACCCTTCAGTCCGCAGGCCGACGCTCTATCTACTGAGCCAAACCGGTTAGGGCTCCTCTATAGTCTTATGACTACTATGTGCTCTGACTTAAATTTGTAAAATAGTGTCTACTTCAATGTAGTCCTTCATGCTGCTATTTCCACTTTAAATATTAAAGGCTACATAATCATTGAACATCTCTATCCAAAATACTTGACTTTTTTCTACAGGACATTGAGATTTTAAGAATAAATGACATAAATGTGTTCATGTCCTAATTACCTTTAAGTAACACAATGCATAGGTAGCCATGGGATGAAATCCTGGTGTAATAAGCTGTTGTGTCAAACTCAAGACTTCAGCTTAAGTCGTATTTTGAATATTCTATGTACAGTTCAATACCCACTTAACTTTCCTTCACCTGGGCAATAGAGTTTGCAATTCTCTGTGCTGAGCCTTGGGTGCTATCAGCAAGGATTTGAGGACATCACCGGATCAAGTGGAGCAGCACTCCTGTCCTAATCCTCATGCTTCTGAGTTCACCTTTCAGCAGAAATTCGGAGTCAGTGCCTTGGGAAAGCTGAGCAACACTTTCTTTTGCCCAAATGACTCCTTCTCTAAGGAAGATAGGGCAGTCATGTTGCATGAACTTTTTAAGGTCCCTTTCTAGGAATGCCTCAGCTTGAGAGAGGGGCATTGATCAAGATGGGAGCGTGGGGCTTATCTGACATAGGGGTGAGCAGTAAATCTCTCCTTTTCCCTGGTAGACTTAAAACTAGTGTTTTCTTCTGGCAAACGGCTCTACTTGTTGAAAGTTGGTTTTATGGGAACTGCGATAGAGAGAACCCTAGTTCAAGAGCATCCTAGGAACATCTATCTACTGGATATTGACTGGAAAAGAAACCTCATCTACTGGACAAGTGCCCAGGGACATCTGTTCTGCTCAACTGGCTATTTAGGAAAAAAGCAAGAGATTTGGACAGAGCATGCAGGTCAGTTGGGAGGGCTGTTTGGGATTTGTCCTTTTTTTTTGGCTCTAAAATTACTAAGAACAAAAACAAAAAGCCCCCTACCTGATTCTGATCTGAATCAACCTTAATGCCAAAGAGAAGGTTTTAACTAATTGGAATATTGTGTTTCTGATTTACTCTTCTTCTTATAAGAGGAGTGCAGACTGGTAAGAGGCTACCATGATTTGGGAAGTCCTAGGGTCAGTAATAAGGTTTAAAATTTTTTTTTTTGCTGGCCTTAAGTCTGAGTCGGATAGAAATGAACCTTAAATACTTCAATTTTGCATTACAGATTTTCTTCCACTAATTTAGAAGTAATTTGCAATGCAGATTTCAGAGAGAACTAGCAAGATATTTTCTTAATATGGTAATATATACTTTCTCTCCCCGCCCACACTCCTAAATGCCACTCCCCGACTTTAGCTCCCTGTTCTTGGCCTAAATGTAAACATCTATTTTATAAAGGAAAATTGAGACTTGAACTCTTGGGTGAATCATTTGATCTCTGAATGTGTGTGCTTTTTGTATTTTTATTTTGTTTTTTCTTTTTCTTTTTTCTCTTTGTACTCTAAGTACCAAGGATATTATTTAGTGAAAGAAGTGCCGTATAGAACTGCATGTTACTGTAGAGCAGTAGACTCTACCCAGAATCCTGTGGGCAGCACAGTGCTGGCACTTAGGAGTTCTAGTACCTGACTCAGAGAACTTTCAGGAGAAACTGAAATGGACAGTGGTTGGTGACACTGATGGCTATTTGGAAACTCCTGATCATGAATTACTTCTTACTTCATTTAAATGCTACCTTCCCTCAGCTGACTAGCCTTTGCTAACTGGTTTCTGTGTTGCAATTATTATATCAAGGAATTGTAAGAGGCTAACAATTTCATTTGAGCTTCCTCTAGTGTTGAATATTCAGTCCCTGTGGTAGGCAGATGTGCAATTATATAATATATATACTAGAGGCCTGGTGCATGAAATTCATGTGTAGGTGGGGTCTCTAGGCCTGGTTGGCAATCAGGGCCGATTAGGGCCAGGCCAATCAGGGCCTGCTGGCTTGGGGGAGGGAAGGGGGGAGGGGCCACGGGAGGTGTGCTGGCCAGGGGGAGGGACTGTGGGAGGTTGGCCGGCTGGGGGAGATTGGCTGTGGGAGTGCACTGACCACCACGGGGCAGCTCCTGTGTTGAGTGCACATCATAGCGACCAGTCATTCTGGTCGTTCTGGTCATTCTAGTCCAGGGGTGGGCAAACTTTTTGACTCGAGGGCCACAGTGGGTTCTTAAACTCGACCGGAGGGCCGGAACAAAAGCATGGATGGAGTGTTTGTGTGAACTAATATAAATTCAAAGTAAACATCATTACATAAAAGGGTACGGTCTTTTATTTCAATAGTTTTATTTATTTCAAATGGGCCGGATCCGGCCCACGGGCCGTAGTTTGCCCATGGCTGTTCTAGTCGCTTAGGCTTTTATATATATAGATGTCTTTGCCCCGAGTTTCTGGAACAGAGCTCCTTAGACCTTTTAATTCCTTGAGTGATAGGAGCATCTGACACAGAGCTCCCAAATCCCTTGGAATTTGCTGGGCAATTCTTGGTGGCTCCTGGATGAGGGTTGGTCATCACAAAGAACAAGCCAAGATTAGAAGCTTGGAACTTTCAGCCCCACTCCTCATTCTCAGGAGAGGGAGCAGGGCTAGAAATAGAGTTAATAATCAATCACACAAATGTAATGAAGACTCCATAAAAATCCCCGAAGTATGGGGTTCAAAGAGCTTCTGAACTGACAACTCCTTTATGTGCTGTGAGGGTGGCACACCCCAGTGCCCTGGGGACAGATGTTCCTGAGCTTGGCCTCTGGACGTTCCCATATATCCCTTCATGTAGCTGTTCATATGTATCCTTTATATAATAAACCAGCAAATGTGTTTTTCTGAGTTCTCTGAGCCACTGTATCAAATTATTGAATCCCAGAGGGGTTTGTGGGAACCCTGATTTACAGCCAGACAATCAGAGTATAGGTGACAACCTGAGACTTGTGAGTGGCCTCTGAAATGGGGGAAGTCTTGTGGGACTGAGGCCTTCACCTGTGGGATCTGATGCTACTCCAGAGAGATGCGGTCAGAACTGAACTGAATTGTGGGACACCCAGCTGGTGTTACAGAATCGCATGGTGTGGGGGAATAATCCCACATGCGTGGTGCTAGAAGAATTGTGGGAGAGTAAGAGACACACATTGGGTGAACAGCTTGACTAAGCTAGGCAGGCCTCTTAAAGGTGGTAATCAGCTCAACCCCTGCTATCTAGGCCTGCTTACAGATCTCAGGGCCTCCTTACAACTCACAGAACATCAGCTTTCAGTGTCTCCTTACATCAAAGTGTACTGACATCCATGTCATGTTAATTTTGTCCTAATATGGAACATTGAGGCTGGAAAACACTGGTGAAATTCCTAATAAAAAATGGGAAAGCTTCAAAATTCTGTTTTAGACAAGGGCACATGTCTTTAAGACCTGTGTAGAATTGCTCAAAGAACATTCTGTGACTGACACTGGATTTTCAACCTTAGACCTGAGTGGAACCAAGGTTAAATCTAATTCCAGAGAGAGGACATGTTCTCTGCAGATGGCAGAGCCCAACAAAGAAGAGAAAAGCTGCACCAAATGTGGCCTGTCTGTTCTTACTAATGTGTCAACCTTAAGTCAAGTCTTTCCTGGGCAAGAGTGACTTGAGGAATATGGGGAGAATTCAGAAGCACAATTCTAGGCAAATGTGAGGGACAATAAAGACACGCTCTCATGCTAACACCCAGGAAGCAGGAAGAACTTAGAGCACATTATGGCCTGTGAGCACTGGCTTCTCTATTGCCCATGCCCTGCTACCATGCCTTGTCTATTTGTCAGCTTCCTGATAGTTAACATTTGAATTCTTAATAAACACCCAGGGTGTGCTGGGATATATTTAACAACTAGCTCTCTAGGGGGAAAAAGTGTGTGTATATAGACCTACATATGTTTATAATAAAGCTTACCATTAAAAAGAATATGCAATACAACTTACAAACAATGAGATATAGGACATTCTTTATTTTAACTTTTATATAGCCAACTAATTTTCATAGATTGCTTTCTTATTCTGAATTCTTGGATCTTAGCCAATCTCTGGTTGCAGTTCAATAAAAATTTAACAAAATCCAACTATAAATAAAAGCTTGACTTCTGATGCATTATTGAGTGACTGTAGTCTGGATGTGAATGTTGTTGTTGCTTGACACTTGTTTCCAAAAATGAGATGAAAGTGAAGCAACGGAGACTAGTTGGAGTTAGTTCATCAATGGACAAGTGACTTATTTGCAGAACTGGATAACAGTTTTCAAATAATAGAAAAATATATTTCCTTATTTTTTGTGGTATGTAAAAATGTAATGGCACATATAAATTTAATCTTAAATATTAACATTCTTCTCTGTCATTTTAAGTCTAGACCAGGAGTTGTCAACCTCTTTCTGGAAATGGCCAGATAGTAAATATTTCAGGCCTCTAGGGCACTCCACCATTGTGTCGCCTAAGCAGCCATAGACAATGTGTGTGTGAATAGCCATGGTCACATTCCATTGAAACATTCAGACAATAAGCTGATTCAGACAATAAGGGCCATTGTTTGCCAGTGTCTGGTTTAGAAAACAAAACCCAAATCAAACTCCAGTGTGTAGGCTTTGCCAGTTTCTGTGGTATAAAAACTCCCACAATGCCAGATTTTACTACATATCTGACATCATTAAACCTGGAGTTGGGAGGGGATGTGCAGTAACAGACCTTTCTGTAGAATTTCCACCATACAGATGCAATAGGTGCCAATAACTAAGAGCATAGGTAATCTGTAAGAAAATAATTAAGCGATGGCTTACATATTTTAGTTTTGTTTCTGCTGGAGGCTAAGTCCAGCATGTCATAATAAATTTGAGAAGTCCTCAAAAGCTTGAATGGACTCTTTCAGCAGAGCTGAAAGTCTGCATGTTATTACCTGCTGCTGGAAAAGCTGAAGGCAATTCCCCTAACCTGACGATCCATTATTGTTTACAGGACCTTACCTTTGATATGTATATCTGCTTTGCTAAAGGGCAAAATGTGTGAATAAAAAGCCTTGGTCCAGACATTCAGAGAGCTTAGTCACTAGGGCTAAGCCTCCCCCAGCTCCCTCAAAATGCCTTTCAAATTTATATTTCTTGTCTAGTCTTATTCATTTATACACAGCCCTCCTCCATATTCCTGAACCCTAGCTGTGGAAAGACCCTGGCATGTTTCAAATATGATTAATTTACTTTTTAATAGTGGCTGTATTGAACAACATGCTTACAGAATTCAAGAATTTATCAACTGGCTGTTATGAGTTTGTGCAAGCTAGTCCCAGCACACTGTTCTAAAGATAATGGACATTATTCTAAGTTTTTCATATGTCTTAACTTTAATCCTCCTAACAGCTTTATGAGAGAAGCACTGTTGCTATCATACATTTATGGAAACTGAGGCACAAAAATTAACTGAGGCCTTATTTTGGAACAGTGTTTCGAACAAGACTGTCTAACTTGCTAGCCTAATACTGAACTTAACTTTTATGCTATCCTGCATCCCACAGTGGTGACATCTAGCTTAGACCCTACTGTACAGCTAGCTACATTGGTTAGGCTAGGAGTTGGGGAGTGCTTTGTAGATTAGTGCTTAACTCTGTTAGTCACACCTAAAAAGCAACACTTCATAACTTTTATAAACTTGGCCCTTATCTGATCTGTGCCTTTGAGTTGTAGATTTCCTTGCTCTCCATCCTTTGTACTGATGAGCTTCTATACTATTGTCGTGGTGTCACATTAGCTCAATCTCTGCTTTTCTATAGCAATTTCAGTCCTAGTCACTTGTCATGTAATTTATTGCTTTTCATAATTAACCTTTGAAGAAGAAGGAATGTGAAGTTGCAGCTCTGCATTCAAATGCAAGCCTTGCCACTTAGATACCTAACTTATAAAATGCAATGAGCATCTTATCATGCCAGGTGATTGTAGGATTAAATGAGCTCAGATGACAGACATGATGTTGGAACCAGAGTAGGCGTGATGGGAAGTAATCACACAAACACGGTGCGAGGCTTGTTAGAGAACGGTCTTTGCACCATTCTATCCTTGACCCAAAACTTAAAGAATGACATTTGAGTGCCCTTTTTAATTGGCCTTATTTTCCTCCTTACAGTCTGCTCAGCAAATGTGGACATATCAACTGGGAACTTGTTCTGGCTGCCCTGTGATAGAAGTATTATTCAGAAGACTAGAATCACTGGCCCTCACACACAGACTCTCTACAGAACGAGCAGCATTATACTTCATCTTCTTCTCGATTGGCCAAGGAGGGTCCTCTACTGGGTAGAAAGTGGAAAACACTTGCAAAGTATGACCCTTGATGGCAAAAACAGACAGGAAGTCTGGAGAGGCACCTGGATGGCGGACACTCAAATGACCTTAGACCTCGGCTCATCCAGCATCCTCTGGACCACCAAAGAACAAGGTAAGCACCACACAACCAGTGCAGCTGGAAGAAGCCGGAGGGGATGAGTGAGATCTTGCTTTTAGTAGGATTGTTCCAGTTATTCTTAGAACTAGCTAAACTATAAGCTCAAATTCTGATTTTCATAGTCAAAGGTTGGATACGAGTCACTTACATCAAACTCAGTTCTCACCTATAAGTCTAGACTTAGGATTTAAAAAGGAAAACTCCATAAATAGCATACTTAATAGCTTTTTGCAGTTTTCAAAATTTGTTTCTATTTCTATAAGAAGAAGTAATGGAACCAAACTTCCATTGCAAATGAAAGACAGGTGCTTCAGTTATAACTTGGTAACAGGTACAAGTTACACCGTGGAGCCAAATTTAATAGTCTTCCCACTGAAAAGCCATCTGCGAGGCCTGGCAGCTGCGTGCTGATGACCCGTGGTTGAGGGCACACATGGAAGATGATAAAGTCCCATCTGATGTGCCCACATGGCAGACCTACGCTGCTCTCTCTCCTGGAACTTTAAACACTTTGTTGGACCATCTTTACCTATGAACCAACAAAGCTTAATAGGAAGAATCTGTGCTTATTTTCAATTTGGGGTCACGGAACCTCAATCAAATCATGCCCCACAGGTTATTTGTGCTCTATCAGCTTGTAAGAACTCGACTCTTCCCTAGGGTTGCAAAGTCTAAGTCTCCTAAAAAATAGAACATATACTTTGAACAAGACCTGGAGCGACGGCATTATTGCTGCCCATGAGCCCTACCTGGTGACGATGGATGGAGCAGCGCTTGTGCTCTGGAACAGGAAGACGCTGGAGCCCTTCTCCATGTCCAAAGAGCCACACGTAAAGAAAATAATCATCCTGGCAGAGAACCAGGAGGTTCCAGGTGAGTCTTCCTCTGTGAGGTTATTCTATGAGATCCACTTTACCTGGCTCTTCTCAGAGTGTGTGCTTTTTAAAAATATATGTTTATTGATTGGGGGGATAAAATGGACACATATGTAATACCCTTTGTAATACTTTAAGCAATAAATTAAAAATATATATATATATATATATATATATATATATATATATATATTGATTTCTGAGAGGAAGGGAGAGGGAGAAAGAGAGAGAAATATCAATGATGAGAGGGAATCATTGATAGGCTGCCTCCTGCACACCCCCTACTGGGGATCGAGCTCACAACCTGGGCATTTGCCCTGCCTGGGAATGGAACTGTGACCTCCTGGTTCATAGGTCAATGGTCAACCACAGAGCCATCTGGCTGGGCCAGAGTGTTTTTATAGGATAAAATCCTGGGCATCTTTAGGTTTGTATGGCTTTTGTCCCAACCCCCAATTCAGCAGGCCTTCTCCTTAACTTGTCCATGTCCCAGGAGAGTAAGGATCTATGGTTCTCAAAGTTGCTAAATGACACAAGTCCTGGGACAATACTTGGAGAAGTCTGCACACCACAGTCCCTTCTGAGAATAATCTTGCACATTAGCATATTAGAGCTCTTAGTCTGGCAGTAAGGACAACCATTGAATTTTCTCTAAAGCAGTTTCCCAAACTGATTTTACTAAGGAGCCCCCTTTCTCTATAGTGGTAACATCTTGTGGAGAACCCATGTGAAGCTGCCCTGGGGCTGTGATTACCAACAAAAGCAGCACTCACTTTCTGTGGAAGCTGCACCTATTCATTCAGGGTGACCTGCCTAAGGCTGGGTCACCTTTGTTTCCTCATGTGAGCCCTGGACACAGAATCCAAAAGACTGATCTTGGATCTTGAATCTTGAAGCAGAAGAAGAAATCCTGTCAGAGGAGTCTAGGGCCTCTGTTGACAGAGCAGCTAGAAGTCCTAAGGAAGAGTAGAAATGAAAAGGGACAGAAGCATTTCTCTTTCATGTACTCAATCCACAAGCTCTCATCTTCCTTTTTTGTCTAAACTATTTTACTTTTTGATTCATTGTTTGGTTTAACCTGATCTTAATAAGAAGCATTAGGCACATGAACATATTTCTGAGGTGGTAAAGCGTGTCAATAAACAGTTAACTTTTTGGTAACAAATCCAATTTTGATGAGTCTACTGTGAAATCTGTTGGGTTTCTGTGATAGGTGCTGAAGAGTATGAGTTGGTAATTTTGCATAGTGTAACTTACACATCTCAACAAATGAGTGTCCACGTTACACTGGCTCCTGTCCTAGACCACAGATGGTATAGCAGAGAACCAAAAAGAACAAGTCCCCATCATAGAACTTACTTTATATTTTGTTCCCAGAATATAGCACTAGGTGGTGAAAAACAATTAAGGTTAAAGTTAATAGACCTGAAAGTGGAAAACAATTGGTCCAAATTCAAAGCCAGTAGATGATGGACGAATGTCCCACACTTAATCTAAAGATCTAGGCTCGGTTTCACTTTTCTTCCTATGAGGCAGAAAGGCATAGCTACCCAGCCATGACCTGGTTTTCTGAAGGAGGGGACAGCAAAAGCCCATCTCCACTGCTAAAATCTAATAGACTGACTTGCTGAAGCAACTGCTTATTCTAGATCCAGGGGTTGAAGGAGCAGCCACAATCACCCCTCCTACTCTTCCTCCACCACGCCCTCTACTTTGCACCCGATCCTCTGTTCCCTGTCGGAACGGGAAGGAATGCATTTCTCGGGAGTACCTCTGCGATGGTGAGCGTGACTGTCAGGATGGCTCCGATGAAGAGAACTGCTCCCATTTGTGCAACAGACCAGGTCTGTCATCATCTCCTCTTCTCAGTCTTTTGTTGCAGGTACACTGAGCAAAAGTATGATATGAATTGCCAGGCTGTTTATTATAATCACTAGGGGCCCAGTGCATGAATTCGTTCACCTTGAAAGGAACTGTGGGCCACGAGGCTGCTGAGGGCACAGGGGCAGGTCTCTGCCCATCCTCCATGCCCCTGCCCGGTTCCTCCCACCACAGCCCCTAGTCCCCTCTCTGCTGGCAGTCCTGCTCCCACTGCTGCTGGCCCCACTCACACCCACTGATGGTGTGGAGCAATTGGAGCTGGTGCCAGCAGCAGTTGAGAGTAGCAGCTGCTGCCCTGATAGCCCCTCAGGAGCAGGGGGAGGTGGAGAAGCCCTGAGGGGCGACTGGGGCAGGCAGCCACAGCTCACACCTACTGGGCGAGACCACAACACACGGGAGCAAAGAATTTTCAGTAACCACCAGAGGCTTGCCCTGATGACAGTGACCGGTGACCCGCCTTGGTCTGGCACCTCTACTCACCTGCTCCATCATCCTGCCGTGGCCAATGCTTGCCATGTTCTGTGTGCGCCCCTTGGTGGTCAGCGCACGTCATAGTGACCGGTTGTTCAGTTGTTCGGTTGTTCTAATGTTCAGTCATTTGCATATTAGAGTTTCATATATATATAGATACTTGCTAGATAAATTATCATAGATAAAAGTCATAGATTGTTTGAACACTGATTCTGTGAGCTTCCACTGCTTCTTTGCTTCCTCAAATTTGCTTGAGTGTTCCAATATTTGTCTTAATATAGGCTGAACTATAGAGTGCCCTAAATGGACCACTTGGTAGTATTATAATAAGTCATTAAAATAATGCAACAAATATGAGGCCATATTTAAGCAGCCCAAGCTGGCTTGCTAACTTAATTGACCAGAGCACTTTATTAAAGTTTGCTTATGGATCACCTGAGCTATAGAGTTCAAGTAAGATGTGGTCTATTTATCCTCCTAACTCGAGAATGAAGGTGAGTTCATCTAATTTTGAACCTTCAGTTTGACTGAGTGGTGCTAGCTCTCGACTCTTTCCATTAAGGGATCTTCCAGTGTCTGGACGGAAGCAAGTGCCTTGAGGAGAAGTACCACTGCGACGGGGCTCAGCAGTGCTCAGATGGGTCTGACGAGCTGGACTGCTGGAAGCCCACTGAAGACTGCTCTGTACGTTGTGACAACAAGACCCGCTGTGTCCCTAAGAGCTGGCTGTGTGATGGCAATGCAGACTGTTCTGACAAAGAAGATGAACAAGGCTGTAGTAAGTTCCAGGAAACTTCCCTGGAGTATTTTAAGTTACATTTCAGTTGATTTTCCTTATTCCTGGTAGTTAGATTCTATAAAGTTGCTGTGGACACTGAGTTAGTGGATATGGAATCATTGCTCTCAGAAAAAAATAGAGAGTGTGGTTTCTACAAGTCTCTGGTTGCATGTTGGTCAACCAATCAACATACAACCTTGTTTTACGTGTTTCTGTTTAAAGGCAACTTTATATACATTGTTGGCTCATTAATATTGAAATCACAGCCATCAGCACTGTATCTCATGCCTGGGCAAAGCTCATCTAACACATAATTTCTCCATAAGGCACACCAAGACTGACTTCTTGCACTTATGAACACTAGCCTGAACTTCAGCACTTTGCTGGGGGCAATTATCACCAAAATCAGAGCAAAATCATCAAAAAGTCTAAAAATGTGAAAATCATGGCCCTAAAGAGACTGAAAATAGCACACTTATGCACAGTATGGAAAATGAAACCAGAAGATAGAGCGTTGCCTTCCTCCACCTCAGCTGGAATGCATGTGTCGGACAAGTCAAATTTTTTTTTTTTCTGCTTTGCTGTATCTCAGCAAATGACCATGAAAATGTGGTAATGTTGCTTTTGGGGGTTCACAAGTAAATTTAAGCAAAGGGGTAAATGTGCAAACACTGAATCCACAAGTAATAAAGATCAGTTGTAGTTACTACACAGTTACCAGGCTAAGATGAAAGTTTCTGAGTGAGAGGATCCTTGAAGGTCATGCTATAACTTCCTTTTGCCATGATAAGATTTCCATTAATAGAAATCCAGTCTACTACCAAAATAAAGTATTATTTCTTGTTGCAATAAAATCACCCTCCCTGAAGATTTTAACTTTGGTCCTACATCTTCCTCTGGGATGGACCATCTCATTTGTTCCCCTCATTTGTATGAGATACACAATCTTTATATTTGTTCTTCTTAATGGCATGTTTCAAAGGCCTTAATTGCATGTTGGATTAGGGTAGAAGACAGAATGTAGAGAGTGGGTAATGGAAGATGATATATTTGGATGTGGAGGCAGCTGGGTACCTAGAGGATTTGACTGCACTTGGGCTTATCCTATATAATAAAAGGGTAATATGCTAATTGACCCTCACACCATAGCAAAAGATGGCGGCACCCACAGCCAATAAGAAGGGGATATGCTAATTGACTGTCCCACCCTCAAATATGGCAGTGCCCACAGCCACAAGATGGTGGTGCCCAGTCCTCTCAGCCCCACTGGGGCACCTGCCTCTAAAGTCCCCCAGTCTCCTCAACCCCCCAGCCACCCAGGGCCGGCCTGAGGTGCAGGCAAGCCTCAGATGGCCAGTCACTATGAGGTGCACTGACCACCTCTTGATTTCTTTCCCCAGCCGGCAGGCTCCGATTGCCCAATGGCAAACGGGAAACTGGGGCTCGGGGGCAGGGCCAGGGAGTGGGCAGAATGGCTGACCTCTTGGTCCCTCCCCACAGCCAGCAGGCTCCCATTGCCTGATGGCGAATGGGGAACCGGGGGTGGGTGGCAGGGGGGCATGGGACCGGCTGCGGGCAGCCGGGGAAGATGGCGCTGATCACAGGCCAGGCCTAGGGACCGTACCCACACACAAATTCGTGCGCCAGGCCCTTAGTAAGAATATAAGGAGGAAAGAGACACAGAAAGGAAGTAGGGAGGCATCCAAGGTATAATTTACTTTTTAATACATACTTACAGTTTTGCTGAGGAACTGATCCTTTTTCTTGAACCAAGTCAAGCAACTTCTGTCTATAGAATTTGAATCTAAGAACATAAATTATAGGGTGTGTTGGATATTGGGAGGGAATTTCTTCTTTCATGGATGACATTAAGGTTCTGGAGGAGGATTCCACTTTCCTTCCTATCCCAGGGTCCTTCCATTTCTGGCCCTCTGCCATTGTTCCCCAGGACGGAAGGATTTTCTGGGCCAGTTTAGTAGGCCTTGTCTGGCCTAACACTACTCAAACCACCTGTCTGCCCTAACACCTGCTGGGGCTTCGTTCCCAAGATGACAGGAGAAGACCAGGAAGTCTTTAAACCATTTTATTTTCCATCAAATCACTTCTACATCTTGTTGAGTTCTTACCTAAAGCTTTTATTTTTCAGTTCATGAAAAATGCAGCATATCTGAATTTAGATGCAAAAACGGCCAATGCATATCTTACTCTCTGCACTGTGATGGGAACCGAGACTGCCTGGACCGCTCGGATGAAGAGGGCTGTCCTGTTGCCTGGCCCCAGCAGTGCCCCGCGGGGGAGGTGAAGTGCCCAAGGAGTGGAGAATGCGTGTTGACAGAGTGGATATGTGACCACGACTTAGACTGCAAAGATGGAAGCGATGAGAAGGTAGTCGCTGTTCTTCCAGAAAGATAAAAATAGATTTCTCATCACAACAGGAACACAGGCTTCCCTGTAGGAAACTTGGGAAAACACAAAAACAGAGAGGTCCACCATGATTACTAGCCAGAAAGCCACTTGTAACTACACCAAAGTGTCCAAAGTGTTAACACCTCCTGTTGAAAGTCAAATTTCCAAGAGGCTTTTATTACAGGTTTCCAAGTGTTAGGTCTTGGTGCCCCACTCAGAGGTGCACTCTGAAGGTCTGCTCAGTGGTCACCATGGAGCAACTAAAGCTCCTACTCTGTGCGGGAGGCAGCCTGGGCTTGACTCCTACAGTTTGCACTTGACTTTAAGGAAGTACTTACTCCCTCATGTTGTATTTCCTCATCAGTAAAATGGGTATAAGATATGCCTTGTAGTGTCCGAAGGGTTGAGCGTGGATCTGGGGTATAGCAGAGTCACGGATGTCCCTCCCTTCCTCTTGCACATCCTGCCCCAGACCTGCGAATCCAAATCAATTAGGTGCAAAACAAGGATCAGGGAGCTGGGCTGTGCGTTAGGCGCGGTGGGAGGATTCCCGGAGGAGAGCTTCCGTGGACTCTTTTGCTTATGCCTCTTGAATGAAGACTTTCTAATTTGCCAAAACAGACTTTTCTTCCCGCTTCCCACTCCTATCTGTGAGCTCCTCGCCTAAACTCCAGCTGGCGTTTCACCGAGTGTGTAGGCCCTGCCCAGCCTTGTTGCAGAAGGGCCTTGAGGATTGTCCCCTAAACGCAGGCGTCTTCCTCCGAGAACCCCTTCCCGGGTGCTGATTGCCAGTGACACTGCGTCCCCCTCTGTCTCCACAGAGCTGTCACCCCGAGGAGCTGCGGTGCGGCTCCAGGCAGTGGTCCTGTGCCAGTGCAGACCAGTGCGTGCCGGACTCCTGGCGCTGCGACGGGCAGCGTGACTGCAGGGACGGCAGTGACGAGGCCGCGTGTAAGTGCGGGGCTCTCACCGAAGGGCGAGGCGGATGGCAGCTGCTCGGGCTGCTGTGAGAAAGCAGCTCAGCTCTCCCCTGCTGCAGGACCTGGAACTTTCCTTCCCCAGAATGGAGGCCTCCTGCGCACAGGGAAGCGTGGCCAGGGGAGGGGTGGGTGTTTGTGGGTTTGACCATCACGGCCGGGCATCATCCTCTGCAGGCGCCCCCGAGAAGTGCGGGAGTTCTGAGTTCCAGTGCCGCTCCTCTGCCTGCCTCCACCTCAGCCTGGTGTGTGACGGGAAGGAGGACTGTGCCGACGGCTCCGACGAAGGTGGACAGTGCTCGGCGTCAGCATGTGGCCAAGCACAGTGCTCCCACACCTGCTACCCGTCCCCCCGAGGCCCTGTGAGTGCGCCAGTTATGTTCCCAGCAGCTCCAAACGTGGTCTAGGCCCTAGCCAGGGGTGGGCCAACTTTTTGACTCGAGGGCCACAATGGGTTCTTAAACTGGACCGGAGGGCCGGAACAAAAGCATGGATGGAGTGTTTGTGTGAACTAATATAAATTCAAAGTAAACATCATTACATAAAAGGGTACGGTCTTTTTTTTTTTTTTTTTAGTTTTATTCATTTCAAACGGGCCGGATCTGGCCCGCGGGCTGTAGTTTGCCCACGGCTGCCCTAGACTCTAGGGAAGGCAGTCCCTGACAGCTCCCTAAGCTCTCAGTCTGTGCAGAGCGGTGCTGACCCACCCACCGGTGTCCCTGTGCCTGAGCTATTCTGGGCTCCTGGTGAGTCCTGTCTCCTTCCTTTCCTGTCTGGTGATTTCTGCAACCCTACCAGCCAGCCTCCCCAAACTGTACCACCACGGTCCTTCCCACCCCAGCTGTGAGCTCGGGGCCACACTTGGGGCTAAGCAAGATGTTTCTGTGGTTGTCCCAAGAGCCAAGTAACCATCCCTTCGTGCTGCAGCTGGGGAAGGGGAGTACCTACCCATACAGAAGTCCTTTCCATGTGAGTCAGATGGAATGCGACCTGCCCTCAAATTAAGAAGTGCCTATGCTCTCGTCTAGCATTATTAGTTGGCCGAACATAGTGGCCTTGATTCTGATGGGCAAGTAGAAGAGAGCTGAGTTCTCGTGCCTGGTCGTGGTAGCACCTCTGTTGGGAGACGGCCAGTTCAGTCAGGTCGGCATGCCTCTTCACTCTCTGATTGTGCTGGGCTCTAGCTGGCCTGTGCTGAACTTGGAAACCTTGTTAGCTCAGGACCCATGGTGGTGGCAAGGGTGTGAGGTGTGTGGCAGGGCTGATAGGAAGAAGAGAGTAACTGTATTCAAAATAAAGTTGGTCCTAAGAGCCATTTGAGCTACTGACATTGAATGTATTGCCACGTGCTTTTTATAGCAAGATCGAAGCCTTTTTATCAATGTTGTACTGTGTTCGGAAAGTCGTAATGCTTTCGTCAATCTCTTTCAGATATGTGCTTGTGAGCAAGGCTTCGAGCTGAAGAGCAGCGGCGGAAGCTGTGAGGATGTGGATGAGTGCCGGAGGTCGGGTGGTCGGCCTTGCAGTCAGACCTGTATCAATACCGAGGGCTCCTACCGCTGTACCTGTCATCCTGGCTACTTGCTGGAGCCAGATGGCCACACCTGTAAAGCAACAGGTTAACTGGAGCTGGGAATATCTCTAGGCTGGGTCACAAGCTTCAAGGTCCTAAATCTTCCAGGAATAACAATACAAGTCTCCTTCTCAGGTCTTAAATGCTCCTGGCAGCTTTGTCTGTCTTTAGAGCAAGATTAGCAGAATCTCAAAACACTCTTTTTAAACCTCTTATTTCAGACTGAATTTGAGTTTGAAAGAGTCTACCAATAAGGCATTATCATAACAAAACCATAACTGGGGCCTTGTACCCATGGGTCAGCCTTACCTGAAGCTGGAATAAGTATCGGAAGTCCTAACAAACACTTCTTTCCTGCCCACCTACCTCCAAATATTTAGTTAGAAATGTCGTTTTCAACTTAAGCCAACCATGCCTTTATTCTAAGTATCTTCAAATGTGGGTATCAGCTTAGCCATTACATCAAGGGAAGAGCTACTTAGATACCAGATGGCTGGTATCACAGCCCTGGCGATGAGAAGGCAAAGACTACTTTGTCCTCTGATTCTGTAGCCAGTGCTGGGGTTTACTGTTCCAACTCCTTAAAACCACACTGAAAGCAGTTCTTATTCAATAGGTACTGAACCGATCCTGCTTGTGGCCGTTCAGTTTAACCTGCTTCTCTATGGACTAAGGAGCTTGAAAGAAGATATTCTGGCAGCTACAGACAAGAACCTGGTTATTTTCTCTATTGACTATGACTTACTGGATCAGAAAGTCTTCTGGACAGAGCTCGGTGCAGAAAGTATTAAGTGGATAAGCATGGACGCAAAGAAGAAAGGGACTGTAGTAAAAGGTATGTCCCCTGCCCTTACTAAATACACATGGCATGGAAAATCAAATGAGTGGCCATTAATGTTATAAACATTGGCTTAGTTGTATCTCCTCAATTAAAAGTGGTCAAGGCTTGCTAGGTGGTTGAAATGGAAAGATGCATTGTCATCTCAGTAGACTGGTGAGTAAGCCACACTATCAGCCAGTGACCAATCTGAGCAATGGTCATCTTCTTCTACAAATAGCACTTTGGAGCATTTTTAAGAAGACTGTTTTGATGGAAATGCATATGCCAGTTGAAAAATTAATTAACATGGCATGCTAGCCTGATGCCTATGAACTAAAAGCTAGTTAAGAGCTATAATTTAACCTAAGTACACATGTTGAATGGTTTCCTCTCTTTAGGAATAAAGTCAGACTGTATGGTGGTCGATTGGATTGGGAGGAATCTCTACTGGACAGATGGCACAGCTGGCCAGATTTTGGCAATTCAGTTGACTGCTGTGTGGCGAGGAAAACCTGAATACACAATTGTCCTGGGTGATAACTTAAATCAGCCACGGTCTTTGGCTTTAGATCCCTTAAATGGGTGAGTCCAGGCATAACAATGTCTGGTCAAGTCCTTTAAGTGTGTTATTCCTCCTTAGTTCTTCTTTGGTTGTGTTCACTCACCACAGAACAAGTGAACTGAAGAAACCTTATCTGACTTTATATTGTATGGTGATGTAGATCAACCACACATAGTCATTTTGAAAACTTCTGGAGGAAGTCTTTTATCTCAGTAAAGTGAGCTGTAAGTTGTTACTTGGTAGCACACCTATACTTTCTTTTGCCAAAATAAGCAAATATACCTCTGAATAGAGAATTTTTATGGTTCTAAAATTGCAGGGGGGTGGAGAATGGAACTAGATATAGTATTTAATTTACAATAATGTGCTTGGGGTTGGGAGGCAGGATAATTGTATTTTGGAATTAAACCTGGGTTCTTCATCTAGTGTCCTTTCTCTGGGAACTTAGAAACATTTCCTACTTGGCAGAGCCAAGCCCTCATTGGGATGGATATATATATATATATATATATATATATATATATATATATATATATGGTTAATATGCAAAGTGTCCCCTTGGGAGTTCAACCAGAGACTGGGAGTTCAATCGCTCGCTATGACGTGTGCTGACCACCAGGGAGCAATGTGGAATGAAGGAAGGCCCCAGTCGGCAGCTGGAAGGCCCCGATCGGCCCTGATTGCCAGCCAGGCCTAGGGATCCTACCAGTGCATGAATTTTGTGCACCGGGCCTCTAGTATATATATATAAAATGAAAAAATAGCTGGGCTAGTGTGGCTCAGTGGTTGAGCATTGATCTATGAACCGAGATTGCAGTTCAATTCCCTGTCAGGGCATATGCCCAAGGTTGCAAGCTTGATCACCAGTAGGGGGCATGCAGGAGGCAGCCAATCAATAATTATCTCTCATCATTGATGTTTCTTTTTTGTTTTGTTTTGTTAATCCTTCCCCAAGGATATTTTTCCATTAATTTTTAGAGAGTGGAAAGGAGGGAGACAGAGAGAGAAACATTGATGTGAGAGAGATACATTAATTGATTGCCACACAAAGCCTCACCATGGCCGGGGATCGAGCCCGCAACTGAGGTACATGCTCTTGACCAGAATTAATCCCAGGATCCTGATTGTCTACCAACTGAGCCAAATCGGCTAGGGCTCATCATTGATGTTTCTATCTCCCTCTCCCTCTCCCTTCCTCTCTGAAGTCAATAAAAATATATTTAAAAATATTTTCCACACTGCGCCTCCTCTGAGTCTCGGTATGCTGTTCTCTTTCCTTCTAGTTGAAGAATTTCCCCTCAGCCAGCTTTCCTGTGGTTCTGGGTGATGTCCGTTCCGTCTTTTAGTTGTATTTTTGAAGTGGTTGTGCAAGGCAGCATTCTCCGGTGTTTACCTATGCCGCCATCTTGGTTCTCCTAAAAATAAAAAATAAGACAGAACAAAACTCAGGATTCAAAGGGAACCCAGATTGGGTATCCTTCTTGTTTTTCTCACCTTTTCAATACCTCAACCAGGAATCTGTTAATATGGTCCTCAGCAAAATGACAGTAGTTTTGATGCAGCTAATGGCTTGTGGCCAAGAATAAGGTCTGCGGCACATGTCTGCCGATGGAGCTAGCATACTTTCCAGCCCACAAAAGATTGTCAGGTTTCCTGAATATTTTCCATGCTTAGGGACTAATGTATTCCTAGCCTTCTTATTCAACTATCATGATATTTTACCCACAAATGAGGACTAAACAATCACCATAAAATATTAAGAAAACCTTTTACTACTTTACAATTTTGCTTAAGGAATAGACCAAGTTAACATTTGAAGAAAAATTAATTGGGCTTCAAATCACTGTTTTAAGGGATGAATTGATATTATTTTCTCTGAGGTAATGCTTTATCCCAAAGCTGACTTTTATTCACATAGGTTAATGTACTGGTCTGAAATTGGAGGAGAACCTCACATAGAACAAGCTGGAATGGATGGTAGCAGGAGAAAAGTACTCATCAATAAAGGTCTTGGCTGGCCAACCAGCATAGTTCTTGACCAGTTGAGTTGGAAGATATTCTGGTCTGATGACAAATTTCACTGTATTGGCTCTGCCAATCTAGATGGCACTGGGATTAGCGTAAGTGTTGTTTTGGTATTAGATTTGTACAAAATGTTATGTGCCTTGTGTAAAACTCATCCCAGAAACCTCACCTTCCCCATTTTAGATGCTGCAGTTAACACAGATCAAGAGCCCCTTTTCAGTCGCTGTATTGGAGGATGAAGTCTTCTGGTCTGAAACAAAGACAAGAACAGTACAGCGTATGAAGAAGATGACAGGCAAGAGCAGGGCTGTCCTCATCAAGCGTATTGAACAGCCTTATGGACTCAAGGTCTATAATGCACTCTTCAAAGTATCCCCCCCCCCCCGCCTTTCTCCCTGAAAAAGCTACATATGTGAACTTCCCAAAGTACAAACCGGAGTGACATCCCTCTATAATGATTAAAAAGGAAGATTTATTCATCTGCTATGTTCAAGGATTCAATAAGGTATACTTACATCTAGCTGTTTTCTTCCAGATAATGCACGAAGTCCTACAGCCCAGGTCTTCTAATCCTTGTCTGGACACTGGATGCTCTCACTTGTGTCTTCTGAGCCCACGATCCAAGGGAAGCTGTCATTGCCCGGTCGGACTCCTGCTTGCAGATGATGGCATCAACTGTGTCCCTGTCAAGGAGTCTGCCTTTCTGTTCCTTGTGTTGCCCACGGTTATCATACAGGTATTGTCCACAGGCATCCTCATGTGTCTGTGCTTGGGCTACATCCTGTTTCAGGCTGAGTAATCTGAATTCTTCATGTGCAGTTATAAATAGTAGGAGCCCTTTCCCTTGGAATGTTCTTCACACATGACTTAAATTTTAGTATCCACTGTGTGCTGGGAACTATCATGACCAAAATAAAGTAGATATGAAATAAGAACAAGTTCTACTTAAAATCATTTAGGAAATACTTAGTACATCAGAACACAGTGAGATTAGTTTAATTTAGTTTAGACAATTTTGTTAAGTTGTCCAAGCACCTGGATAATGATGTAGATTCCAAATACAAACAGCTTGGCTCCATCCTAATCTGGAGGTGGAGGCAAATACATTTTGTGAGGGAACTTTTCTTAAACCATAAGGAGATAAAAGGTAGTGACAAGCAAGTCACCCCTAACTTTTAATATCTAGAGGACTTGGCATTTAAAAAACAAAACAAAAATTTTGGAGTGAAAGATAGATTTTAGCTTCCTTAAGATCTTAATAGTCAAAGCTCACTTAAAGGGGAGGGTCTTTAACAGAAGAGTAAATCTTCAAAACACCCAAATTCAAGGAATTTAAAGTCCTTGATGCTTCAGGGAAGGAGAGAAATAACTGCTGTCTGCTTTTAGAAAATAGAATATTTGAAAATATGGATTTAAGTATTTAATAGGAATTTAACATTAATGCAAAATCAAGATAATGAATTAAACTAGACTCAACTGGTACCATCCATTTAACTTTTTCATAGATTTATCTGAAAAACATAGAAACTTTATTAGGACAAGCAACTTTACCAGAACATAGGGTACTTCCCTTTACCAATCTGAACCAGCTGGCATCAGTGGACTACCTTGTCCAGGAAAAGACACTCTACCTTTCAGAGTTGGATAATGGTGATATCAGACTACTGAGGCTCAAAGAATCTGGAAAGCTTTCTTGGAGGAAAATCTTATCTGCGAAGGGGACAGTAATCGACCTTGCTGTGGACTGGTTGAGTGGAAACATATATTGGATTGACAGTGAAAACCCGCATATCAATGTAGCTTCATCCAAAGGCCAGTATTCCACTGTCTTGTTCAGCAACAATCTGTCCCATCCAACCTGTGTTGCACTCCATCCACCCACTGCAATCATGTGTTTTGTGGATCTGGGTTCCCAGGATGGTGGTGGGCATGGTTCCAGCATCGACTGTGCCTCCATGGATGGCATCAGGAGGAAGGTGCTGTGGCAGAAATCCCAGGTCCCAGTGGGCTTGACCTTTTCAGATTCAGGGACCCGAGTATACTGGGCTGATACTGGTAAGTAATGATTACCTCCACCCTAAATGGGAGTCCGAGGGACCTTGGCCAGAGTGAAGTAGAAATGTTCAGTTTTCTGGTCTTCAGGCAAAATAACTTCAAATATCTTTTAGGTCTGAGTTTATATTTTCTGTACCACTTTCTAAACAAATACAATCATTCCCCATCCTGAGTTGCATATAACAGCCCATAGTCATGCAATAGCTCCTTTGTGAAGGCATATTATCAAGACCTTAAAAAATATGCATGAGCAAATATTTGTGTATCATTGTTAGAGTGGAATGAATGAATGAAGAATTGGCCTTCAGAGAGTGGATGAAGATAGTCTCCTCCTGGAGAGGAGGCAAGACAAGATGTAAAGAGTTGAAGGAGAGAGCACAGCTGTTTGGGCTAAATAAAATAAACCCAACCTCTCTTTCTAGGGAGAGGACTCATAGAAAGTATTCAACAAGATGGCTCTAGATACAGAGTAGACCGCAAAGGAATTCAGGGCCTTAACCTCTTTACATATGGTCAAAGCATGATGTTCTGGACAACAATTGATGATGGTAGGTCTGAACTCTGTATCTGATTGTCTTTGTGATCTGAATTTACTCCTGTGTATCTAAAGCGAATCGGCTACTGCTTAGGACTGATCTCTGCTGTTGTCCTTCTTTTAGAAGAAAAGCCAAACAACGTCCCTAACAAAACATGTACGTGTAACAGTGATTCTGTGACTTGAGGGAGCTTTAACTTTTTTTGGTTATTCTTTGTACAGTCCAGTTCTGCCTGAGATTTCTGGCATTTGTATGAGGCTCTCTGCTTTGGAGGACACCTGTTATGGTAGAGAGAGAACTGGACCAGAAAATGGAACTAGGTTGTATAACTGCTCTGTCAGTTAGTAGCTAGTGGCTGTAACACCTTACCTGTAAAATGAAGACAGTACCTGTTTCAGTTGACTAAATACACATGAAAATACCAGGTGAAATATAGAACATCTTACACTTGCAAGGTATTTCTAGTATATTCAGAGAGATTGTCGTAAATCATAGTGCTCTAATATATTGTTTCTGGTTAGAATCTAGACTTGATAAAACCGGAAAATGCACAATTTATGTGTTTAAAATAAATGTGTCTCTTTATATTTTCCAATTCTGGTCCATTGACCAGTTGGGCTGGCCACATCAGAATTTCAAAGACAAATTGTCAGATCCTACCCCAGCGATGTTAATTTATTAGGTATGTGAGAAGGCCTTTACCATCTATTTTAAGATTCCCCTGGTGACTCTTGTAGCAGAGAAGCCATTTTCAGAAATGTTCTAGAACAATGTTTAAAATCATTATCCATCAATTGTATGGGCTGCATCTAAGCGTCATATATCCTAATTTCCTGTCTTTAGATATCTGGGCATATATGAATGTTCTCAACATAGCTTATTAACACCTGATTTTATTTTGGAGAAAGGCATAGGATGTTGTCTTTTATTTATCTGAAGTTTCTTCCCAGAAACATGATTTAGAAAAATACATACCTCTTCTGTAAAGCTGTTGTTCCTCAACTAGAGTTTCTGCAAACAAGTGACAGTTTTCACATTGAGCAATATTCTTTGCCCAGGAAGTTGTTTTAATTTCACTTTTGTTAAGGATTGTTCACTGCCTTTTGTTTCAGCCCAAATCACTAAAGTTTGGTACAGCAAGGCAGAACTTTCAGAAAACCGGTGGTTCCAAGTAGACCTGAAGATTGTGGATTTAAAAGTTTACAGTAAACTTTCTCAACAGGGTAAGTGACTCTCCATTGATTATAACAGCACTGAAATCTACTGGATTTCCCCATGGAGGGGATGGATGCTCCCTCCTACATTATCGCCTTGAAATATCTTTGAATTTTCCATTAAAATATTTCTCTGGCAAATTCCTATAGATCTACACAATTCCCTTGTCTTTATGCAGTTATATACAGTCTGTTTGTGGTGTATAAGTATTTCGGTTACTTATTTAGGAAACATAGTAGTAAGTGTATTGGACTGCAGTTTGGCACACTTGGGTTCTATTTTCAGTTCTATTATTGTAGGTTAATGATAATTATGGTATTATAAAAAATCCCTTTTAGCTCTAGGGTGTCTTCATTCTACTATTGTCACTTGTATCTACTTGTGATGTCAACTAATCCTTGAAATATCAACTGGGGGTGGTGCTCAGATGTTTTTCTCCACATGTCTATGGACAGAAGTGGAGTGCCTGCCTGAATTTTTGGGGAGGATGATGATGAGCTTAGTTGAAGTAGTAAGAGAAGTGATCTGTTCCTAGTGGAGATTAACCCCAACAATGTGAGCTCACATAGTTCATCATACCTACCATTACCATGGGTGATTCAGTATATACATTAATCTTAAGAGAATGCTGCCCCACTGCTTTGTTTTTGAAAGCTAACCTTTCTAGCTGATATTATTAGTAGTCATGCTTAAACTCTAAAGTCTAGACTTTGCAGGATGAACCTTTTAGAATTCTTCAGTGTGATAAATGGTCACATCATAAAAGCGATGATAATCTGTTGCTTAATTCTGAGAACCAGAAGGAGTGTCTCTGTCACCCTTAAAGTAGGTTTTATCTATACTACATGCATACCTATTCCACAATTCCTGGAATATCTTAAAAGGTAAACCCTCACTTCTAGATATAAGATATAAGCTTTGAAGAATTATGAGAAGCTATAAATGACTGGCTTAATCAGACTATTCTCTCTCTCTCTCTCTCTCTCTCTCTCTCTCTCTCTCTCTCTCTCTCCCTCCCTCCCAATTCCCCCCACACCCTCTAGCAACCACCAATCTGTTCTCTATCTATTATTCTCAGAGGGATCATAGAAACCATAGCCTCCATATTTTCATCTAAAGAGAGCTTTATTTGTAAGAACCTTCTAGCTCTGATGCTGGGTGCTTGGTGTGAGGGGAGAAGAGAAGTCACAATGGGATTTTGAATGAATCAGAGTTTACCTCAATTATTCATAAGCCCATCCGTTGTCTGAACTCCTAGGTTCCTATAGCCATTCTTATTCATGAAGTAGAATCACCAATCACTTAGTACCTAGTTGACTAAAAGAAATTAAGTTAATGAGATGTATCCCGTGGGGAAAATATCTGGATCCTATAACTCTGATAGTCTATTTGCAGAAGAGCCTTCTGAAAAAAATCTAAATCAGTATATTTGTGGGGGATGGGGATCCACAGGTAGTAACAGCTGCTCAAAAGACAATGGAGGATGTAGCCACATTTGTTTACCAAACCCTGAAGGACAGACTTGTAAATGTTCCAGTGGCTACTACTTGGCTGACACAAACAGATGTATTGAAGCTGTCCGATGCTCTGCGCCATCACAAGCCTGTAAGGATGGTCAGAAATGCATTTCCATGGAGCAAGTGTGTGATGGTCATGCTGACTGTCTGGATGCATCTGATGAAATGGGCTGTGAGTAGCTCCTATTCATCACCATGACTGGCTTACTTTTAGTATTATCTACTTCCTCAATATTCCTTAGGCTTTTATTCTCTAAATGATTACATCATTATCACTGTACACTCTTTAAACTGAACAATAGGACACTTCCGATGGGGCTGTTGGATGTAGATTTGAACCCTTTGTGAAAAGCTGATGTGCCCTCTGTACTGATTTTAGAACAGGTAATGTGATAGTGAGCTCCGAAGGGCTAGACAGTTTGTATGTTGCCTGAAAGAACACTCATTTAACCTAGATTTGACTCAGTACATTTTTGATCACTTGGTGAGCATAGCCAGGGGAAGTTGGTTAGGCAAACTATTTGTCTTGTCTTGCGTCCCTCTTTTTAATGTGGAAATAGCACTTTCTACCTCACAGAGGTGTTAAGAAATACAAGAGAATGTGTATAAGGCTGCCATACTAGTACTTAAATGCTACCTGTAAATGGCTGTTACAGAAATACTGTGCCAAATAGTGCCTTCATGGAACAGCGTTTTCATGGCCAGTCATCTGAGCAGCTATATCTAACCGCCATCCTCTAATTCTATAGTTCAGGCTCCAGTGATATCCAAGTCCTATAGCATAGAATTGAAGAGGCAGTGGGCTTGGTACTGAGACTGGTCATTCCTAGTAAAGGAAAAGATTTGGAAAATGAATCTTACAGGGAACAGTTCTCATTACTTCTCAATTTAAATCCTCATCTTCTAAAACCCGACTGTCTGGAAGATAAATTATTGCCCCTTAACACTTCATTTTAACTAGGAAAGACAAAGACCAAAGATCAACAGTTGATTCTATGGTCTTGCCCTCCCTGTGTAGGCAGTGACTCAGAGTGGGGAGTGTCAGTGAGTGAGACATTTATCACCCTCATCACCTGCTTTTAAAGCCAAACCAGAAATCTAACATACCTTCCCTTGCTCTCCCATCCCTGGTGACCTAGGCCCAAGAGTTACCTCTTTTCCTTAATAATGATTTCACTCTGACTTTTACATAGCTTGTTTTGGAGGGGGTGGTACTGGGTGCATAAAGTTAGATTGGCTTCCCCTGGATATACCTTACCATGAGGGACCCTAAACTGTCCAGGAGTGGAAACACGCCTGTGGACCAGCTTAAGAAAGAGGCAAGAATAGTTTCATTGCTAATATTTACTTTGGTCTTAGTGTTCACATGAGGAATAACACTTGTGCCAACAATGACAGAGAATATGGTGAAGTGCCTTAAACACAAAGTTAACTTCAGATTCCTCTGTGGTTAGAAGCACCCTGTTGCCTACTGCCTGCCTAATGCGTGCCCCTCCTACCACCACCATGGAATCTGGTTCAATACTTGTGACTTGTAGATCTTGCTAAAACCTAGAGTTTACTTGAACTCAAAAAGTTTTAAATACTTATATACTTACATTATATATATATTTTTATAGAGAGAAAGTGAGAGGGATAGAGAGTCAGAAACATCGATGAGAGAGAAACATCGATCAGCTGCCTCCTGCACACTCCTACTGGGTATGTGCTAGCAACCAAGTACATGCCCTTGACCGGAATCGAACCTGGGACCCTTCAGTCCACAGGCCGACGCTCTATCCACTGAGCCAAACCAGTTAGGGCTATATACTCACATTTTAAAGAAAATCTTTCTAGCCTATACATTTACTATTTAGATCTACCACACTAATTCTTATAGAATAAAACATAGTAATTGATGGAATCTACCTTGGCTAACCTATACATACCATCATCTAAAAGTAGATGGGTATGGCCAATAGACTATTCCTGAAACCAAACATTTTAAGTGCTGTAAGATATGCAGTTTTTAATATAAATTTCAATAGATTTTTTTATTTGGCCCCAAGTAATAGTAGTGATTTATGATTTTATAAAGTCAACCGTATCTGGTTTAGTCCTTTAGAATTCTTGTTCTTCTGACATATTTCTTAACAGACAAATATGTGTATATACCCATACTCCTACCTACTGTTTTTGTAGGTGCCTATCCAGATAAAACCCATTCAACACTAACACTTGGAAAGCTAGAGGCTGGAGGAAGGGTGACTCCTAAAGCTGCCCAACCACTCCAGGCTGCCAAGCCCCCCAACGCTAGATATCTGGGTCCAGAAGAGACGGATTATCCTGTCAGAAAAACACTGATCCCCTCGATTCCTGATAGAGAAAGCAAGACCTCAGAAACCAACAAAAGAGGGAAGCTTGTTCAGCCCAAGGACTCACAGGGGGCAAAACATCTGCCCTGTGGCAGCGATTTCTGTAATGGGAGGGGAATCTGCACCATGGAAGGAGCGCTGAGAAGATGCAGCTGTCCCATGGAATACGGTGGAGACTTCTGTGAAGAGGCAGCGCGTGGACCTGGCCCTGGCTACATCGCCCTCAGCTTCACCATCACCTTGCCAGTTGTTCTGGTAGCTCTGGGAGCATTTGTGTATTTCAGAAAAGAACGTGAACGAAAAAGGTGAGCGGCTCTTAATGTCCTGATGGGAGAGTTTTATTCCCAAGAAGTTGCTTCTAAAATAAGATGAATGGGGTTGGAGGTAGGAGTCCACTCTAGAAATTTGTCCTCTGAGAAAGGCTTGAGGTTATGAAGCAGCCTCCCCTGTTAGATGACCTGAAAAAAAAAATAATAATTGGGACCATCTTTTTGAGTGATTTCTGGGGCAGATACATCTGCCTCAGCAGTTGTCAGTGGCACAATCTCTGGGGGATTGAATAAACTGAGGAGATTCCCCACCAATGAGGCAGAGCTGGTGCCAATGATTGTTTGGAGGAAGAATTTGTTAGGAGAGGTGTATTAGTTTGCTTGGGTCGCTATAACAAATACCACAGAGTAGGGTATTAAACAACAGCAATGTACCTTCTCACAGTTTTGGAGGCTGGAAGCCTGGAATGAATGTATCAGTGGGGTTGGTTTCTTCTGAGGCTGAGGGCTGGTTTCTCCTGGAATTGTAGATGCAGGCTGCTCTGTGTCTTCCATGGTCTTTCCTCTGTGCATGGCTGTGTCCTGTTCTCCTCTTCTCGGACACCAGACATATTAGATTAGGGCCCAAACTAATGACCTCCTTTTAACATAATTACTTCTTTAAAGACTCTCTTTCCAAATGTGACTACAGTCTAGCAGTGATGGCGAGCCTATGATACGCAAACTCATTTTTTTGGTTGACTTTTCTTTGTTAAATGACATTTAAATACATAAAATAAATATCAAAAATTTAAGTCTTTGTTTTTACTATGGTTGCAAATATCAAAAATTTTCTTTATATGACATGGCACCAGAGTTAAGTTAGGGTTTTTCAAAATGCTGACACACCAAGCTCAAAAGGTTCGCCATCACTGGTCTGAGGTAATGGAGCTTATGACTTTGACATATGAATCTGGAAGAAACTCCACTCAGCCCATAACAGGAGGTGAAATAAAGAAACTCAGGAAAGATTTAAAGCAAAAACATTGTTTTGTCAAAGAGTTAGAGAATCACTGGATTAAAGAGACAAACAAGAATAACAAAAATCACGATTTAAATGGACACAGACACTGGGGCGGTGGGGGCTTGCCCGGGGTGGGAATGGCTGGCGGGGCAGGGGGGCGGGGGCGGAGAGGGTGGTCAATTGGGGTAAAAGAAGACATATGTAAAACTTTAGACAATAAAAAAAAATCACGATTTAGAGTAGGAATGATGGCAAAATAAGCTTTAGAGTAGGGCGATATAGTAACTGAAGAAACTGATTAGATAAGTAGACATTAAATAGCCTATGTATCAAGAAATATAGAGCCCTAACCAGTTTGGCTCAGTGGGTAGAGCGTCAGCCTATGGACTGAAAGGTCCCAGGTTCGATTCCAGTCAAGGGCATGTACCTTGGTTGCAGGCACATCCCCAGTAGGGGCTGTGCAGGAGGCAGCTGATCAATGTTTCTCTCTCATCGATGTTTATAACTCTCTATCCCTCTCCCTTCCTCTCTGTAAAAAAATCAATAAAATATATTTTAAAAAAAGAAATATAGAGATGACAAAAATTGTAAAAGTTGCATCTCTGCCCAGCCTTCACGTTACAGCCTGAAGGAAAGGCCAGGAGAAGTGCTTGTTTTTGCCCAGGGTAGCACTGGTTAGTTAATAGCTAATGGTTAATAGTAAGATGAATGAGATGCTACCCTTGGGGTCTGATTGTCACCACATTAACTTGCCGCTTGTGTCCAGGTGCCACTTACCTGTCCTTGGATTCAGCACCCATTGCCTCCTGTTACCTAGTTCCCCTCAATTGAGACGACGTATCATTTCAGAAGTTAAATGAATGCCTAGTAACAAATAATAATTGACTCAAGAGATGCCCATTCTAGGTTGTTTGCGTTGTTAAAGAGACAATCAAAACTGTGTAATTCCTGGGGATTCTTTCCCCCTCCCCACGTGGGAGTCTGTGCTGTGAGATTCTTTCCCCTTCCCCATGTGAGAACCTGTACTTGTTCTTCAATAAAATTTCTACCTTTGCTATACCAAAAAAAACCCCCAAAAACCAAAACAAACAAACAAACAAAAAAAACCACTGTGTAATTCCTTAAAAAATAACCTTGACTAGGGCACACGTTGGCCCTTTCTAAACATTTGCCAATTCCAATTGCTACCTTAAGGAACAACTCTTTTGACTTTGTTTCTTTGATTTCTAGAAATAGTACAGCCTCATCAAGAAATTTGAACAGCCGTAAAGAACATGACCAAGAAGAAGAGAATCTAATGAGCAGTGAGACTTTTGTCAATGAAGTCTATGATGAACAGGTATGCCTGGAAGTGTCTTTGAGAGAGAGCTACAGAATGACCCTTCTGGAAGGTCCTAGGTGGGTGAAAGGAGGCAGTGTTAACTAGAGAATGATGCGATTATGTATATCAAATGAATGGTCAGTAATATTTTTTGTCTTTAGACGCTGTTCCATCTTTAGTTATTCAAACCGGAGTGAAACATGCATGAAATAGTAATCAAGAAATTCAGCTTTTGCCCTAGCCAGTTTTTCTCAATGGTTAGAGTGTGGGCCAGTGGCCCGAAGGATCACAAGTGTGATTCCCAGTCAAGGGCACCTACCTCAGTTGCAAGCTTGATCCCTGGGCCTGGTCAGAGCATGTGTAGGAGGAAACCAATCGATGTATCTCTCTCACATGAATGCCTCTCTCTCTCTCTCTCTCTCTCTCTCTCTCTCTCTCTCTCTCTCTCTCTCTCTCTCTCTCCTCCTTTTCCTCCTCCTCCTCTTCCCTCCCTTCCCACTCTTTCTTAAAAAAAAAAAATCAATGGGAAAATATCCTCAGGTAAGGATTTAAATAATAATAATAACTAAATAAATAAGTAGTGTTTTAAAAAATTAAAAAGAAAAGGAACTTCAGCTTCTGGTGGACTTCCACAAGGAGTCCAGTTCTATTGTGGGGTGGGCTGTGGGACGTTATCAGGGTTAGTTGGAATTACTCCTGAAGTTTATAACTCCCTGTGATTTCTTCTAACTTCTGTATAGCTCAACCATCTCTTTGTTTTCCTTTGTTTCAACGTAGTGCATCTTCTCTAACCTGAACTCTCTTTTCTTACAGGAACTGTTGACCTCTTTGCAAACTGATTAATGTGATTTTTTTTAAAAAAAGAAGCAGAAGCAGCTCAATAAAAACTGTTTATACATTTCATTGTGTACTGTTTTAATTTCTGGAACAGTTTGTGGCCAATGGTAACTCCTTATTAAAATAACTGCTTTTTCTTTCTTTCTTTCTTTCTTTTTTTTAAAGGGCAGGAAGAGACTTTGAGAGGTAATGAATTATGTTGACTAGCTTTTATTTTTAATATATTTTTATTGGTTTCAGAGAGGAAGGGAGAGGGAGAGAGAGAGAAATATCAATGATGAGAAAGAATCATTAATCGGCTGCCTCCTGCACGCCCCCTTTTGGGGATCAAGCCCGCAAACTGGGCATGTGCCCTTGACAGGAATCGAAGCCAAGACCCTTCAGTCCGCAGGCAGATACTCTATCCACTGAGCCAAACCGGCTAGGGCTAAAATAGCTGCTTTTTCAATCGGAGGCAGTCATCTGGTTTTGTTGGTGGGTGTTGATTTCAGAATGATCTCCATGTTACTGAGGTCACGGTTTATCAGCAGAAACTTTCTGATCCCAGTACCGGCCCAGAACTAGTCAGGGGTTCTGGATTTGAATCTTGGCTCTGACGATAACTTTGAGCTACTTAATTTCTCTGAACTTTTTTCTCCGTCTTAAAAGAGGGAATGATTTATCTTAAGTCTTTACCTTTCAGGATAGAGGTCAGGTTTCTACACTGCAGTAAATGTGCAAGGGTTAGTTCCCTACCACTCCCTCTCTCAAATTTTTCTGTGAAGTTAGTACTCACTTTTTCTGAAAATTTGTAAAATCAGCATTTTTCTTATGCTTTCATATGATTCTAAAACTAAGTACAGGTGAGCTACTTTTCAGACGTAGAAACTCAGATTAATGATTTGTCTGACTTTGAAGTAAAGTGGGTGGATTCTGTGGGCACAACATATGGAGTTATGGCGTGGACCAGGACTCATGTCAACTAGCTCTTGCTGGCTGGGGAAACATCCAGATGCTAATTAGATCCCATGTCCCTCTGACAGCTTGTACCTCAGCTTGTCTTCCTGGATCTACTTTACTCACACCCACATAAGGAATCAGGGCCATTGACTCTGATAGGAGACAAGTAACCAAGCAGGAGTTTGGTCTGGAATTCGATAGGAGCAACTTGGGCAAATCACTTGATCATGAAACTGTTTTCCCAATGATTAAAATGGGATTAACCGAACCTACATCAGGCCAACTGGGCATCGAATGAACATGCCTGTGCGCTTAGACCTGAGTCTGACAACATGAGTCCCAATGATAATAAACAGCTGGATGACAAACATGCTTTTTAACATAAAATTTTCATCCTCAAATGACTTTTTCTGAAAAATATTCCATCTTAGGCCTCTTGCTGCAGACAAGTTCCATGAGAATGCACCAAAAAGAGGCAAGGAAACAGTCCCCATGGGAGACTAGTTTCGTTAAAACACAGGCTGCTACTACTTCCTGTGAAGTTCATAAAGTGCCTGTCCCTTTGCTTAGTCATCCAGAGTGAAGTCAAAGGGCTCAAAGTCTTTGCGGCAGCGGCAAGCCAGGGTCTCCTTCTCTTCCTTGCTGATCTGACACTGCCTCCAGTCAGACTTGTCAGGAATATTAAGGATGGCTTCACTTGCCAGGACCTCCCTTCCAAACTGCAAAGGAAAATTCTTTGTAATTCTGTGGAAAAGCTTCTCTCCTGTGTCAAGTTCAACATAAAAATATGCTGCTCCTGGCTATGCAATCTGCTTGATGTCAGAGTGCTCTGGGATTTCCAACAGCTCTATCTGCTGCTCCTGTGCCTGGGTAATGAAGGCGTCTCTAATGTCATTAGTAGCGCAGCGGCTGAGTGGCACAGGCATGACCTGTAGCTGGAGGTGATGACTCTTATAATTTCTCTCAAATAGAATACATCGTTTCCCTCGACTCTTGGAAGACTTTTCTTGCTTGGATCTGGTCTAGGCCACTCAGAGTTTCTTGAAGAATGAGTCTTATGGGCTTCCAAGCAGAAGGAGAAGTCCTAGACTTATGACTGAGCGTGTAGTACATAAAATAAACGGTGTTTCCAATCAGGTGTAAAAATCCCCCTGGAATCAACCTGACCTGAAGACCAAACGCTGGGGCTCCGCCTTCCTGGAGGCTGGGAGATGCAGCAGGGTATTAAGTTCCCTCAGGGGCCCAGCTACCTATGACAGAAACCATTTCGGCACTATCGTTCCTTCCACCCCTTCTCATCCACAGGGTGAATCTTAGGTGTATCTTGCTACCTGCTCCCAAGAGCCATCCTCACTGCCAAGTTTGCCCTTGGCAGGGCTGTGCCTCTCTCTGTGCAAAAGTGCATAGAAATGACACAAAAGAATCCAAGCCAAAGGCACATGTGAATGATGCACAACAGTATTTCCACCTTCTGGACACGCTTAAGCAGCTGCCGATGTCTCCCTTCCTAGTAGCCCTTGAGCTCCACCAGACTTCCAGGCCTTGTGTTTATCTCACTAGCTCAGCCTGCTTTCACATTCCAATTCCTCTCAGCCCCACCCTTCTAGTCTGCAAGCCCCATTTCCTTCTTTGCCCCATAAACACCCCTATTCCCTGTTCCTGGGAAAAAGGAAGCGGACTGCAGCCGAATCTTCCAGTAGGTCCTGTGTGCAGCCTTCTCACCTGTTGCTTTTTTATATCTTTTACTATTGTTGGTTTCTTAGGAATGTCTGCCTAAGTGTCACCCTGCCTGAATCTGCTTACCACACCCTGTTATGCTTTCCCTATTCAAGAATTTATAAAACACACCGAATGTCCTTTTCACCAGAAGGACTTCATTTCATAAATGGACATGTAAGTTGTGTGTGTGTGTGTGTGTGTGTGTGTGTGTTTGTTAATCCTCCCCAGAGGATATTTTTTCCATTGATTTTTGTTTGTTTAGAGAGAGAGAGAGAGTGGAAAGGAGGGGGAGAGACAGAGAGAGAAACATTGATGTGAGAGTGGCATATCGATTGGTTGCCTCCCGCATGCACTCTGACAGAGTCAGGGATCAAGCTTGCAACCGAGGTATATGCCCTTGACTAGAATTGAACCCATGACCCTTCAGTCTGTGGGCTGACACTCTAACCACTGAGCAAAACTGGCTAGAGTGAATACTTAAGATTTTATATTTAACTAGAGGTCCAGTGCATGGATTTGTGCACGGATGGGGTCCCTCGGCCTGGCCTGTGCCCTCTCACAATCCAGGACCCCTCAGGGAATGTCAGACTTCCAGTTTTGGCCCGATCCCCACAGGCCAGGCCAAGGGACCCCACAGGTGCATGAATCCGTGCACTGGGCTTCTAGTATGCATATAAGATCCTCGTTTAATCTCCTCCTACCCTACCTCTTTCCCTTTCCCTGTGAGATTTATCAGTCTGTTCCATGTTTCCATGCCTGTGCTTTGAGCATCTGCCCCCTGGTGTTCAGTGCACATCATAGCTGCTGGTCCAACGGTCACTTAGGCATATATATATATTAATAACCACCCCTATCCCTTAAATTGTAATATGTCAATTTACCTATTTGGAGCAATGACATGTTTTCAACTTATAAGAGCCTTCCATTGTGACAATCTCTTTATAAGGTGTTAATTTCTTACTTAATTTCCCTCCACCTAATACATGGGGCAGTAGGTCTATAGCAGACATTAAACTTGAATTCCTTATAAAACCTCAGGTATGGATGATGGGAGGGTGTACCAAGGTCCTACTACTTTAACTGGCTAGAGTGAATACTTAAGATTTTATATTTAACTAGAGGTCCAGTGCACGGATTCGTGCACTGATGGGGTCCCTTGGCCTGGCCTGCGCCCTCTCACAATCCAGGACCCCATTGTAATATGTCAATTTTGGGAGGTTTATAAAATTCAGAGAAACCTAGAAGTAGATCATGGAGTTTGTTGCTATCAGACCAATTACTAATTTTACAGATCTATTCATTTCCCCAGCCTTCACTGTTCACATTTCATGTTTCTCCTCTCAGCCTCATCTAATTCTTAACCTGCACTCTCAGAATATTACATTTATACAGGCCCTCTGCTAACATCCAATCCAGTCTTCCCAGTTGTACAGGCGAGAAAACTGAAGTTCAGTGCTATTAGTGCTACCAACAGGAACTGGGCCTGGAGTGGGTCTGCTTCGTCTGGCCTGTAGTGTGTGGGTTCTGGACTTTGTGTGGGAAAAAATTTCACACTAGTCTCCCTCTTTTACTTACTTTTAGAGTTTAAAGTGAAAGCAAGTTTATGAGTGAAGCAGTGAAACCAAGGTGGCCATTCCACAGACAGAGCGTCCTCACTCCCTCTTTAATTTCTCTGCTGAGTATCTGACCACCTTCCCTAAAATATCGCCCTTTTCTCCAGCCCTTGACCCTGGTTTATTATTCATTTTCTTTGTATGCATCTCTCACACTAGACCGTGTGAGTTCCATGAAGGTGGGGCCTGGAATCGTTTGTTTTCCAGGGTGTCCACCAAGGTGCTGACAAAATGACAGGCGCCCCAAAACTTAGGAGATGAAGATCAGTAAATAAAGAGGGCGGTGGCTGAAGCATCTCTGATAGTTCCTCCCACAGCCTCCCCAAGAGATGGACAGCGTGTGCTAAAAACCTCACCCCTCCTAAGTGAGGGCGTGCAGCCAGACCTGCGAACGGGTAGAGCAGGCGCTGTGCTAATGCAGTGTCGGCTCTGCTTTCACATTCCTCCCTCCTCCAGGCATAGCTTGAGCAATCTTGAGAAGACTTCACCCATTCAATGAGAACACATATTTTGTATGCAATTAGGATTATTAAACACAAGTTGCGATGGCATACGATAGGTATGAAGGGCTAGAGGCAAGGTGGCTGTGCCATTTCCCATCATTGTCTCCACTGTGGTATGGTTGCTGGGTAGCTGGTATCAAGTTCAGGGTGAGTTTTCACCCACAACAGCAACTCCTGAGGTGCTGGCCTCCTCCAGCGTCTTAAGTCTCAAACTCATCAGTTTCTGTGCTGTGGCAGAGAATGGCCCTGAGGCCCAAACCTGACCAGGCTGGACGCAGGAGTCTCTTTCCATGCCAGCTTGGATATTTTCAGGAGCAAAAAGATGTATGGGGGGTGGGGGCAGGGGGGGGGGGTGGAAGGAGTAAATGGGGGAAAACAAGGGGACATGTACTTTTGATAGGGGGGACCTACAACTTGGTAGATAGAGCACCTGAATTAATCTGAAAAGTAATCATATTATTTTAAATTTTAGAAGACATACATTTATGTGAATAGGAGGTTAAGTTTCATATATGTGAACGAGAGACCTGGTGCATGAATTCGTGCACAGGTGGGGCCCCTCCCCCTGGCTAGCCCTGATAGGCCCCAATTGGGGCAAGCAGGCTGTGAGGAGGGACTGCAGGAGGTTGGTCACCAGCTGAAGGGAGGGACTGTGGAAGATTGACTATGGGAGTGCATTGACCACCAAGGGGCAGGGGCAGCTCCTTCATTGAGCATCTGCCCCCTGGTGGTCAGTGTGTGTCATAGTAAGCGGTCGACCGGTCATTCGGCCATTCGGTTGCTTAGGCTTTTATATAGAGAAAATATATAGATTAGTCAGCTCAGGTGGCCATAGCAAAATATCATAAATTTGTGTGGCTTAAACAACAGGAATGTATTTTTTCCGTTCTGGAGGCTGGAATTTGGGGTCAGGGTACCAGCATAGCATCGTCCCATACACCAGAAAGTGGTGGATTGATTATCAGTCAGGGCACATGCCCAGGTTGCAGATTCAATACCCAGTCCAGTGAGTGCGGGAAGCAATGTTTCTCTCTCACATCAATGTTTCTCTCTCCCTCCTATGAGATAAATTAAAATGAATGATAAATAAATAATGTTCTATAAGTATGGTTTTAACAGGAAAGACATTAGTGATCTATGAAGTGAAAAACTCGTTATAACACCTATATACATCATGACCCCATTTAAAAAATATTTATTGATTTCAGAGGAGGGGAGAGGGAGAGATAGATAGAAACATCAATGATAAGAAAAAATTACTGATCAGCTGCCTCCTGCACCCCCCCTACTGAGGATCGAGCCTGAAACCTGACCAGGAATCAAATCATGACCTCCTGGTTCATAGATCAATGCTCAACCACTGAACCCCACCAGCTGGACCCCATTTTTATCAATACCAGGCACATGAGGTACATTGGCAAGATCTCACTCCTAGACGAGAGTGCCAGAGGTCAGAGGCAGTGCCCAGTGACCTGTTTTGTGGGAGCTGGAAGGCACCTGTGGGGCAGCAGTTTCCCGATCCCTGGGTCTTAGCTGTGCCAGAGTGTCCTAGAATTCAGTTGTGGCTGAGGGGCAGCTCCTCCTGCTGGGCAGGGAGTCTTTCCTGGGGGCTCAGTCTAATACCCACTCCTCCAGCTTTCCGATGATTTCCCAAGCACCAATTCCCCATGCTAAATTCTTTCCTGCCTAAAAGAGCAAAGATCTGAAAACATTTTGGATCCTCTACTTTCAGCGAAAACGATGCTGCACAGGGTCAGGTCTGAAAGTGGGTGAGGTGTTGCGGAAGGCTGCCTTCTTTGAGTCTCAGCTTCCTCTTCTGTAGAACGGAGACCAAAGATTATCTGTTCATAGTCACTGAAGACTGTGGCAGCTGTGTTTCCCGAAGATGGTCACAACATTTCCCATTCCTCCTGTGGCCTTGCCACTTTCCGCCACGTCCTCTCTCTTGAAGCGGGACTGACCTCTGACGCCCTGGTAGCCAGTACACTGGTCACCCGCAGAATTCCAAGGCCAAGGCTGAAAAGACAGTGGGCGGGTTTGCAGCCCCTCCCACTCCACCAGGGTTTCCAGCCCTGCCCATGCCGCTCGGGCTCCGGCTGGCACAGGGCCTCGCCCTCCCTGCTTGCTTTCCCTCCATTATCTGAGCCACCCCAGTGCCTTGCTGCACACCATGGCCCGCCTGCTGGTGCTGCTGGGCCCAGCAGGCAGGGTAAGCACCCGTGTTGGGCCTTGCGCCTCCTGGCTCCTGGGCGCCACCCCCTACGCCCCGCCTCCCCTATTCCTGCGGCTGCTCTGACAGCCGGGGGGGGGGGGGGGGGGGGGGGGGGGCCAGACGCCGGCTGCTGTGCGTGGCCTGCGGGGACTGTGGCGGCCACCAGGCAAGCCTCCCTACCCCATTCCCAACTCGGGCGTCCTGATCCCGGGTCCACTTGCGCCAAAGGAGAGCTTTTCCCATGCAACTCCCTGAGACCCCAAATTTCTTCCAGCCAAGGCGGTTGGCTGACTGGCCCTGCCCCCAATCGGGGTGTTGGGGGCTGATTGAGGGCCAGGCTGGCCGGGGGTGGGGGTGGAGAGCTATCGGGACGTAGATCAGGCTGGTTGGCTGCTTCAGTTTGCGTTATAGCCACCGATCATTCTGGTCATTCCGCTGTAATGGTCGCTGGGCTTTTATATATTGACTAGAGGCCCAGTGCACAAATTTGTGCATGGGTGGGGTCCCTCGGGTGGCCTGCAGAGATCAGGCCTCAGCTCATGCTCATAGCCTCATAGCCCCACAGCCCCACCTGGCACCCTGCCTTGGCCTGGTGCCGCCCCCTCACCTGCTCTACCATTCCATGTGTGGGGTGATCAGCAGGGCGATTGGGCCCCTGCTCGCACTGCCTTGGCCTGTTTCCACCCGCTCAACTGCTCCACCATCCTGCTGCAGTCCTGCTCTCACAAGGGCCCCATTGGGGCTGGCATTGCCTCTACTGCCACCCGCTGCCAGCGCTGCATCGCTGGCACCCGCCATGTTCTGCACCGCCCCCTGGTGGTCAATGCATGTCATAGAGAGCAGTCAAACTCCCAGTCTCCCAGTCCAACTGTCTGAAGGGACAATTTGCATATTAGGCTTTTATTATAGAGGATAGGAGGTTAAGTTTTTCTTAAAGTTTTCTTTTTAAGGCCTGTGCAAAGCAATTGAGGAGATGACTTAGCTGTGAATCTAGGAAGCAGAACCAATAAGCATGGTCAGGCCGACCCATCAGGAGTCAAAACATCATCTCATCACCTGATGACTAATTACAATAGCTGACAGTCTGTGGACCCTCAGGCCTGCACTTAGCTGCATTCCTCACCCCAGCCCCTTCCCTTTTATAATTCTGTCCCTTGAATCTTGCTGGAAGGCAGGATCTGATGCTTGTAAGTGCCCTGTCTTCTTGGTTGGCTGGCCTTATCAATAAACGCCTAATATGATTCAACCCTGCCTTCTTTATTGGACACAGCGACAGGCAGCCCGAGCCCAATCTGTAGTTTCCCGGTAACATAATAAAGATTAAACAAGAAGTATGTAGGTTTTAAAGTGAGTTTTGGTTTCAGTTCTGTTGGTAGGGCAAAAATAGAGTTTTCTTCGAAGCAAATCTTAATCTCCAAAGAGGAAATATTTTGAATATAAGCCAGTGGATAATTGGGGAGAAAGGAAAAGTAAAAACATACAAAGCACCAGTTTGTTTCTATCAGAGCTTCCCTAGAAATAATATGGGGCATGATGATGCAGAAAGGACTCAATGAATTTGGTACTTGCCAGAAACCCAATGTCTTTATGTCATCTGCTAGATCCTGGTTTCTCAGGTGCCTAATCCCTTTTTAAAATATATTGTACTGCTAATTCTTCCCTTTTGCCCTCCTCTTCAGTCACCTCCTCCTCCTTGATCTTGGAAAATTCATAACACACTGTTAAAACAACCCTATGCAGAGAAAAGATTTTGGAGAGAATCACTCCCCAAACTACAAGAGTGCTAGTCATTTTTTTAAATCCTCACTCAAGGAGTGTGGATATTTCTTCCATTGAGTCTAGAGAGAGAGTGGAGGGGGTGGGGAGGGGAAGGAAGAGGGGGGGGGGGAGAAAAACACATCAGATTGGTTGCCTCCCACACGTGCCCCCACCATGAGTGGGGATCAGATCTGCAACCCAGGTACACGCCCTTGACCGGGAATTGAACCCGTGACCCTCTGGTGCACAGGCTGATGCTTCTAACCATTGAGCCATGCCAGCCAGGGCTCTAATCTGTTTTGAAGTGTTAGCTGAAAAAAAAAGCAGTGTTGCCTTTTCTCCATTCTGCCTCTGTTCCCTAGAGGGTAGCCCTTAACTCAGCTAGACGGCAAACTCTCCCAGGTCTGATTATGTGCTGCCATGGGACTGAAATTTGAGTGAGGCCCAGGCCCAGTGAAAGCCTGGCAGCCCCAAGTGGCGGCCAGGAACCATCAGCCTTGGCATCTCCAGGGAGATCTTAGGAAATCAGTCTCAGGCCTCACTCCAGACCCATTAAATTTGCATTTGAAAAAGATCCCCAAGGGATATGCCTGCACTTTAAAGTTTGGTCACAAAAAGATAGAAACAGGTAATTCCAGTACAAAATGGCAAAGGAAGTGAATCCGTATTATTCCTTCCAGGGGTACTGAGCAGCCTGAGCTATTCAGTTAGCTCTCTAGCTGTTATCACTGCTTGCTGAACTGATCCTTCCTATCTCTGAATTGGCTACCAAGGGCAGGTTTTAAAGGCGAGATTCGGTGCAGTTAAATGCACCTTGAAATCAATCACTTGGAAATTTAGTCCTGCTCATGAACACATAGCTGCCTACCTGTGACGAGGCATCACTGTTACAAGAGGAAAAGATTTCTAGTCGCACCTCATGCGGAAACTGGTGCTTACAGTTTTTTCAACAATAGACTTGGCTTTGCACAGAAAACAGCGTGAACCTGGAAATAAAGCAGCCAGGCATTGAAGGGGGGCCCGCTGGCACCTTTTAGTAACCTTATGCTAAGAGGTGTGAAGATCTGATGGCTGGATTTCAGAAACAGTGTTAGTAATGACGGCTTGAACTGGAGACAAAAAACGTCTGTGGGCGTACTGAGAGTCTTACTTTCAAATTTTATTTATAAATGAGAGATACATAAACACGTATACTTTAACCTGAAGTGATCAACATGTTCCATTCTGCACCAAATGTTTAATCCCTGGTCCTCTCTCTCTAGGGTGAGGTAGCCAAGGGACGCAACAGTATAGCATTAGTCCTTTCATTCTTCTTTGGCTTCTAGAAGGGAAACTCTGGTGTGACCTCAACTTTCACACCAAAAATAAGTAATAAAAAAAGATATATGTTAGGTGTACACAAAGAAACGTAAATAAAGGTTAATCAGGTCATTTCATGCCATAAAAGCCACTAACGCTGCTGGTATTTGCATGGCTCTGCATTTATTTTTAAGAGCCTCATGCATACATAGCCAGCAACACACGGGTCTCTGAGAGTTTGCTTGAAAAGTAATTATACAGCAGGAAGAAATTAATGTTTAATTACCTTGATGCAAAGTTCATCAGCATTTCAGAATATTGTTTCAAGGTGTCAGATAGTTTTTGAGCCTCTAAATTTGCTGATGTGGACTTGTTGTTATTGTCCCTGGTCAACATGATGCAAAGTCGCTCTATGTCCTTCAGCTAAAAATAGGAAAAGTCTGTCACTCTATGAGAGGCCCCTGGTCCCTCTGGAGAGAAAAACTAACCTCTGTAAAGAGAAAGCCCAACCCAACCTGAGCCCATCGTCCAAGGAGTCCAATTTGGCCGCAGGAAAGGACGATCACCCTCCAAACCACAGGAACAGGAAAGGGGTCCAGGTGTTCCCAGGGGCAAGGTAGCCAGGTGTTCCCAGCGGCTTACAGCTGGACGGTGGCGGCGAGTCCCCCGTCAAGGCTGGCGGGCGCCGCCTACAGGTCGGAGTCGCAGGGCAGGGGGCTTTGGCAGGGCCGGGTGCTGCGCGAGGAGGCGCCCTGGGAGCCGGCCCCCGCCTCCCCGTCGAGCACGTCCACGGGGTTGGTGTAGGTCTTGGGCGGCGGCCGCGGCATGGGGAAGCCCACCCTGGGCCTGGCAGCGGCGGGGCCGGCCTCGGCGGGCCGCGGCCGGTGCTGGCCGTCGCTGTAGTACTTGATGGCGGGCGTGAGCGCGGGCTGGGGCCAGTCGACGTACACGGTGCTGATGCTGGGGTGGCGCGGGCTGGTGCGGGACGCCTTGCGGCGGCGGCGGCAGCACTCCTCGCACCAGGGCGCGAAGCTGAGCGCCAGCGAGAGGCCGCCCAGCAGCAGCAGGCAGCTGCCCAGGTAGCCCAGCACCAGGCTGTAGCTGACCTCCACCGTGACCGGGCTGGCGGGCGCGGGCAGCACGGCGCGGTCCTGCAGGAAGTGGTTGTACCAGGACACCGGGATGAGGCTGAGGAGGCCCGCGGCGAAGAGCGCCACGCCCGAGGCGCCGGCCAGCACGTAGTGGGGCTCGTCCGCCCAGCAGCGCACCCCGAGCGACGCCAGCAGCAGCCCCAGGGCGGTGACGGCCAGCGAGGTGACCATCAGGCCCCGCGCCACCAGCACCGGCTCGGCCTGGAAGTAGCCCAGCTGGTCCTCCTGGCCGCACTCGCGCTCGCGGCTGCTCTGCTCGCGGCACATGTCCCACAGGCCCTGGTACAGCACCACGTCCCTCGGCTGGTCCAGGAAGCCCTTCACCAGGCGCCAGCCGGGCGCCAGCGTGCTGGTCAGGGTCAGCAGCAGCCCGCAGGGCGCCAGCACCATGCCCAGCGTCATCACCGCCGGCGTCCGCATCTCGGGGCGTCGGGCCGCGCTCCCGCGGGCCGCTCACCTGCTGCCTGCCTCCTCCCCCGACGCCTCCTCGGCCCCGCGGCCCCGCGATCTCAGGCCCCGACGGCCCCGGAAGCGCGGGGCTCCGGCCCCGAGGTCGGCACGGGCGCCCCGCTGTCTCCGGCCGCGGGCGGGACGGTGCTCACTCCCGCGCGCCCCCAGCTCCCTCCCGGCGCTCCGGCCGCTCCGCCCTCCCGACCGGCCGCCAGTCGCAACCGAAACCACTCGCGGGCGGGTGTGACCGAAACCGCGGCCCGAGGTGCGGGCGTCCAGAAGCGGCCGCCGGGGTCCAGCCGGTCCGGGTGGGAGGGGCGAGCGGGAAGCGGCGCGGCCCCGGGAGGGCTCGGGGTTCGGGGGGCGCCAACACCTGCCTCCGCGGCCGGGCTGCTCCGGGACCGAGCAAAGGTCGCCCCGCCTCCGGCTCCTCCGGAGGCTCCGCGGGCCGTGGGCGGGGAAGGAGAGAGGCGGTGCCCCGGGACGGCGGAGTCGGCTCAGTGGCTGCGCCGCTTTTCTGCTTCTCGTCTAATCGCGGTTGGCGAAGTGTTTCTCCCGCCCTGGCCCTGGCCCTGGCCCTGGCCCGGGGTGTGTCCTCCCCTCCCTCCTCTCCGGCGCGCACGGGCCTCCCTGAAGTTTCAGGCTGTGGTCTTGCAGCCACGCCCAGCCCCATGCGCGGCGCCTCCTTCCCCGCAGCCTGGTTGCCGGGGGCACGCGTGCACCAGGATCCCGAGGCGTGTCCCGGAAGATCGCACTGGATCATTTTGTTCAATTAACCGGTTTAATGTGCTTGCTAAAGGCTCAGTCGGTGTGGCTCAGTGGTTGAGCGCTGACCTATGAACCAGGAGGTCACGGTTTCATTCCCAGTCTGGCCACATGCCAGGTTTCGGACTCAATACCCAGTAGGAGTCATGCAGGAGGCAGCCAATTGATAATTTTTTCTCATCATTGATGTTTCTCTCTCTCTCTCTCTCTCTCTCTCCCTCCCTCTCCCTTCCTCTCTGAAATCAACAAAAATATATATATTTTTAAAAGGCTCCATAGTCCAGATTAAGTTTGACTCAGAATCAAAGCGAATGTGTTTCTGGGATGAGGGATTATTTTCTTTTATTTCTCAGACTCCTGAAAGATTTTGAGGCGCACACAAAAGAGGGATGTTACTGGGTGTCCCGTCTACCACACTTTTCAGATCTATCTAACTATATAGGGCCCGGTGGCCTTCCATTGTTTTTGAGCCATTTTACAATTCAGTGAATTGTAGAAAACCTGTGTAGTCCTGCAACTAATTTTTTTCCATAGAAATGCAAATGAGTTTGTCAGTAGAATGTAAACTGACCAGTTTGGCATTGATTTCTAAATTTATTTTAGCATGCCTGTTTGCCTACATATATTCGTTATTTACATTCTTTTTTTGAACTGGCTGTAACATCATACCAGTTTCATTATTAATGAGAAGATAAAAATTTTGACATGCGTTCATTTTATATTGTGTCATAATTTTACATTTTTCTAAATATTCCCTTTTAGCAATATTTTCCTCATAGTCTATATTTCTCAAAATGAAAGTATACTATCTTTATAATTAGTTAAAATTAAAATGTTCTAAAAATCCAATTAAGCATTTGTTTGAAATAATTCTGAACATTTTATTTTTTAATTTATTTTTTTAATTGTAGTTTACATTCAATATTATTTTGTATTAGTCTCAGGTGTACAGCTAATTCTGATCATTTGAGTGTGGGCAATAGGAGTCACTACCTTTCTTGGAAAAAGTTTTAATTAAAAAATTGTGGTAAAATAAGGAAAGCATAGAATTTATCATCTTGACCATTTTTAAGTGTATAGCTCATTGGCTTTAAGAAAATTCATATTGTGCTACTGTTATTGGTGGAGAGCTCTCCTGGTTCCACCTGGCTGCTGGTGGGAGTGGGCTTCTTGCAATATCCAAAGAAAAAGAAATTTCTGAGACTTAGAATTTCAGTCTAATTCTAAGAGTGAGATATTGTAGAAAGCTTTATTTCAGTGGACTTACACCCCTAAGTTTCCAAGGTCCCATTTCCCTCTATGCTGCAGTTAGGGCTGGGAGTGAGAAATAGAATGGTGGGGACTAGCTATAATGATAAGAAATATCAATCATACTCTGTTAACTGTGACTGTTTTGTTCTGATTTAAGTACATTCTGACCTGGCTGGGAGTTGTACGCTCTGGGACCTGGGAGTCAACCTCAAAATGTGGTCCATTCTCCTTACCCAAGAACTGCCTAGCATCATGGAAAAATTAACAGCCTTGTTGCCAAAACAATGGACTCCCTAGAGGTGCCCACCCTTTGCAACCTCCAGCCCATATTGCTTGTAGCCTGTAACCAAAATAGCCATTTCATTCCTTTTGCATACCCATTCTTATTCCTTTTGCCTGTTTCCCCATGTAATCTTTGTCCTTCTAGCCAATATTTGCGGCTGACTTATTGGGAGGTTGGGGGGGGGGGCGGGGCGCAGGTAGAGCAGATTTTTGTGGATGACCTGTTGCTCTCATGCTGCCGGCAATATTGGAAAATGAAAATGCTTATCTATGATTCAACCCTGCCTCTGCTTAACTGGTTTACCTGCTAACAGGCAGCCTGGGCCCATTCATTGTCTGGTTTCCCTGCCATGGAGGACGCGCAGTGTGACGTCAATAGGGCTAGAATTAAAGCAGTTGCCCAGAGTTCCCATTCCACGTCTGCACAGTCTAACCCAGCACCAGGCTAGCTTAGTTTGTGCTTCCCACTGCAGCCCATCAGTCCATTGTGTGTGGGGTCTGCAGGGTCACATGGCTATGGAGGGAACGTGGGCAGGAATAAAACTAAAGGAACCAGAGAGCCAAGAGAGAGAGCTCCTTTGTCTAAGGAATTACGTATTCCCAAATTTGGGGGGCCTGCATGGGCTCCACCCCCTCTAGCCAATCCATGGTTTCCCAGGCTAGATTGATAGGCAACTAACTTCTCTATGTCACCCTAACTTCACATCCATCTTTCCCTTTGTCTGGTGCCTTCCCCCTCTGTAGGGAGTGGACCCATGGTTCCTTGAGGAAATAAAACTGCAGTTTCCGGGTGAAGCTGCCCAAATGACATGCCCATAATGTCTGGCCTTCTTTTTTGTTCCCTCCCTATCCTATATAATCCTATATAATAAAAGGCTAATATGCAAATAGACCCAATGGCAGAATGACAGGTCGCTATGATGTGCACTGACCACCAGGGGAACGACAGTCAATGCAGGAGCTTCCCCCTGTTGGTCAGTGTGGTTCCACAGGGGAGCACCGCTCAGCCAGAAGCCGGGTTCATGGCTGGCGAGCGCAGTGGCAGTAGTGGGAGCCTCTCTCACCTCCATGGCAGTGCTAAGGATGTTTGTGCAGGGAGCAGGCCTAAGCCATCAATCGGACCTCCCCTGAAGGCTCCCAGACTGCAAGAGGGCACAGGCCAGGCTGAGGAACCCACCCCAAACCGTGTGCATGAATTTTGTGCACTGGGCCTCTAGTTATTAATAACAACTAATTACAATAGTATCACTGCTACCACCACCATCCATCTCCAGAACTTTTTCATCTTCCCAAACTGAAATACTAACCACTTTTCAATAACTCCCTCTTATCCCATTTCTGTCACTACCCCTCTTATCCTCTAAGCCCTTGGCCACCACCATTCCACTTCCTGTCTATGTGAATTTGAGTACTCTAGTATCTATGACTGGCTTATTTCCCGTAGCATAATGTCTTCAAGGTTCACCCATGTTGCAGCAGATTTCAGAATTTCCTTCCTTTTTAAGGCTGAGTAGTATTCCATTGTAGGTATACTCCACGTTTTGTTTATCCAGTCATCCTTTGATCCATACTTTGCTTGCTTCTACCTTTTGGCTACTGCAAATAATCCCGCTATGAACATGGGTGTGTGTGTGTGGAGGGGAGGGCACATGACATTACCTTACTTGGTGCTTGACCAAAAAATGCCATACTGGTTGGTTAAGATTATGTTTCTGGGAGAGGGTGAAACTGCAATGAGATAAGGTATTAAATCTAGGTTTGATAACAACAACAAACAAAAAATAAAAAAATATATAATACAATTTAAAAAAGAAAAGCAAAGCAAATCAAGGTTTGGTCTCATGGGTTTTTAGCATATAAGTGACAGCATTTTGGGCCCATGGTTACTTTCTTTAACACAATAAGTTGCACACCGATGACGTATAATTGACATACAATATACCACACGTATTAAATTTGTTGTTTTGACATATCAGTACACCTGTGGAACTATCACCATACCCAAAATAATAAACAAACATATCCATTACCCATAACATTTCCTTCTGCCCTTGGTAATTTCTCATCTCTCCCTGCCACTCCTATTCCCAGGCAACTACTGATCTGCTTTGTCACTACAGATTAGTTTGTACTTCCTAGAGTTTTGTATAAATGGAGTCATACAGTATAAATTGCGTGTCTCCCTGACCTATCAACCCCAACATAAGGATCTCCTGGGATGGCCACCTTGGGTAAATACGGATTCCAACTGCCTGGGACTGTCCAGAGGATTCTTAGGCTTAGGGACCCATGGGACACCAAGTCAGTGTGGCCAGAAAAATTGAAATCCCCATCAGCTCTGAGAGAGTTGCTTTGAAAGCACTATAGTTTGTCTCTACTTTGGACCCTAAATGAGGTTGCTTAGAACAGCAGAGAGACTTCATAAAGACTTTATGGGCTCTGAATCCTCTCCGAAAAGTCATTTCCTTCGCACCCAGATTCCTCTATGCAGTGAATGAAGCCCAGGTGTTATTTATCCATGAAGAGGAAGGAATCCTGTATGTTCTGCCTCCTAATCTCTCCAGCCATTCACTTCTCTTTCTCCCCCATTGCCTGTACCTCAGCCCAAACCATCCTCTCATCTTTCCCTTTAAGCTGACTCCTAACTGGTTTCCTACACCCAGGCTTTCTCTCTCCCTTCCTGTTCCCCAATAGGCCCTCAGAGCCTATGCTGTCCAGTTTAAATCCCATCTTGCACCTGCATTAACCCTTTATAAGACCTTCCACAGTTCCTCCCCAGCCACACTGCCTGCCCATCACCTCCTCCCTTTCCCAGTACCATCTTCTCACCCAGAGCCCAGGAAATCCAGATTATTTTCCTCATTTTTTTTCAGTGTTGTCTTCCCTTTTGCCTCTAGATCCTTGCTTATGCAATTCTCTTTTCCTGGAGTCCTGCCTGCCACTTCCCAACCCCAGTGCATCCTTTAGATAATCACTTCTTCTGGTGTGTACTTCCATAGCTCCCTCTTCCATCCTAACACTTGCCACAATTCATTGCTCCTTTGAGTCATCCAGTTTTCTAGTTAATCTGTCATGTTTTTGTGGCAGACCTCAGGGCTGTCTGTTCTGTTTTGCCCTGAAATCCATCTCCGTGCCTGGCCCACAGTAGCCACTCAACAAATTAATGATATCTCTTTCTGCCCTGTACTCATTCACGTAGCATCCACAGCCTGACCAAAATAGACTGTAACATGCAGCTCAGTAAACAAGTTGGGTTGAATATTTGTTTTTCCTCAGCATAGACAAGAATGAGATAATGGGATAGCTCCAGATTTTTAAGACAAAGTGTAAGCTGATGAGGGTAACTTTCTATGGTAATAAAAGAAAGACAAGATTGAGCTAAAAATAGCATGATTCTGGCCCTGGGCTCTTTGTTCCATGGACTTCAGGACCTCCGAGGTCACTGTAAGGCTGAGTGAGAAAGAAAGCGTGAATCATAGTGTGGCAGGAATGAATTATTGCTGAGATTAGTACCTGTCCGTGTAAGCTGATCCCCAGCTCTAGAATAGTTCTTTTCTGAAGAGGGGCCCTAGGGCAGGACAAGAATCTGTTTACTGTGCCCCAGGTTTCCTGATGAATGGCAGGCTCCCAGTGACTAATTCTATATTTAAATTGAAAAAAAATTTTTTTATTTGAGAGAGAGATTCGTTGTGCCACTTATTTATGCATTCATCGGTTGTTTCTTGTATGTGCCCTGACAGGAGATCAAACTCCCAACCTTGGTGTGTTGCCAGTGACTGATTCAAAAGGGTCTAATGCTGGGTCCCTGTTCGCCTGCAAAGGCTGCGTCTCAGATCCACTACTTACAAAATCCCAATCTTCTGCAGTGACTTTATCTTAGAAGTCACGTTACAAATTGTGATGGACAAAGAAGGGCCCATCAGATCAGTGTGCTGTGGTGAAAAGTTCTCAGAGTCCTATACCTGGCCTTTCTATTGTTGATGTAAGAAATATCTAAACCCGTGGAGAATTTTTTTTTATTGATCGAGATAGAGAGAGAGAGAGAGAGGAGAGAGAGAGAGAGAGATTTGTTGTTCCCACTTATTTATTCATTCATTGGTTGCTTCTTGTATGTGCCCTGACTGGGGATCAAACCCAAAACGTTGGTGTATTGGGACAACACTCTAACCAACTGAGCTATGGGCCAGGGCTGTAAAGAACTTGTATAAGAGTTTATTTGAGCCAAACTGATAACACATGTCAGGAAGCAAGATCTCAACTGCTCCAGAGAATAACAGTTTTGCTTCTTGGTTTTTTGTTTGTTTGTTTTACCCAGTAAGGAAGATTACATGGAGGTGAGGGAGGGAAAGCAGGTAGGGATTGGATTACAGGATAGTTAACAAGAGACTATGTGCTTTCTTGAAGGGTTTCTTGTGCTTTCTTGAGGTTACAATTTGTTTCAAAGGTGTGTTGACTTAAATGCACAGAGACAATGGACAGGGCTTGCTTAAGACAAAGATAAATGTTATACTAAAAAGTTATCTACCCACCATGACCTACCCAGCTATAAATTTATGATTAGATTATGCCCCCCCCCCTTTTTTTGGTCCACACTATTTTACTCTTTCCACAGAACAAGGCACTAAACACTGTCACTAGTTTTCCAATGGCAAATCTAGTTCATTAAATTGTATAGGATAGTGAAGACCTTGCAGGGGAGTGGGGGGGGGGAAGGGATGGGTAGGGCTTGGAGGAGGGGGGCAAATGGGAGGGGTAAATGGGAGATATCTGTAATACTATCAACAATAAAAATATATTAAAAATGAAACTAAAAAAAATTAAACTATGATTATTTTCTATTTTTTAATGGCATTAAAACCATCTGAATTGAACGAAGCCCCTTCAACATAGCATTAGCTTTCCTTGTTGGCATATAGCCTGACAGCTATTTTTCCAGCCTTGTATGTCTAAATACTGTAGATGATAAATATGTAACTTTTGACACCAATTGAAAGTAGCCCCCCCCAGTTAGCTCAGTATCACATCACCCTAACTTATTTTTTACAGACAGAACATATCACTATCAAGTATTATTTTATTAATTATGGATTGACTTATTTGTATTCTGTTTTACTCACTGAATTAAAATATACATACATACATATATATATATATATATATATATATATATATATATATATATTTGAATATATTCTTACTGATTTCAGAGAGGAAAGGAGAGAGAGAGACAAATAGAAACATTAATGATGAGAGAGAATCATTGATAGACTGTCTCCTGCATGCCCTCTACTGTGGATCAATCCTGCAACATGGGCATGTGCCCTGATGGGGAATCAAACTGTGACCTCCTGGTTCATAGGTGGACATTCAACCACTGAACCACACTGGCCTGGCTAGCATGCATGATTTTTTAAAAAAATTATAGTAAAATGCACGTAACACAAAATTTATCATCTTAACCATCTTTATGTGTATACTAGAGGCCCAGTGCACGAAATTTGTGTATGGGTAGGGTCCCTAGGCCTGACCAGTGATCAGGGCCAATTTGTGGGGCAAATGGTAGGGTGATTGGGGGGCCCCCACTGGCACCCACCTTGGCAGGCCTGGTGTCACCCGCTTGCCAGCCCTGCCCCCCACCGCCGCTGCTTGTCGCTTCCCTCTGCAGGGCAACCAGCGGGGTAAATGGGGGGGAGGGCCCGCTGACACCCACCTTGGCTGGCCTAGGGCCTGCGGGCTGGGGGCAGCTCCTGTGTTGAGTGTCTGTCCCTTGATGGTCGGTGCACGTCATAGTGACCAGTCATTCCACCATTCAGTCAATTTGCATATTAGGCTTTTATTATATAGGATTTTAGTAGCATTAAGTACATTCACATTGTTGTACAACCCAATCTCCAGAATTCTTTTCATCTAGCAAAACTGAAACCCTGGTTCTAATTAAACAGCTCTCCATTCTCTTGTCCTCTCAGCCCTTGGCAACCACCATCTACTTTCTGTCTCTATGAATTGGACTACACAATGCAACTTATATAAGTAAAATTATATGATAGCTGTCCTTTTGCGACTGACTTATTTCTCTTAGCATAATGTCCTCACGATTCATCCATGTTGTAGCATGTGTCAGAATTTTCTCCCCTTTTAGGGCTGAATAATATTCCATTGAATGTGTATAACACATTTTGTTCATGTAGTTATCTGTTGATAGACACCTGGGTTGTTTCCACCTTTTGGCTATTGTGAATAATGCTGCTATGAGAGACTTACATTGTTTTAATTTATTCTATTTAACTTCTGTGATTGACTTTCTAAACTAAGAGAGAGAAGAGAGAGAAAGAGAGACAGAAAGATTGATTGTTTTTCCACTTTAGTTATGCATTCATTTGTTGCTTCTTGTATATGCCCTGACCAGGAATCAAACCTACAACCTTGGCATATAGGGATGACATGCCAACCAACAACACTACCTGGCCAGGCATAATTTTATGAGAAATGTAGAAGAGCTGAATTATATTTTGATGTAACATCAAGTCATTCACTATAACGCACTATAAATAACATGCATATATTCCAGGAAGGAAATTGGGCAATATTTTTCTATATTTTCAAGTATTTTTCATTTGTATGCATGATATGAAAATACTCTTTACATAACTACAAATAGCAAGGACAAAATATAACATAAATCAGTCATGAGCCTCAAAATTCATGTTTGGTATTGATTTTGAACTTCAAACAAATATTTGCAAATATGTTTCAGACTGATAAACAAAATGACAATACACCTAAGTTTCTCATTTTTATATTATTCTTCTTTCTGAAGGTCATTTTCTAAAATATCATGTTCATCATCATGGTGAATGCTGTATACTTAGAAATATTAAGAATCACATTTTCTCTTTTTCATCCTGGAACTCTGAATATATTTTCCTGTGGTTGCTAAGCAGATAAGATAATTCTATGAATTCTCTAATGTTTGTACTGTTATGCAATGTGAATTCTGAATACATGGTAGAAATGTGCATTGAATCTTGTAACACAGGTGGAAATAGTATACTAGTACTGCTAGTCCAAAAACTTCAATTAGAAAATTTAAATTAAATTAAGGGGTATATATTAGCTTAAAGATAGAGCTATGGTGGCTTTAAAGGGACCTTTACTTAGTTCACATAATAAGTTCACAGGGAGTTATTTTGACTGATGGATCTGTTATCAGTGGGGAGAGGTCTTTGCCCCAACCTGCTGCTCAAGAGTGTGGACTTTTTGTGATATTCTGAGAAAAGGAGTTTTCTGAGACTCTCACCAGAGGATGAGATATTGTAGAAAGCTTTATTTCTGTGGAATTACACATCTGAGTTTCCAAGGTCCCATTTCCCTTCATTCCCGCCAAGGAAGAAATGTAGCTATGGCTTCAGCAGAGCTAGAATCAGAGCAGTGTCCAATCCAGCATCAAGCTGGCTTAATTTGGGTTCCCATATGCAGTCATCAGTCCATGGCATGTGGGGTCCACATGGCCACATGGCTATAGAGCAGTGGTTCTCAACCTGTGGGTCGTGACCCCACACGACCCTTTCACAGGGGTCGCCTAAGACCATCGGAAAACACATATATAATTACATATTGTTTTTGTGATTAATCACTATGCTTTAATTATGTTCAATTTTTAACAATGAAATTGGGGGTCACCACAACATGAGGAACTGTATTAAAGGGTCACGGCATTAGGAAGGTTGAGAACCACTGCTATAGAGGGAACACAGGGAAGGAGCAAAGCCAAAGGAACCAGAGAACCAAGAGAGCCATGAGCCAAGAGGGAGAGCTTCTTTGTTGAGGGGATTAGGTATTTCCAATTTTTAAAAAAATATATTTTTTTATTGATTTCAAAGAGGAAGGGAGAGGGAGAGAGAGAGATAAAAACATCAATGATGAGAGAGAATCATTGATCAGCTATCTCCTGCATGTGCCCCGACAGGGAATTGAACCATGACCTCCTGGTTCATAGGTTGATGCTCAACTACTGAGACATACTGACCAGGCTGTATTTCCAAATTTTTATGGGCTTGCAGTGGCCCTGCCTACTCAGGCCAATGGTGTCTGTTTCCTGGTTTGACTAATAGGCAAGTACCTTCCCTATGTCACCCCAGCTTCACTGTGCATGTGTCTATCTCCCCTTTGTTGGATCTCTTCCCCCATGTTTTGCAGGGAATGGGCTTCTGGTTCCCTAGGAAGTGTGAAAGTGCAGCTTCCTGGTAAAGCTACCCAAACGACATGCCTATAATGTCTGGCCTTCCTTTTCTTCCTTTCCTATCATTAATAAGTAGCTAATTATAATGGTATCAGACTATCTGGACTTGGGAATGAGAAAAGAGCATTAAAAATAGTATCTTCCTCTTTGTTTTCAGAGCAAAACAACCCCCATTGCCTGGATTGTTGCAGGACATGCTGGTTCTCTGCCATTCATTGCTAAGAGCAGAAAACTGTAGAGTTGTACTGGAAAGTTTTTGTCCTGTCTTGTTCTGTTCACACTTAAGTTTCACATCAACAAACAGAAATGAAACAACTACCATGTGAGAAACACAAGAGTAATATCTAGTGATTTCACAAGGCACATCATAAGGAAACATTTTAAAAAATGCAGATTATTTACCTTATGGTTGCCATGAGATGTGTTTAGTAGCTAAAACCACAAAATAGAGACATTTCTAAGCATGAGCTGTTAAGAAAGACCTTTTTCTCATCCACTCAACATTCTCCAGCTCCGTCTAGTATTCAAAAAGAAACCTGTTAAACTTGTAAGACTCCTCAGCTATTTGTGAGGTTAGATGCCATCGGTCAGGCATTTTATCAGTTTTTCGGTTTGCCTGGATGCAGAGCAGCACATAATGCCAAAAGCTTTGGTCCCTGACCCTGTTGCACGTCAGAGAGACCTGTACGAAACCCAACAATGGAGATACGGACAAAGCCACCATGGTGTGTCCAAACAAATAGATGTTGGGGTTGGAAAGCACCATGAGATCATGGGCTTTATTCTTCTTATTCTCCCGGTGTGAATTCAGAGATGGGGGGAGGAGAAGTGACCAAAGGTAATTAGCGGCAGCTTTGACAGGACCAGACCTGAGCATAAACCCGGCTCTGCCACCCACTGTTTGCCTTTGGAAGTGGGGCTCTCACAACCTGAACTTTTTTTTTCCAAATGTAAAATGGAGCAGTTAGTTACTACTCAGTAGGACGGCTGTAAGGATGAGTGAGGTGACCTTTGTAAAATATGTAACATATAGTAGGCACTTGGAATTAGTGTTTCTTTCTTTTTAAAAAAGTATATTTTTATTGATTTCAGAGAAGAAGGAAGAGGGAGAGAGAGATAGAAACATCATTGATTGGCTGCCTTCTGCACGCCCCCTACTGGAGATTGAGCCCACAACCCCGGCATGTGCCCTTGACCAGAATCAAACCTGGGACCCTTCAGTCGGCATACTGACACTCTATCCATTGAGCCAAACCAGCTAGGGTGGAATTAGTGTTTCTTAATTAATATTAATACATTTGAGTGATACTGCATTTAAACCTCATTAAAATCTTTATCTTGTGTTTTTAAAATTTATAATAAATTGGAACCTGCATGTCTAAGAGAACAGTGGAGAGTAGTGTGTTCATATTGACGATGTGGTAGTGACTTCAAATAAAAGGCAATACATCTAGTTTTCTGTAGCTATACGACACGAATAAAGAGCCAACATACAAAGTCAGAATAAGTGTGTCCATGTCACTAACCAACGTAGAGCATGGAGCGTGAACAAGAACTTGGACCCTTAGCTCTGGCTCCATTTGTCTTCAGACCTGAATTGTTCATTTTGATTAAAAAAATTTTTTTAATATATTTCTAAAGGTTTGCACTTTAAAAAAAATATTTTTATTGATTTCAGAGAGGAAGGGAGAGGGAAAGAGATAGAAACATTATGATGAGAGAGAATCATTGATTGCCTGCCTCCAGCACGCCCCCTACCAGAGATCCAGCCCGAATTCCAGGGATGTGCCCCTGACCAAAGTCAAACCCAGGACCCTTCAGTCCACAGGCCAACACTTTATCCACGAAGCCAAACCAGCTACGGCCTGAGCTGTTCATTTTGTAAGTCAAGTATTCAAAACCAGGACACTTTAAAAATTGAGTTAGTATTGCAGAAGGAAGTATTTAACAATCTTAGAAGTTGTTTCTGGCCAATTTTGATACAGAAATCCAAAGTTAATTAAAAATACTTTTTCTCAGTCATTGGAAAGATCATTGAAAGGGAATTTCTGAAAGTAGAATGTTTTTTCTTTCTTTTTTTAAATTTGAAAGTAGAATGTTTTTATATAATTGGACAATTTGAATATAAAAGCCAATTGGAATAATGTTTTGTTAAGATGATACAAAGTACAGTTGGTATAACAAAAAAGACAATGGAGAATCAAGGGTGAACACACTGGAATTGGAATCTGTCTTTAAAAAACATAGAAGGGCCCAGCCAGCATTGCTCAGTGGTTGAGCGTTGACCTATGAACCAGGAATTCAGGCTTTGATTCCTGGTTAGGGCACATGCTGGGGTTACAGGCTCAATCCCCAGTGTGGGGTATGTAGGAGGCAGCCAATCAATGATTCTCTCTCATCATGGATGTTTCTGTCCTTCTCTCCCTCTCTCTTCCTCTCTAAAATCCATAAAAAATAGATGCAAAATAAATAAATAAAAAACCTCAAAGGACGGCTAGTCCATATCCTCTGCTATTATTGGACTCCAGCCATGTCATTTTCAATTTAAATATGTTTTGAACTTTTTGACAATTGATTTTATTAGAGTGTAGTTCATGAACAATTTTACTTACGATGTACTTGGCTGCTGGCTCTACTCTACATCACAGATTGAATTCATGGGAAGACGGGTTTCTTTTGCCTGGAGAGAACCTGCTGATCCCACCTGAGGAGGTTGGCTTTAGGATTCACCAGCCGCAAGACTCGTGGAGGAAGCAATGCCTTAGGATTCAGAAGTCGTGGCTATGCCCCTCCTTAGTCACATCACTTATAAAAAGTTACTGATTGTCGGAGCAATAAATGGAAACCAGAGTGCTTATCTCTAAAAGGTTAGGAGAGGAGGACGTTTCTTGAGAGAAAGCTATAAAGTATGTGAATTTTGAACTGCATGCTAACGCAGGTGAAAATAAGAGAGGGCATACGTAAGAAATGACATACTGATGACATATTTGGCTACTTTAAAATCATTTGGAGGAGACTTTGGAGAAATACAAATGCGTTTTATATTTATATATTATTAAATTGAATTATGCCCAAACCTTACATGTAGGATGATTTCTATCTTAAAAAATGAAAAGATTGGATCAGATGGACTTTGCCAAAGTTTCAATAATTTCTTTCTTTCTTTGATTCAGTGGCATGGTTGGGTGATATTTCTGCTGGTCTTGCCTGGGCTTAGTCAAGTGGCTGTGACTGGAAGTGCTGGGATCTGCTGAAATTGTTGGGGTGCCTAACACAGCATGCGCTCTCTTTCCTTAGGGTCTCTCACCCTCTAGGAGGCTGTCCGGGAAGCACCATGTGTAGATTTAGGGTTCTAACAGCAAGAGAGAGTGGCCCTAATGTATAGGCACTCTTCACTGGTCACATTGGCTAAGTCACAAGGCCAAGCCCAGAGTGAGTGTGGGAAGGGATTATCCAGGGCTTGAATAAAGAGATGAGAACACATCAGGGCCATTACTGCAACTGTCTATCAAAAGTATGTTCAGGTAGCCTGACCAATGTGGCTCAGTGGTTGAGTGTTGTCCCATGGACCAGGAGGTCACCAGTTCGATTCTTGGTCAGGGCATGTGCCTGGGTTACAGGCTTGATTCCTAGTGTGGGACATGCAGGAGGCAGCAGATTGATGTTTTCTTCTACCTCTCTCTCCCTCCCCTTTCCTCTCTCTGAAATCAATAAAAACACATTTTTTTTAAAATAAAAGAAGTATGTTCAACTATCGTCGAATAGAAATATCAAAGTACCTCAGGAGTATTTACAACCAAAGTGTAGGATTCATCTAGACTAGTGCTGTCCAACTGAGTTTATGTAACTATGCTAGTATGTAGGTATTTACATACGTAAAAGTAATTTAAAATGTTCTAGTAGCCACATTAAAAAGAGGTAAGTCCTAGCTGGCTTGGCTCAGTGGATAAAGAGTCAGCCTGCGGACTGAGGGGTACTGGGTTTGATTCCGGTCAAGGGCACATACCTTGTTTAGAGGCTCCCAGCCCTGGTCAGGGGCATGCGGGAGGCAACCAATTGATGCGTGTCTCTCACATTGGTGTTTGTCTCTCCCTCTCCCTACCTCTCTCTCTAAAAACAAATAAACAAACAAACAAACAAAAACAAACAAAAAAACCCACACAAAACAAAAACTATGGAAAAATATATACTCTGGTGAGGATTTTTAAAAAAGTGAAATTAATGTTAGTACTATATTTTATTTAACCTAATATACCAAAAATAGTATCATTTCAACATGTAATCAGTATAAAAATTATTAATGAGAGATTTTACTCTATTTTTTTTTTTTTACTAAGCCTTCAAAATCTAATGTGTATTTTACAGGAATCAGTTCAGACTTGTTCCATCCCAAGTGCTCAGTGGCTGTTGTCTCATTGTCATTGTACCAGACAGCACAGATCTAGATGCTAACAGACAGGGCACGAGGGAGAAGGGGGACTAGAGGCTGAGATTGACAGTCCGTATGCAGAGCAGGCACCCCCTCCCAACCATGCACACCCCAGGCAGCAGAGGGAGTGGCTGGGGGAGGGAGGTTTGGTAAAAGAAATAAAATGAATGCTCAATAGCAGGAGATCTATTAGTATAATCCATCATAATTATAAATCAAAAGAAAACAGTCATACTAAAAATTCTTTTCTGTTAACATTTCTCATGAATTACTTATTAAAACAAATAATAAAACAATAAACCCTTAGGGGAAAAAAGAGAGATTTCCCACAGAGGTAAAAAAAAAATAGTTACTTAAATCAGTAGCCAACATTGTAAGTGGTGAAATAGCGGAAACATTTCTAATAAGTTCAGAACTATTTTTCAACATCACCTGGAAGGGCTAGCCAATGTAAGTAGATGCAAACCTAAATGAAAGGGTAGAAATACTGGGAGAAAGAAACAAAATAGAAAAAAAAAAAATCCATTCAGAACAACAGCAACAACAAGTTAACTTACTAGTATTTCTGTGATGTTCCAATGGATTAAAATCATGCAAAGGTAAGTCTAAGTTCCCTTCCACGTTGACTAGGCTTGACCATCTGACTTGAGTTGGCCAATAGGGCACCGGCACATATGACATAAGCAGAGCTTGATAAACACTTACTCTGTGGAGCCTGGCCAGGCTAGTAAGCTGGTTTCGTGGATGAAGGAAGACGGGAAGCTTGGAAGAGAACCAGGGCCTTAGCTGGTAGAGAACTAAGGGCCCTGTGTGAGTCTACCGTAGATCTTCCGTCTCAGTCAGCTGGATGCAGTTGCATGGCGAGCCTGGACAAGAGTAAGCAAAAAGCCACCAATCAAACTGTAAGAAAATAATAAATAGTAAACCATTAATTCTTGAGGTGGTTTGTTATACAGCAATAATTAACTGATACAGAACACCACCATGGAACTCTAGCTTTGTAATTATTTTACAAGTCATTTAATTGCATGCCCTTATGACAAACGGATACTGGAAAGTAGGAATAATGAGTGAAATGAGAGGGTGACATTGGGGGCTTATGTGCAGAAATTTAGTTTCCATTAATACAGCCAGTCATTCATTCTCTCACCAGGCCTTCACTGTGTGCTCACTGAGCCTGGCGCTGGTGACAGGAGATGAAACGGCCTCCGTTTAGAGGGAGAGACAGACCTATCAGTAAACAGTCATGACACAGAGAGCTAACCAGTGTAAGAAAGGCGTGCATGAGTGCTGCTTCCGGGGCCACAGAGTCGGGTGGGAGGGTCACAGAAGTGTCATTTGCACTGGGTCATAAATGATTAGTGAGAGTTTAGAGTCCTAGGAGGTTGGGCAAGGATATTCCAGGCAGAGACGGAGAGCAAAGGCCCAGAGAAGTTTAAGTGTAAACCTCGCCTGGGAGATGGGGAGTGCCCTCCAGCCTGGCGATGGGAGGACTTGCTTTGGTTTGATTTTGGTCCTTTGAGGACCTAGTTCTGGGAACGCATTTTGGATTGTCTTCCCCCAACGAATCCTAATGGCGGCCAACTCTTCACCAGGCTTTTTGCAAAAAGTTCCACTGGGGTCTGAAAAGTTAAAATGTCACCTCTTGGTATATTTTGCTAGAGGGGTCAACATGTGTCTCCTTTCTGCTGTTCTTGCTTTAATGTGACATAAGTTTCACTATTGATCAATTTTTTTGTTGTTGTTGTTAATCCTCACCTGAGGATAGAGAAACATTGAAGTGAGAGAGACACATATTAGATAGAAAGAGGCCTCACAGAGAGAGTTTCATCCCAGAAAACAAGTGCTTTTTACAATGGTTTTTCAATAATGATGGTACATGCATTCAATGAACAGCCAGATGTTATGGCAATCCAGGTGTCGTATTCTGCTTGGTATGTAATAAGGAATCAGAATAAGAAGATTGGGGCTCCTACATAATGACATGATCCATCAAAGTCTTACAATGTGGCAATAATATTTTCAGCATTATTTTAGTAAGATTCAGTTGAATCGAGTTACCTGTCTATGGTTAGGCACCAAATCAACACATCTGAGGCAGGTATAAAGCTTGTTCCCAATGTTTCCTTTTATTGAAATTTTCAAACTCCTGCCAGGTCCTGACCTGGTCCTGAGGACTGTGTCTTCCTGGGTTAAATCGGTTCAGACAATGAGCCATTGGATCAGAACCCACTGTGGGCGCCATGTGCTATGCCCGTGCCCCTGGGCACAAGCTGGGTGGCCACTGGGGTGGAGTTTATCACTCAGTGCTTTTATTCCCATCACGTAAAACCACCTGCTGAAAGACCACTTGAATATTCAGAGAGTGGAATTTCAGACTATAGGTATAGAGTTAAAGACTTTAATGAATTTTAGCAACAATTCTGCTCTTTTAAAATGAAGATGATTTATCTTTCATCAGGAGACAATAATGGCTATCATTTCCTGGGTGCCTACCATGTGCCAAGCGTGGTGCAAAATACTTAGCTCACACAGACTCTCTCTGTCCATTGTAGCAGGATGTTAATCTGACTTTTCCAGTGTCCTCCAGGGATCTGGCAGAGGCTTCAAAGCTTGAGAACAATAAGTGCCAGGCTATCTATGCAAAACCGGTTCTACCACCATCACCCCTCACCCACCCCCAGGCCATGCAAGAGAAAGTGAAAAATCCACCAGAGAGAGCTGGGCAGAGAGCCTTCCTTAGAGACAGCTCTGTGCTGTGCTGTCTGCTCCCCTTTTTTCCCCTGCCCACCCCCAAAGCCCCACCTACAAGATGGACTCTACAGGCACACAGAGAGACCTACCTGATGCTTTCTCAATGCTGCGACATTCTATGCTTTTCTTTAGAATTGTTCTTCACTGCCCTTGGATGGATTATTGAGTCAATAGCCTTGCTTGTCCCTTTCAGATATTAACCAGTCCAATATCAAAACACCAAGCACACACTTAATTCCCAGGGTGTCTGCTCCTTAGCGTTGACCTGCCTCAGGCTGGGAGGCCTGCACTGTGACTGGACCCAGGTCAACTTCCTTTCTGTCCCCCCTCCCCTACTTACTGCACTGCTTTGAGGTTCAAGGGAAGAGAAGGAGAAGAGCCCAGTGGCTGAAAAGGTTGGAATTGACTGGGACAGTGATTATCTGCCCACTTAGGTAGGGCAGAGGGCCAAATACTGACTCACCGTCTCCTAGCGTCCTTTTGTGGGGATCTTAGAGACCCCCACTGGGCACAACCAGTTATAATTCCCAGGTCTGGCCCCTCTGACTTCTTATGCATTCCGACTCCCTGTGGGTCAGGATTGCTGCCATATCCCCTTCCTCCCCAGGGGAGTCTCTTTTTGTCTTTCAGCCACTGGCCCAGGGAAACCATCACCCCAATCTCTCTTCCCTCTGCCTCATGGAATCTCAGCCACAGTCTCTGGCTTTCAGAACTTTTATAACCCGGGTGGCATGGCTCAGAGGTTGAGCATCTACCTATGAACCAGGAGGTTATGGTTTGATTTCTAGTCAGGGCACAGGCTGGGGTTGTGGGCTTGATCCCCAGTGTGGGTGGGGTGGGCAGGAGGCAGCCGATCAACAATTCTTTCTCATCATTGATGCTGCTATCTCTCCCTCTCTCTCTCCCTTCCTCTCTGAAATCAACAATAAAAAAATATATTTTTAAAGAGAACTTTATAAAACAGGCATAAGTCAGTCCCCAGTCCACGCACGCGTTCTCTCTGAGCTTCAGGTTTTCCAATATTTTCTGGGGACCGTCTCCACTGGCCTGAAGCAGGTGAGACGTGGAAGAGGAACCTCTTTTCCTATCCCCTGGGGGAAATACACTACCAGCCTCTCGAATGAACTTACAATTTTTTATATCTTTCTTTAAAGGACTTTATCTTTTTGGAGTAGTTTTAAGTACACAGCAAAATTGAGAGGGATTTCCATTAAACCTCCTGCCCCCACACATGCATAGTCTCCCCTATTATCAACATCTCTCACTAAAATGGTACAACGGAGGGACCTACATTGAACATCACTATCACCCAAGACCATGGTCAACATTAGGTTTCACTCTTGCGTTTGTGCATTCTATGGGTTTGGACAAGTGTATAATGACTTGTGTCCACCATTATAATATCATACAGAATACTTTAATTGCCCTAAAAATCCTCTGTGTTCCACTTGTTCAACCCTTCCTCTCCTAACCCCTGCTGACCATGAACTTTTTACTGTGTCCATTGTTTTTCCTTTTCTAGAATGTCATAGAGTTGGAATCATGCAGTGTGTAGCCTCTTCAGATTCACTTCTTTCATTTAGTAATATGCAGTTAAGGCTCCTCCATGTATTTTCATGGCTTGATAGCACATTTTTTAGCCTGAATAACATTCCATTGTGTGGATGGGCCATCATTTATTTATCCATTCACCTACTGAAGGAAATCTTGGTTGCTTCTGAGTTTTCCAAGTTTGGGTAATTATGAATAAAGCTGCTATAAACATCCATGTGCAGGTTTTTTATGTAGACATAAGTTTTTTAACTCCTTTGGATGAATACCAGGGAGTGCGATTGCTGGAACGTATGCTAAGAGTGTGTTTAGTTTTATTAGAAACCGCCAACCTGTCTTCCAAGTGGCTGCACCATTGTGTGTTCTCACGGGGAATGGGCGGGAGTTCTGTTGCTCTGCGTCCTCACGAGCATTTGGTGTGTTAGTGTTCCAGATCCTGGCCATTCTGATGGGTGTGCAGTGGTATCTCCCTGCTGTTTTAAGTCTTCTACGTCTGAAGCAGGATTAGGGTAATAGGGTAATGGTGCAAACAGGTTTGGGGCCAGCTCTCCACAAGCCTTGCAGAGCTGGCCAACCGCCAGATTGAGAATGTGGGGAGTCCTGGACACCTGCTGTTCTCAGCTTTGGGTCCTTGGTCCAAACTCTCATTACACTTAAATTAACCTGTGGGTAGGAATTATTATTATTATAAATTATGAAACCAAGACTCAGAAAAGTTAAGTTGCCCAAGTGTGTATGACCAAGGAATGGTGAAATGAAATTCTGCTGAATGCCTTCTCATTATTTCCAAGACCCAAACAAAGTGTTCTGAAGGTGGGGGTGGGAGGGTGGGGGTGGGAATCATGACTTGAGCTTGTCTTTTAGCATTTTTATTACAGGTATGGAAAACCATGTTCTTGAAGACAGCTTTATAAGCAGGTCAGACTCCATCTGTTGTATGGTTCAGGATGAAGTGGGCTTTGTCTTTCTTAACTTTAAATAATTTCTTCTTCTTCTTTCCTTCTTCTTCTTCTTCTTCTTCTTCTTCTCCTTCTCCTTCTTCTTCTTCTTCTTCTTCTTCTTCTCCTTCTCCTTCTCCTTCTCCTTTTCCTTCTCCTCCTCCTCCTCCTCCTCCTCCTCCTCCTCCTCCTCCTCCTCCTCCTTCTTCTCCTCCTCCTGTTCCTCCTTCTCCTTCTCCTTCTCCTCCTCCTTCTCCTCCTCCTGCTCCTTCTATTTCTTCTCCTCCTCCTCTTCCTCCTTCTCCTTCTCCTTCTCCTTCTCCTTTTCTCCTTCTCCTTCTCCTCCTCCTTCTCCTCCTCCTCCTTCTTCTTCTCCTCCTCCTCTTCCTCCTTTTCTTTCTCCTTCTCCTTCTCCTTCTCCTTTTCTCCTTCTCCTTCTTGTCCTCCTACTCTTCCTCCTTCTCCTCCTCCTCCTCCTTCTTCTTCTCCTCCTCCTGTTCCTCCTTCTCCTTCTCCTCCTCCTTCTCCTCCTCCTCCACCTTCTTCTTCTCCTCCTCCTCCTCTTCCTCCTTCTCCTTCTCCTTCTCCTTCTCCTCCTCCTCCTCTTCCTCCTTCTCCTTCTCCTTCTCCTTCTCCTTCTCCTTCTCCTTCTCCTGCTTCTCCTCCTACTCTTTCTCCTTTTCCTTCTCCTTCTTCTTCTCCTCT